>NC_083112.1:79478705-79785205 GCF_949774975.1 Lagenorhynchus albirostris | reverse complement strand
TCCTAACCCGTACGGTAACACTAACCCGGGCCCTCACACGCACGCTCCCCCTAAAGCGTTGTTGGACCCTCACCTGGACCCTAAACCGTCCCCGTCCCCTAACCCTAACCCTAGCCCGAACCCTAACCCTAACCCTTCCCCGAAGCCTGACCCTCACCCGTCACCTAACCCTAACCCGTACCCTCACACTAACTCGCGCCCTCACACGCACGCTCCCCCTAAAGCGTTGTCAGACCCTCATCTGGACCCTAAACCGTCCCCGTCCCCTAACCCTAACCCTAGCCCGAACCCTAACCCTAACCCTTCCCCGAAGCCTGACCCTCACCCGTCCCCTAATCCTAACCCGTAGGCTCACACTAACCCGCGCCCTCACACGCACGCTCCCCCTAAAGCGTTGTCGGACCCTCACCTGGACCCTAAACCGTCCCCGTACCCTAACCCTAACCCTAGCCCGAACCCTAACCCTAACGCTTCCCCGAAGCCTGACCCTCACCCGTCCCCTAATCCTAAGCCGTAGGCTCACACTAACCCACGCCCTCACACGCACGCTCCCCCTAAAGCATTGTCGGAACCTCACCTGGACCCTAAACCGTCCCCGTCCCCTAACCCTAACCCTAGCCCGAACCCTAACCCTAACCCTTCCCCGAAGCCTGACCCTCACCCATCCCCTAATCCTAACCCGTACGCTAACACTAACCCGCGCCCTCACACGCACGCTCCCGCTAAAGCGTTGTCGGACCCTCAATTGGAGCCTAAGCCGTCCCCGTCCCCTAACCCTAACCCTAGCCCGAACCCTAACCCTAACCCTTCCCCGAATCCTGACCCTCACCCGTCCCCTAATCCTACCCCGTACACTAACACTAACCCGCGCCCTCACACGCACGCTCCCCCTAAAGCGTTGTCGGACCCTCACCTGGACCCTAAACCGTCCCCGTCCCCTAACCCTAACCCTAGCCCGAACCCTAACCCTAACCCTTCCCCGAAGCATGACCCTCACCCGTCCCCTAATCCTAAGCCGTACGCTAACACTAACCCGCGCCCTCACACGCACGCTCCCCCTAAAGCGTTGTCGGACCCTCACCTGGACCCTAAACCGTCCCCGTCCCCTAACCCTAACCCTAGCCCGAACCCTAACCCTAACCCTTCCCCGAAGCCTGACCCTCACCCGTCCCCTAATCCTAACCCGTACGCTAACACTAACCCGCGCCCTCACACGCACGCTCCCCCTAAAGCGTTGTCGGACCCTCACCTGGACCCTAAACCGTCCCCGTCCCCTAACCCTATCCCTAGCCCGAACCCTAACCCTAACCCTTCCCCGAAGCCTGACCATCACCCGTCACCTAATCCTAACCCGTAGGCTCACACTAACCCGCGCCCTCACACGCACGCTCCCCCTAAAGCGTTGTCAGACCCTCACCTGGACCCCAAACCGTCCCCGTACCCTAACCCTAACCCTAGCCCGAACCCTAACCCTAACCCTTCAACGAAGCCTGACCCTCACCCGTCCCCTAATCCTAACCCGTAGGCTCACACTAACCCGCGCCCTCACACGCACGCTCCCCCTAAAGCGTTGTCGGACCCTCACCTGGACCCTAAACCGTCCCCGTCCCCTAACCCTAACCCTAGCCCGAACCCTAACCCTAACCCTTCCCCGAAGCCTGACCCTCACCCGTCCCCTAATCCTAACCCGTACGCTAACACTAACCCACGCCCTCACACGCACGCTCCCCCTAAAGCGTTGTCGGACCCTCACCTGGACCTTAAACCGTCCCCGTCCCCTAACCCTAACCCTAGCCCGAACCCTAACCCTAACACTTCCCCGAAGCCTGACGCTCACCCGTTCCCTAATCCTAACCCGTACGGTAACACTAACCCGGGCCCTCACACGCACGCTCCCCCTAAAGCGTTGTTGGACCCTCACCTGGACCCTAAACCGTCCCCGTCCCCTAACCCTAACCCTAGCCCGAACCCTAACCCTAACCCTTCCCCGAAGCCTGACCCTCACCCGTCACCTAATCCTAACCCGTACCCTCACACTAACTCGCGCCCTCACACGCACGCTCCCCCTAAAGCGTTGTCAGACCCTAACCTGGACCCAAAACCGTCCCCGTCCCCTAACCCTAACCCTAGCCCGAACCCTAACCCTAACCCTTCCCCGAAGCCTGACCCTCACCCGTCCCCTAATCCTAACCCGTAGGCTCACACTAACCCGCGCCCTCACACGCACGCTCCCCCTAAAGCGTTGTCGGACCCTCACCTGGACCCTAAACCGTCCCCGTCCCCTAACCCTAACCCTAGCCCGAACCCTAACCCTAACCCTTCCCCGAAGCATGACCCTCACCCGTCCCCTAATCCTAAGCCGTACGCTAACACTAACCCGCGCCCTCACACGCACGCTCCCCCTAAAGCGTTGTCGGACCCTCACCTGGACCCTAAACCGTCCCCGTCCCCTAACCCTAACCCTAGCCCGAACCCCAAACCTAACCCTTCCCCGAAGCATGACCCTCACCCGTCCCCTAATCCTAACCCGTACGCTAACACTAACCCGCGCCCTTACACGCACGCTCCCCCTAAAGCGTTGTCGGACCCTCACCTGGACCCTAAACCGTCCCCGTCCCCTAACCCTAACCCTAGCCCGAACCCTAACCCTAACCCTTCCCCGAAGCCTGACCCTCACCCGTCCCCTAATCCTAACCCGTACGCTAACACTAACCCGCGCCCTCACACGCACGCTCCCCCTAAAGCGTTGTCGGACCCTCACCTGGACCCTAAACCGTCCCCGTCCCCTAACCCTAACCCTAGCCCGAACCCTAACCCTAACCCTTCCCCGAAGCCTGACCATCACCCGTCACCTAATCCTAACCCGTAGGCTCACACTAACCCGCGCCCTCACACGCACGCTCCCCCTAAAGCGTTGTCAGACCCTCACCTGGACCCCAAACCGTCCCCGTACCCTAACCCTAACCCTAGCCCGAACCCTAACCCTAACCCTTCAACGAAGCCTGACCCTCACCCGTCCCCTAATCCTAACCCGTAGGCTCACACTAACCCGCGCCCTCACACGCACGCTCCCCCTAAAGCGTTGTCGGACCCTCACCTGGACCCTAAACCGTCCCCGTCCCCTAACCCTAACCCTAGCCCGAACCCTAACCCTAACCCTTCCCCGAAGCCTGACCCTCACCCGTCCCCTAATCCTAACCCGTACGCTAACACTAACCCACGCCCTCACACGCACGCTCCCCCTAAAGCGTTGTCGGACCCTCACCTGGACCTTAAACCGTCCCCGTCCCCTAACCCTAACCCTAGCCCGAACCCTAACCCTAACACTTCCCCGAAGCCTGACGCTCACCCGTTCCCTAATCCTAACCCGTACGGTAACACTAACCCGGGCCCTCACACGCACGCTCCCCCTAAAGCGTTGTTGGACCCTCACCTGGACCCTAAACCGTCCCCATCCCCTAACCCTAACCCTAGCCCGAACCCTAACCCTAACCCTTCCCCGAAGCCTGACCCTCACCCGTCACCTAATCCTAACCCGTACCCTCACACTAACTCGCGCCCTCACACGCACGCTCCCCCTAAAGCGTTGTCAGACCCTAACCTGGACCCAAAACCGTCCCCGTCCCCTAACCCTAACCCTAGCCCGAACCCTAACCCTAACCCTTCCCCGAAGCCTGACCCTCACCCGTCCCCTAATCCTAACCCGTAGGCTCACACTAACCCGCGCCCTCACACGCACGCTCCCCCTAAAGCGTTGTCGGACCCTCACCTGGACCCTAAACCGTCCCCGTCCCCTAACCCTAACCCTAGCCCGAACCCTAACCCTAACCCTTCCCCGAAGCATGACCCTCACCCGTCCCCTAATCCTAAGCCGTACGCTAACACTAACCCGCGCCCTCACACGCACGCTCCCCCTAAAGCGTTGTCGGACCCTCACCTGGACCCTAAACCGTCCCCGTCCCCTAACCCTAACCCTAGCCCGAACCCTAACCCTAACCCTTCCCCGAAGCCTGACCCTCACCCGTCCCCTAATCCTAACCCGTACGCTAACACTAACCCGCGCCCTCACACGCACGCTCCCCCTAAAGCGTTGTCAGACCCTCACCTGGACCCAAAACCGTCCCCGTCCCCTAACCCTAACCCTAGCCCGAACCCTAACCCTAACCCTTCCCCGAAGCCTGACCCTCACCCGTCCCCTAATCCTAACCCGTACGCTAACACTAACCCGCGCCCTCACACGCACGCTCCCCCTAAAGCGTTGTCGGACCCTCACCTGGACCCTAAACCGTCCCCGTCCCCTAACCCTAACCCTAGCCCGAACCCTAACCCTAACCCTTCCCCGAAGCCTGACCCTCACCCGTCACCTAATCCTAACCCGTAGGCTCACACTAACCCGCGCCCTCACACGCACGCTCCCCCTAAAGCGTTGTCGGACCCTCACCTGGACCCTAAACCGTCCCCGTCCCCTAACCCTAACCCTAGCCCGAACCCTAACCCTAACCCTTCAACGAAGCCTGACCCTCACCCGTCCCCTAATCCTAACCCGTAGGCTCACACTAACCTGCGCCCTCACACGCACGCTCCCCCTAAAGCGTTGTCGGACCCTCACCTGGACCCTAAACCGTCCCCGTCCCCTAACCCTAACCCTAGCCCGAACCTTAACCCTAACCCTTCCCCGAAGCCTGACCCTCACCCGTCCCCTAATCCTAACCCGTACGCTAACACTAACCCACGCCCTCACACGCACGCTCCCCCTAAAGCGTTGTCGGACCCTCACCTGGACCTTAAACCGTCCCCGTCCCCTAACCCTAACCCTAGCCCGAACCCTAACCCTAACACTTCCCCGAAGCCTGACGCTCACCCGTTCCCTAATCCTAACCCGTACGGTAACACTATCCCGGGCCCTCACACGCACGCTCCCCCTAAAGCGTTGTTGGACCCTCACCTGGACCCTAAACCGTCCCCGTCCCCTAACCCTAACCCTAGCCCGAACCCTAACCCTAACCCTTCCCCGAAGCCTGACCCTCACCCGTCACCTAATCCTAACCCGTACCCTCACACTAACTCGCGCCCTCACACGCACGCTCCCCCTAAAGCGTTGTCAGACCCTAACCTGGACTCAAAACCGTCCCCGTCCCCTAACCCTAACCCTAGCCCGAACCCTAACCCTAACCCTTCCCCGAAGCCTGACCCTCACCCGTCCCCTAATCCTAAGCCGTACGCTAACACTAACCCGCGCCCTCACACGCACGCTCCCCCTAAAGCGTTGTCGGACCCTCACCTGGACCCTAAACCGTCCCCGTCCCCTAACCCTAACCCTAGCCCGAACCCTAAACCTAACCCTTCCCCGAAGCATGACCCTCACCCGTCCCCTAATCCTAACCCGTACGCTAACACTAACCCGCGCCCTTACACGCACGCTCCCCCTAAAGCGTTGTCGGACCCTCACCTGGACCCTAAACCGTCCCCGTCCCCTAACCCTAACCCTAGCCCGAACCCTAACCCTAACCCTTCCCCGAAGCCTGACCCTCACCCGTCCCCTAATCCTAACCCGTACGCTAACACTAACCCGCGCCCTCACACGCACGCTCCCCCTAAAGCGTTGTCGGACCCTCACCTGGACCCTAAACCGTCCCCGTCCCCTAACCCTAACCCTAGCCCGAACCCTAACCCTAACCCTTCCCCGAAGCCTGACCATCACCCGTCACCTAATCCTAACCCGTAGGCTCACACTAACCCGCGCCCTCACACGCACGCTCCCCCTAAAGCGTTGTCAGACCCTCACCTGGACCCCAAACCGTCCCCGTACCCTAACCCTAACCCTAGCCCGAACCCTAACCCTAACCCTTCAACGAAGCCTGACCCTCACCCGTCCCCTAATCCTAACCCGTAGGCTCACACTAACCCGCGCCCTCACACGCACGCTCCCCCTAAAGCGTTGTCGGACCCTCACCTGGACCCTAAACCGTCCCCGTCCCCTAACCCTAACCCTAGCCCGAACCCTAACCCTAACCCTTCCCCGAAGCCTGACCCTCACCCGTCCCCTAATCCTAACCCGTACGCTAACACTAACCCACGCCCTCACACGCACGCTCCCCCTAAAGCGTTGTCGGACCCTCACCTGGACCTTAAACCGTCCCCGTCCCCTAACCCTAACCCTAGCCCGAACCCTAACCCTAACACTTCCCCGAAGCCTGACGCTCACCCGTTCCCTAATCCTAACCCGTACGGTAACACTAACCCGGGCCCTCACACGCACGCTCCCCCTAAAGCGTTGTTGGACCCTCACCTGGACCCTAAACCGTCCCCGTCCCCTAACCCTAACCCTAGCCCGAACCCTAACCCTAACCCTTCCCCGAAGCCTGACCCTCACCCGTCACCTAATCCTAACCCGTACCCTCACACTAACTCGCGCCCTCACACGCACGCTCCCCCTAAAGCGTTGTCAGACCCTAACCTGGACCCAAAACCGTCCCCGTCCCCTAACCCTAACCCTAGCCCGAACCCTAACCCTAACCCTTCCCCGAAGCCTGACCCTCACCCGTCCCCTAATCCTAACCCGTAGGCTCACACTAACCCGCGCCCTCACACGCACGCTCCCCCTAAAGCGTTGTCGGACCCTCACCTGGACCCTAAACCGTCCCCGTCCCCTAACCCTAACCCTAGCCCGAACCCTAACCCTAACCCTTCCCCGAAGCATGACCCTCACCCGTCCCCTAATCCTAAGCCGTACGCTAACACTAACCCGCGCCCTCACACGCACGCTCCCCCTAAAGCGTTGTCGGACCCTCACCTGGACCCTAAACCGTCCCCGTCCCCTAACCCTAACCCTAGCCCGAACCCTAACCCTAACCCTTCCCCGAAGCCTGACCCTCACCCGTCCCCTAATCCTAACCCGTACGCTAACACTAACCTGCGCCCTCACACGCACGCTCCCCCTAAAGCGTTGTCAGACCCTCACCTGGACCCAAAACCGTCCCCGTCCCCTAACCCTAACCCTAGCCCGAACCCTAACCCTAACCCTTCCCCGAAGCCTGACCCTCACCCGTCCCCTAATCCTAACCCGTACGCTAACACTAACCCGCGCCCTCACACGCACGCTCCCCCTAAAGCGTTGTCGGACCCTCAATTTGACCCTAAGCCGTCCCCGTCCCCTAACCCTAACCCTAGCCCGAACCCTAACCCTAACCCTTCCCCGAAGCCTGACCCTCACCCGTCCCCTAATCCTAACCCGTAGGCTCACACTAACCCGCGCCCTCACACGCACGCTCCCCCTAAAGCATTGTCGGAACCTCACCTGGACCCTAAACCGTCCCCGTCCCCTAACCCTAACCCTAGCCCGAACCCTAACCCTAACCCTTCCCCGAAGCCTGAACCTCACCCGTCACCTAATCCTAACCCGTAGGCTCACACTAACCCGCGCCCTCACACGCATGCTCCCCCTAAAGCGTTGTCGGACCCTCACCTGGACCCTAAACCGTCCCCGTCCCCTAACCCTAACCCTAGCCCGAACCCTAACCCTAACCCTTCCCCGAAGCATGACCCTCACCCGTCCCCTAATCCTAAGCCGTACGCTAACACTAACCCGCGCCCTCACACGCACGCTCCCCCTAAAGCGTTGTCGGACCCTCACCTGGACCCTAAACCGTCCCCGTCCCCTAACCCTAACCCTAGCCCGAACCCTAACCCTAACCCTTCCCCGAAGCCTGACCCTCACCCGTCCCCTAATCCTAACCCGTACGCTAACACTAACCCGCGCCCTCACACGCACGCTCCCCCTAAAGCGTTGTCAGACCCTCACCTGGACCCAAAACCGTCCCCGTCCCCTAACCCCAACCCTAGCCCGAACCCTAACCCTAACCCTTCCCCGAAGCCTGACCCTCACCCGTCCCCTAATCCTAACCCGTACGCTAACACTAACCCGCGCCCTCACACGCACGCTCCCCCTAAAGCGTTGTCGGACCCTCACCTGGACCGTAAACCGTCCCCGTCCCCTAACCCTAACCCTAGCCCGAACCCTAACCCTAACCCTTCCCCGAAGCCTGACCCTCACCCGTCACCTAATCCTAACCCGTAGGCTCACACTAACCCGCGCCCTCACACGCACGCTCCCCCTAAAGCGTTGTCGGACCCTCACCTGGACCCTAAACCGTCCCCGTCCCCTAACCCTAACCCTAACCCTAACCCTAACCCTAACCCTAACCCTAACCCTAACCCTAACCCTAACCCTAACCCTAACCCTAACCCTAACCCTAACCCCTAACCCTAACCCTAACCCTAACCCTAACCCTAACCCTAACCCTAACCCTAACCCTAACCCTAACCCTAACCCTAACCCTAACCCTCACCTGGACCCTAAACCGTCCCCGTCCCCTAACCCTAACCCTAGCCCGAACCCTAACCCTAACCCTTCCCCGAAGCCTGACCCTCACCCGTCACCTAATCCTAACCCGTAGGCTCACACTAACCCGCGCCCTCACACGCACGATCCCCCTAAAGCGTTGTCGGACCCTCACCTGGACCCTAAACCGTCCCCGTCCCCTAACCCTAACCCTAACCCTGACCCTCACCCGTCCCCTAATCCTAACCCGTACACTAACACTAACCCGCGCCCTCACACGCACACTCCCCCTAAAGCGTTGTCGGACCCTCACCTGGACCCTAAACCGTCCCCGTCCCCTAACCCTAACCCTAGCCCGAACCCTAACCCTAAACCTTCAACGAAGCCTGACCCTCACCCGTCACCTAATCCTAACCCGTAGGCTCACAGTAACCCGCGCCCTCACACGCACGCTCCCCCTAAAGCGTTGTCGGACCCTCACCTGGACCCTAAACCGTCCCCGTCCCCTAACCCTAACCCTAGCCCGAACCCTAACCCTAACCCTTCCCCAAAGCATGACCCTCACCCGTCCCCTAATCCTAAGCCGTACGCTAACACTAACCGGCGCCCTCACACGCACGCTCCCCCTAAAGCGTTGTCGGACCCTCACCTGGACCCTAAACCGTCCCCGTCCCCTAACCCTAACCCTAGCCCGAACCCTAACCCTAACCCTTCCCCGAAGCCTGACCCTCACCCGTCACCTAATCCTAACCCGTAGGCTCACACGAACCCGCGCCCTCACACGCACGCTCCCCCTAAAGCGTTGTCGGACCCTCTCCTGGACCCTAAACCGTCCCCGTCCCCTAACCCTAACCCTAGCCCGAACCCTAACCCTAACCCTTCCCCGAAGCCTGACCCTCACCCGTCACCTAATCCTAACCCGTAGGCTCACACTAACCCGCGCCCTCACATGCACGCTCCCCCTAAAGCGTTGTCGGACCCTCACCTGGACCCTAAACCGTCCCCGTCCCCTAACCCTAACCCTAGCCCGAACCCTAATCCTAACCCTTCCCCGAAGCCTGACCCTCACCCGTCACCTAATCCTAACCCGTAGGCTCACGCTAACCCGCGCCCTAACACGCACGATCCCCCTAAAGCGTTTTCGGACCCTCACCTGGACCCTAAACCGTCCCCGTCCCCTAACCCTAACCCTAGCCCGAACCCTAACCCTAACCCTTCCCCGAAGCATGACCCTCACCCGTCCCCTAATCCTAAGACGTACGCTAACACTAACCCGCGCCCTCACACGCACGCTCCCCCTAAAGCTTTGTCGGACGCTCACCTGGACCCTAAACCGTCCCCGTCCCCTAACCCTAACCCTAACCCTGACCCTCACCCGTCCCCTAATCCTAACCCGTACACTAACACTAACCCGCGCCCTCACACGCACACTCCCCCTAAAGCGTTGTCGGACCCTCACCTGGACCCTAAACCGTCCCCGTCCCCTAACCCTAACCCTAGCCCGAACCCTAACCCTAACCCTGCCCCGAAGCCTGACCCTCACCCGTCACCTAATCCTAACCCGTAGGCTCACAGTAACCCGCGCCCTCACACGCACGCTCCCCCTAAAGCGTTGTCGGACCCTCACCTGGACCCTAAACCGTCCCCGTCCCCTAACCCTAACCCTAGCCCGAACCCTAACCCTAAACCTTCAACGAAGCCTGACCCTCACCCGTCCCCTAATCCTAACCCGTAGGCTCACACTAACCCGCGCCCTCACACGCACGCTCCCCCTAAAGCGTTGTCGGACCCTCACCTGGACCCTAAACCGTCCCCGTCCCAGAACCCTAACCCTAGCCCTAACCCTAACCCTAACCCTTCCCCAAAGCATGACCCTCACCCGTCCCCTAATCCTAAGCCGTACGCTAACACTAACCGGCGCCCTCACACGCACGCTCCCCCTAAAGCGTTTTCGGACCCTCACCTGGACCCTAAACCGTCCCCGTCCCCTAACCCTAACCCTAGCCCGAACCCTAACCCTAACCCTTCCCCGAAGCCTGACCCTCACCCGTCCCCTAATCCTAACCCGTACGCTAACACTAACCCGCGCCCTCACACGCACGCTCCCCCTAAAGCGTTGTCGGACGCTCACCTGGACCCTAAACCGTCCCCGTCCCCTAACCCTAACCCTAGCCCGAACCCTAACCCTAACCCTTCCCCGAAGCCTGACGCTCACCCGTCCCCTAATCCTAACCCATACGGTAACACTAACCCGCGCCCTCACACGCACGCTCCCCCTAAAGCGTTGTCGGACCCTCACCTGGACCCTAAACCGTCCCCGTCCCCTAACCCTAACCCTAGCCCGAACCCTAACCCTAACCCTTCCCCGAAGCCTGACCCTCACCCGTCACCTAATCCTAACCCGTAGGCTCACACTAACCCGCGCCCTCACACGCACGATCCCCCTAAAGCGTTGTCGGACCCTCACCTGGACCCTAAACCGTCCCCGTCCCCTAACCCTAACCCTAACCCTGACCCTCAGCCGTCCCCTAATCCTAACCCGTACACTAACACTAACCCGCGCCCTCACACGCACACTCCCCCTAAAGCGTTGTCGGACCCTCACCTGGACCCTAAACCGTCCCCGTCCCCTAACCCTAACCCTAGCCCGAACCCTAACCCTAACCCTGCCCCGAAGCCTGACCCTCACCCGTCACCTAATCCTAACCCGTAGGCTCACAGTAACCCGCGCCCTCACACGCACGCTCCCCCTAAAGCATTGTCGGACCCTCACCTGGACCCTAAACCGTCCCCGTCCCCTAACCCTAACCCTAGCCCGAACCCTAACCCTAAACCTTCAACGAAGCCTGACACTCACCCGTCCCCTAATCCTAACCCGTAGGCTCACACTAACCCGCGCCCTCACACGCACGCTCCCCCTAAAGCGTTGTCGGACCCTCACCTGGACCCTAAAACGTCCCCGTCCCCTAACCCTAACCCTAGCCCGAACCCTAACCCTAACCCTTCCCCGAAGCATGACCCTCACCCGTCCCCTAATCCTAAGCCGTACGCTAACACTAACCGGCGCCCTCACACGCACGCTCCCCCTAAAGCGTTGTCGGACCCTCACCTGGACCCTAAACCGTCCCCGTCCCCTAACCCTAACCCTAGCCCGAACCCTAACCCTAACCCTTCCCCGAAGCCTGACCCTCACCCGTCACCTAATCCTAACCCGTAGGCTCACACGAACCCGCGCCCTCACACGCACGCTCCCCCTAAAGCGTTGTCGGACCCTCACCTGGACCCTAAACCGTCCCCGTCCCCTAACCCTAACCCTAGCCCGAACCCTAACCCTAAACCTTCAACGAAGCCTGACCCTCACCCGTCCCCTAATCCTAACCCGTAGGCTCACACTAACCCGCGCCCTCACACGCACGCTCCCCCTAAAGCGTTGTCGGACCCTCACCTGGACCCTAAACCGTCCCCGTCCCCTAACCCTAACCCTAGCCCGAACCCTAACCCTAACCCTTCCCCAAAGCATGATCCTCACCCGTCCCCTAATCCTAAGCCGTACGCTAACACTAACCGACGCCCTCACACGCACGCTCCCCCTAAAGCGTTTTCGGACCCTCACCTGGACCCTAAACCGTCCCCGTCCCCTAACCCTAACCCTAGCCCGAACCCTAACCCTAACCCTTCCCCGAAGCCTGACCCTCACCCGTCCCCTAATCCTAACCCGTACGCTAACACTAACCCGCGCCCTCACACGCACGCTCCCCCTAAAGCGTTGTCGGACGCTCACCTGGACCCTAAACCGTCCCCGTCCCCTAACCCTAACCCTAGCCCGAACCCTAACCCTAACCCTTCCCCGAAGCCTGACGCTCACCCGTCCCCTAATCCTAACCCATACGGTAACACTAACCCGCGCCCTCACACGCACGCTCCCCCTAAAGCGTTGTCGGACCCTCACCTGGACCCTAAACCGTCCCCGTCCCCTAACCCTAACCCTAGCCCGAACCCTAACCCTAACCCTTCCCCGAAGCCTGACCCTCACCCGTCACCTAATCCTAACCCGTAGGCTCACACTAACCCGCGCCCTCACACGCACGATCCCCCTAAAGCGTTGTCGGACCCTCACCTGGACCCTAAACCGTCCCCGTCCCCTAACCCTAACCCTAACCCTGACCCTCACCCGTCCCCTAATCCTAACCCGTACACTAACACTAACCCGCGCCCTCACACGCACACTCCCCCTAAAGCGTTGTCGGACCCTCACCTGGACCCTAAACCGTCCCCGTCCCGTAACCCTAACCCTAGCCCGAACCCTAACCCTAACCCTGCCCCGAAGCCTGACCCTCACCCGTCACCTAATCCTAACCCGTAGGCTCACAGTAACCCGCGCCCTCACACGCACGCTCCCCCTAAAGCGTTGTCGGACCCTCACCTGGACCCTAAACCGTCCCCGTCCCCTAACCCTAACCCTAGCCCGAACCCTAACCCTAAACCTTCAACGAAGCCTGACCGTCACCCGTCCCCTTATCCTAACCCGTAGGCTCACACTAACCCGCGCCCTCACACGCACGCTCCCCGTAAAGCGTTGTCGGACCCTCACCTGGACCCTAAACCGTCCCCGTCCCCTAACCCTAACCCTAGCCCGAACCCTAACCCTAACCCTTCCCCAAAGCATGACCCTCACCCGTCCCCTAATCCTAAGCCGTACGCTAACACTAACCGGCGCCCTCACACGCACGCTCCCCCTAAAGCGTTTTCGGACCCTCACCTGGACCCTAAACCGTCCCCGTCCCCTAACCCTAACCCTAGCCCGAACCCTAACCCTAACCCTTCCCCGAAGCCTGACCCTCACCCGTCCCCTAATCCTAACCCGTACGCTAACACTAACCCGCGCCCTCACACGCACGCTCCCCTTAAAGCGTTGTCGGACGCTCACCTGGACCCTAAACCGTCCCCGTCCCCTAACCCTAACCCTAGCCCGAACCCTAACCCTAACCCTTCCCCGAAGCCTGACGCTCACCCGTCCCCTAATCCTAACCCATACGGTAACACTAACCCGCGCCCTCACACGCACGCTCCCCCTAAAGCGTTGTCGGACCCTCACCTGGACCCTAAACCGTCCCCGTCCCCTAACCCTAACCCTAGCCCGAACCCTAACCCTAACCCTTCCCCGAAGCCTGACCCTCACCCGTCACCTAATCCTAACCCGTAGGCTCACACTAACCCGCGCCCTCACACGCACGATCCCCCTAAAGCGTTGTCGGACCCTCACCTGGACCCTAAACCGTCCCCGTCCCCTAACCCTAACCCTAACCCTGACCCTCACCCGTCCCCTAATCCTAACCCGTACACTAACACTAACCCGCGCCCTCACACGCACACTCCCCCTAAAGCGTTGTCGGACCCTCACCTGGACCCTAAACCGTCCCCGTCCCCTAACCCTAACCCTAGCCCGAACCCTAACCCTAACCCTGCCCCGAAGCCTGACCCTCACCCGTCACCTAATCCTAACCCGTAGGCTCACAGTAACCCGCGCCCTCACACGCACGCTCCCCCTAAAGCGTTGTCGGACCCTCACCTGGACCCTAAACCGTCCCCGTCCCCTAACCCTAACCCTAGCCCGAACCCTAACCCTAAACCTTCAACGAAGCCTGACCCTCACCCGTCCCCTAATCCTAACCCGTAGGCTCACACTAACCCGCGCCCTCACACGCACGCTCCCCCTAAAGCGTTGTCGGACCCTCACCTGGACCCTAAACCGTCCCCGTCCCCTAACCCTAACCCTAGCCCGAACCCTAACCCTAACCCTTCCCCAAAGCATGACCCTCACCCGTCCCCTAATCCTAAGCCGTACGCTAACACTAACCGGCGCCCTCACACGCACGCTCCCCCTAAAGCGTTGTCGGACCCTCACCTGGACCCTAAACCGTCCCCGTCCCCTAACCCTAACCCTAGCCCGAAGCCTAACCCTAACCCTTCCCCGAAGCTTGACCCTCACCCGTCACCTAATCCTAACCCGTAGGCTCACACGAACCCGTGCCCTCACACGCACGCTCCCCCTAAAGCGTTGTCGGACCCTCACCTGGACCCTAAACCGTCCCCGTCCCCTAACCCTAACCCTAGCCCGAACCATAACCCTAACCCTTCCCCAAAGCATGACCCTCACCAGTCCCCTAATCCTAAGCCGTACGCTAACACTAACCGGCGCCCTCACACACACGCTCCCCCTAAAGCGTTGTCGGACGCTCACCTGGACCCTAAACCGTCCCCGTCCCCTAACCCTAACCCTAGCCCGAACCCTAACCCTAACCCTTCCCCGAAGCCTGACGCTCACCCGTCCCCTAATCCTAACCCATACGGTAACACTAACCCGCGCCCTCACACGCACGCTCCCCCTAAAGCGTTGTCGGACCCTCACCTGGACCCTAAACCGTCCCCGTCCCCTAACCCTAACCCTAGCCCGAACCCTAACCCTAAACCTTCAACGAAGCCTGACCCTCACCCGTCCCCTAATCCTAACCCGTAGGCTCACACTAACCCGCGCCCTCACACGCACGCTCCCCCTAAAGCGTTGTCGGACCCTCACCTGGACCCTAAACCGTCCCCGTCCCCTAACCCTAACCCTAGCCCGAACCCTAACCCTAACCCTTCCCCTAAGCATGACCCTCACCCGTCCCCTAATCCTAAGCCGTACGCTAACACTAACCGGCGCCCTCACACGCACGCTCCCCCTAAAGCGTTTTCGGACCCTCACCTGGACCCTAAACCGTCCCCGTCCCCTAACCCTAACCCTAGCCCGAACCCTAACCCTAAACCTTCAACGAAGCCTGACCCTCACCCGTCCCCTAATCCTAACCCGTAGGCTCACACTAACCCGCGCCCTCACACGCACGCTCCCCCTAAAGCGTTGTCGGACCCTCACCTGGACCCTAAACCGTCCCCGTCCCCTAACCCTAACCCTAGCCCGAACCCTAACCCTAACCCTTCCCCTAAGCATGACCCTCACCCGTCCCCTAATCCTAAGCCGTACGCTAACACTAACCGGCGCCCTCACACGCACGCTCCCCCTAAAGCGTTTTCGGACCCTCACCTGGACCCTAAACCGTCCCCGTCCCCTAACCCTAACCCTAGCCCGAACCCTAACCCTAACCCTTCCCCGAAGCCTGACGCTCACCCGTCCCCTAATCCTAACCCATACGGTAACACTAACCCGCGCCCTCACACGCACGCTCCCCCTAAAGCGTTGTCGGACCCTCACCTGGACCCTAAACCGTCCCCGTCCCCTAACCCTAACCCTAGCCCGAACCCTAACCCTAACCCTTCCCCGAAGCCTGACCCTCACCCGTCACCTAATCCTAACCCGTAGGCTCACACTAACCCGCGCCCTCACACGCACGATCCCCCTAAAGCGTTGTCGGACCCTCACCTGGACCCTAAACCGTCCCCGTCCCCTAACCCTAACCCTAACCCTGACCCTCACCCGTCCCCTAATCCTAACCCGTACACTAACACTAACCCGCGCCCTCACACGCACACTCCCCCTAAAGCGTTGTCGGACCCTCACCTGGACCCTAAACCGTCCCCGTCCCCTAACCCTAACCCTAGCCCGAACCCTAACCCTAACCCTTCCCCGAAGCCTGACCCTCACCCGTCACCTAATCCTAACCCGTAGGCTCACAGTAACCCGCGCCCTCACATGCACGCTCCCCCTAAAGCGTTGTCGGACCCTCACCTGGACCCTAAACCGTCCCCGTCCCCTAACCCTAACCCTAGCCCGAACCCAAACCCTAAACCTTCAACGAAGCCTGACCCTCACCCGTCCCCTAATCCTAACCCGTAGGCTCACACTAACCCGCGCCCTCAAACGCACGCTCCCCCTAAAGCGTTGTCGGACCCTCACCTGGACCCTAAACCGTCCCCGTCCCCTAACCCTAACCCTAGCCCGAACCCTAACCCTAACCCTTCCCCAAAGCATGACCCTCACCCGTCCCCTAATCCTAAGCCGTACGCTAACACTAACCGGCGCCCTCACACGCACGCTCCCCCTAAAGCGTTGTCGGACCCTCACCTGGACCCTAAACCGTCCCCGTCCCCTAACCCTAACCCTAGCCCGAACCCTAACCCTAACCCTTCCCCGAAGCCTGACCCTCACACGTCCCCTAATCCTAACCCGTAGGCTCACACGAACCCGCGCCCTCACATGCACGATCCCCCTAAAGCGTTGTCGGACCCTCTCCTGGACCCTAAACCGTCCCCGTCCCCTAACCCTAACCCTAGCCCGAACCCTAACCCTAACCCTTCCCCGAAGCCTGACCCTCACCCGTCACCTAATCCTAACCCGGAGGCTCACACTAACCCGCGCCCTCACATGCACGCTCCCCCTAAAGCGTTGTCAGACCCTCACCTGGACCCTAAACCGTCCCCGTCCCCTAACCCTAACCCTAGCCCGAACCCTAACCCTAAACCTTCAACGAAGCCTGACCCTCACCCGTCACCTAATCCTAACCCGTACGGTAACACTAACCCGCGCCCTCACACGCACGCTCCACCTAAAGCGTTGTCGGACCCTCACCTGGACCCTAAACCGTCCCCGTCCCCTAACCCTAACCCTAGCCCGAACCCTAACCCTAACCCTTCCCCAAAGCATGACCCTCACCCGTCCCCTAATCCTAAGCCGTACGCTAACACTAACCGGCGCCCTCACACGCACGCTCCCCCTAAAGCGTTGTCGGACCCTCACCTGGACCCTAAACCGTCCCCGTCCCCTAACCCTAACCCTAGCCCGAACCCTAACCCTAACCCTTCCCCGAAGCCTGACCCTCACCCGTCACCTAATCCTAACCCGTAGGCTCACACGAACCCGCGCCCTCACACGCACGCTCCCCCTAAAGCGTTGTCGGACCCTCTCCTGGACCCTAAACCGTCCCCGTCCCCTAACCCTAACCCTAGCCCGAACCCTAACCCTAACCCTTCCCCGAAGCCTGACCCTCAACCGTCACCTAATCCTAACCCGTAGGCTCACACTAACCCGCGCCCTCACATGCACGCTCCCCCTAAAGCGTTGTCGGACCCTCACCTGGACCCTAAACCGTCCCCGTCCCCTAACCCTAACCCTAGCCCGAACCCTAATCCTAACCCTTCCCCGAAGCCTGACCCTCACCCGTCACCTAATCCTAACCCGTAGGCTCACGCTAACCCGCGCCCTAACACGCACGATCCCCCTAAAGCGTTTTCGGACCCTCACCTGGACCCTAAACCGTCCCCGTCCCCTAACCCTAACCCTAGCCCGAACCCTAACCCTAACCCTTCCCCGAAGCCTGACCCTCACCCGTCCCCTAATCCTAAGACGTACGCTAACACTAACCCGCGCCCTCACACGCACGCTCCCCCTAAAGCTTTGTCGGACGCTCACCTGGACCCTAAACCGTCCCCGTCCCCTAACCCTAACCCTAGCCCGAACCCTAACCCTAACCCTTCCCCGAAGCCTGACGCTCACCCGTCCCCTAATCCTAACCCATACGGTAACACTAACCCGCGCCCTCACACGCACGCTCCCCCTAAAGCGTTGTCGGACCCTCACCTGGACCCTAAACCGTCCCCGTCCCCTAACCCTAACCCTAGCCCGAACCCTAACCCTAACCCTTCCCCGAAGCCTGACCCTCACCCGTCACCTAATCCTAACCCGTAGGCTCACACTAACCCGCGCCCTCACACGCACGATCCCCCTAAAGCGTTGTCGGACCCTCACCTGGACCCTAAACCGTCCCCGTCCCCTAACCCTAACCCTAACCCTGACCCTCACCCGTCCCCTAATCCCAACCCGTACACTAACACTAACCCGCGCCCTCACACGCACACTCCCCCTAAAGCGTTGTCGGACCCTCACCTGGACCCTAAACCGTCCCCGTCCCCTAACCCTAACCCTAGCCCGAACCCTAACCCTAACCCTGCCCCGAAGCCTGACCCTCACCCGTCACCTAATCCTAACCCGTAGGCTCACAGTAACCCGCGCCCTCACACGCACGCTCCCCCTAAAGCGTTGTCGGACCCTCACCTGGACCCTAAACCGTCCCCGTCCCCTAACCCTAACCCTAGCCCGAACCCTAACCCTAAACCTTCAACGAAGCCTGACCCTCACCCGTCCCCTAATCCTAACCCGTAGGCTCACACTAACCCGCGCCCTCACACGCACGCTCCCCCTAAAGCGTTGTCGGACCCTCACCTGGACCCTAAACCGTCCCCGTCCCAGAACCCTAACCCTAGCCCTAACCCTAACCCTAACCCTTCCCCAAAGCATGACCCTCACCCGTCCCCTAATCCTAAGCCGTACGCTAACACTAACCGGCGCCCTCACACGCACGCTCCCCCTAAAGCGTTTTCGGACCCTCACCTGGACCCTAAACCGTCCCCGTCCCCTAACCCTAACCCTAGCCCGAACCCTAACCCTAACCCTTCCCCGAAGCCTGACCCTCACCCGTCCCCTAATCCTAACCCGTACGCTAACACTAACCCGCGCCCTCACACGCACGCTCCCCCTAAAGCGTTGTCGGACGCTCACCTGGACCCTAAACCGTCCCCGTCCCCTAACCCTAACCCTAGCCCGAACCCTAACCCTAACCCTTCCCCGAAGCCTGACGCTCACCCGTCCCCTAATCCTAACCCATACGGTAACACTAACCCGCGCCCTCACACGCACGCTCCCCCTAAAGCGTTGTCGGACCCTCACCTGGACCCTAAACCGTCCCCGTCCCCTAACCCTAACCCTAGCCCGAACCCTAACCCTAACCCTTCCCCGAAGCCTGACCCTCACCCGTCACCTAATCCTAACCCGTAGGCTCACACTAACCCGCGCCCTCACACGCACGATCCCCCTAAAGCGTTGTCGGACCCTCACCTGGACCCTAAACCGTCCCCGTCCCCTAACCCTAACCCTAACCCTGACCCTCACCCGTCCCCTAATCCTAACCCGTACACTAACACTAACCCGCGCCCTCACACGCACACTCCCCCTAAAGCGTTGTCGGACCCTCACCTGGACCCTAAACCGTCCCCGTCCCCTAACCCTAACCCTAGCCCGAACCCTAACCCTAACCCTGCCCCGAAGCCTGACCCTCACCCGTCACCTAATCCTAACCCGTAGGCTCACAGTAACCCGCGCCCTCACACGCACGCTCCCCCTAAAGCGTTGTCGGACCCTCACCTGGACCCTAAACCGTCCCCGTCCCCTAACCCTAACCCTAGCCCGAACCCTAACCCTAAACCTTCAACGAAGCCTGACCCTCACCCGTCCCCTAATCCTAACCCGTAGGCTCACACTAACCCGCGCCCTCACACGCACGCTCCCCCTAAAGCGTTGTCGGACCCTCACCTGGACCCTAAAACGTCCCCGTCCCCTAACCCTAACCCTAGCCCGAACCCTAACCCTAACCCTTCCCCAAAGCATGACCCTCACCCGTTCCCTAATCCTAAGCCGTACGCTAACACTAACCGGCGCCCTCACACGCACGCTCCCCCTAAAGCGTTGTCGGACCCTCACCTGGACCCTAAACCGTCCCCGTCCCCTAACCCTAACCCTAGCCCGAACCCTAACCCTAACCCTTCCCCGAAGCCTGACCCTCACCCGTCACCTAATCCTAACCCGTAGGCTCACACGAACCCGCGCCCTCACACGCACGCTCCCCCTAAAGCGTTGTCGGACCCTCACCTGGACCCTAAACCGTCCCCGTCCCCTAACCCGAACCCTAGCCCGAACCCTAACCCTAAACCTTCAACGAAGCCTGACCCTCACCCGTCCCCTAATCCTAACCCGTAGGCTCACACTAACCCGCGCCCTCACACGCACGCTCCCCCTAAAGCGTTGTCGGACCCTCACCTGGACCCTAAACCGTCCCCGTCCCCTAACCCTAACCCTAGCCCGAACCCTAACCCTAACCCTTCCCCAAAGCATGACCCTCACCCGTCCCCTAATCCTAAGCCGTACGCTAACACTAACCGACGCCCTCACACGCACGCTCCCCCTAAAGCGTTTTCGGACCCTCACCTGGACCCTAAACCGTCCCCGTCCCCTAACCCTAACCCTAGCCCGAACCCTAACCCTAACCCTTCCCCGAAGCCTGACCCTCACCCGTCCCCTAATCCTAACCCGTACGCTAACACTAACCCGCGCCCTCACACGCACGCTCCCCCTAAAGCGTTGTCGGACGCTCACCTGGACCCTAAACCGTCCCCGTCCCCTAACCCTAACCCTAGCCCGAACCCTAACCCTAACCCTTCCCCGAAGCCTGACGCTCACCCGTCCCCTAATCCTAACCCATACGGTAACACTAACCCGCGCCCTCACACGCACGCTCCCCCTAAAGCGTTGTCGGACCCTCACCTGGACCCTAAACCGTCCCCGTCCCCTAACCCTAACCCTAGCCCGAACCCTAACCCTAACCCTTCCCCGAAGCCTGACCCTCACCCGTCACCTAATCCTAACCCGTAGGCTCACACTAACCCGCGCCCTCACACGCACGATCCCCCTAAAGCGTTGTCGGACCCTCACCTGGACCCTAAACCGTCCCCGTCCCCTAACCCTAACCCTAACCCTGACCCTCACCCGTCCCCTAATCCTAACCCGTACACTAACACTAACCCGCGCCCTCACACGCACACTCCCCCTAAAGCGTTGTCGGACCCTCACCTGGACCCTAAACCGTCCCCGTCCCCTAACCCTAACCCTAGCCCGAACCCTAACCCTAACCCTGCCCCGAAGCCTGACCCTCACCCGTCACCTAATCCTAACCCGTAGGCTCACAGTAACCCGCGCCCTCACACGCACGCTCCCCCTAAAGCGTTGTCGGACCCTCACCTGGACCCTAAACCGTCCCCGTCCCCTAACCCTAACCCTAGCCCGAACCCTAACCCTAAACCTTCAACGAAGCCTGACCCTCACCCGTCCCCTAATCCTAACCCGTACGCTAACACTAACCCGCGCCCTCACACGCACGCTCCCCCTAAAGCGTTGTCGGACCCTCACCTGGACCCTAAACCGTCCCCGTCCCCTAACCCTAACCCTAGCCCGAACCCTAACCCTAACCCTTCCCCAAAGCATGACCCTCACCCGTCCCCTAATCCTAAGCCGTACGCTAACACTAACCGGCGCCCTCACACGCACGCTCCCCCTAAAGCGTTGTCGGACCCTCACCTGGACCCTAAACCGTCCCCGTCCCCTAAACCTAACCCTAGACCGAACCCTAACCCTAACCCTTCCCCGAAGCCTGACCCTCACCCGTCCCCTAATCCTAACCCGTAGGCTCACACGAACCCGCGCCCTCACATGCACGATCCCCCTAAAGCGTTGTCGGACCCTCTCCTGGACCCTAAACCGTCCCCGTCCCCTAACCCTAACCCTAGCCCGAACCCTAACCCTAACCCTTCCCCGAAGCCTGACCCTCACCCGTCACCTAATCCTAACCCGTAGGCTCACACTAACCCGCGCCCTCACATGCACGCTCCCCCTAAAGCGTTGTCAGACCCTCACCTGGACCCTAAACCGTCCCCGTCCCCTAACCCTAACCCTAGCCCGAACCCTAACCCTAAACCTTCAACGAAGCCTGACCCTCACCCGTCCCCTAATCCTAACCCGTACGGTAACACTAACCCGCGCCCTCACACGCACGCTCCCCCTAAAGCGTTGTCGGACCCTCTCCTGGACCCTAAACCGTCCCCGTCCCCTAACCCTAACCCTAGCCCGAACCCTAACCCTAACCCTTCCCCGAAGCCTGACCCTCACCCGTCACCTAATCCTAACCCGTAGGCTCACACTAACCCGCGCCCTCACATGCACGCTCCCCCTAAAGCGTTGTCGGACCCTCACCTGGACCCTAAACCGTCCCCGTCCCCTAACCCTAACCCTAACCCTAGCCCAAACCCTAATCCTAACCCTTCCCCGAAGCCTGACCCTCACCCGTCACCTAATCCTAACCCGTAGGCTCACGCTAACCCGCGCCCTAACACGTACGATCCCCCTAAAGCGTTTTCGGACCCTCACCTGGACCCTAAACCGTCCCCGTCCCCTAACCCTAACCCTAGCCCGAACCCTAACCCTAACCCTTCCCCGAAGCATGACCCTCACCCGTCCCCTAATCCTAAGACGTACGCTAACACTAACCCGCGCCCTCACACGCACGCTCCCCCTAAAGCGTTGTCGGACGCTCACCTGGACCCTAAACCGTCCCCGTCCCCTAACCCTAACCCTAGCCCGAACCCTAACCCTAACCCTTCCCCGAAGCCTGACGCTCACCCGTCCCCTAATCCTAACCCATACGGTAACACTAACCCGCGCCCTCACACGCACGCTCCCCCTAAAGCGTTGTCGGACCCTCACCTGGACCCTAAACCGTCCCCGTCCCCTAACCCTAACCCTAGCCCGAACCCTAACCCTAACCCTTCCCCGAAGCCTGACCCTCACCCGTCACCTAATCCTAACCCGTAGGCTCACACTAACCCGCGCCCTCACACGCACGATCCCCCTAAAGCGTTGTCGGACCCTCACCTGGACCCTAAACCGTCCCCGTCCCCTAACCCTAACCCTAACCCTGACCCTCACCCGTCCCCTAATCCTAACCCGTACACTAACACTAACCCGCGCCCTCACACGCACACTCCCCCTAAAGCGTTGTCGGACCCTCACCTGGACCCTAAACCGTCCCCGTCCCCTAACCCTAACCCTAGCCCGAACCCTAACCCTAACCCTGCCCCGAAGCCTGACCCTCACCCGTCACCTAATCCTAACCCGTAGGCTCACAGTAACCCGCGCCCTCACACGCACGCTCCCCCTAAAGCGTTGTCGGACCCTCACCTGGACCCTAAACCGTCCCCGTCCCCTAACCCTAACCCTAGCCCGAACCCTAACCCTAAACCTTCAACGAAGCCTGACCCTCACCCGTCCCCTAATCCTAACCCGTAGGCTCACACTAACCCGCGCCCTCACACGCACGCTCCCCCTAAAGCGTTGTCGGACCCTCACCTGGACCCTAAACCGTCCCCGTCCCCTAACCCTAACCCTAGCCCTAACCCTAACCCTAACCCTTCCCCAAAGCATGACCCTCACCCGTCCCCTAATCCTAAGCCGTACGCTAACACTAACCGGCGCCCTCACACGCACGCTCCCCCTAAAGCGTTTTCGGACCCTCACCTGGACCCTAAACCGTCCCCGTCCCCTAACCCTAACCCTAGCCCGAACCCTAACCCTAACCCTTCCCCGAAGCCTGACCCTCACCCGTCCCCTAATCCTAACCCGTACGCTAACACTAACCCGCGCCCTCACACGCACGCTCCCCCTAAAGCGTTGTCGGACGCTCACCTGGACCCTAAACCGTCCCCGTCCCCTAACCCTAACCCTAGCCCGAACCCTAACCCTAACCCTTCCCCGAAGCCTGACGCTCACCCGTCCCCTAATCCTAACCCATACGGTAACACTAACCCGCGCCCTCACACGCACGCTCCCCCTAAAGCGTTGTCGGACCCTCACCTGGACCCTAAACCGTCCCCGTCCCCTAAACCTAACCCTAGCCCGAACCCTAACCCTAAACCTTCCCCGAAGCCTGACCCTCACCCGTCACCTAATCCTAACCCGTAGGCTCACACTAACCCGCGCCCTCACACGCACGATCCCCCTAAAGCGTTGTCGGACCCTCACCTGGACCCTAAACCGTCCCCGTCCCCTAACCCTAACCCTAAACCTGACCCTCACCCGTCCCCTAATCCTAACCCGTACACTAACACTAACCCGCGCCCTCACACGCACACTCCCCCTAAAGCGTTGTCGGACCCTCACCTGGACCCTAAACCGTCCCCGTCCCCTAACCCTAACCCTAGCCCGAACCCTAACCCTAACCCTGCCCCGAAGCCTGACCCTCACCCGTCACCTAATCCTAACCCGTAGGCTCACAGTAACCCGCGCCCTCACACGCACGCTCCCCCTAAAGCGTTGTCGGACCCTCACCTGGACCCTAAACCGTCCCCGTCCCCTAACCCTAACCCTAGCCCGAACCCTAACCCTAAACCTTCAACGAAGCCTGACCCTCACCCGTCCCCTAATCCTAACCCGTAGGCTCACACTAACCCGCGCCCTCACACGCACGCTCCCCCTAAAGCGTTGTCGGACCCTCACCTGGACCCTAAACCGTCCCCGTCCCCTAACCCTAACCCTAGCCCGAACCCTAACCCTAACCCTTCCCCAAAGCATGACCCTCACCCGTCCCCTAATCCTAAGCCGTACGCTAACACTAACCGGCGCCCTCACACGCACGCTCCCCCTAAAGCGTTGTCGGACCCTCACCTGGACCCTAAACCGTCCCCGTCCCCTAACCCTAACCCTAGCCCGAACCCTAACCCTAACCCTTCCCCGAAGCCTGACCCTCACCCGTCCCCTAATCCTAACCCGTACGCTAACACTAACCCGCGCCCTCACACGCACGCTCCCCCTAAAGCGTTGTCGGACCCTCACCTGGACCCTAAACCGTCCCCGTCCCCTAACCCTAACCCTAGCCCGAACCCTAACCCTAACCCTTCCCCGAAGCCTGACCCTCACCCGTCCCCTAATCCTAAGACGTACGCTAACACTAACCCGCGCCCTCACACGCACGCTCCCCCTAAAGCGTTGTCGGACGCTCACCTGGACCCTAAACCGTCCCCGTCCCCTATCCCTAACCCTAGCCCGAACCCTAACCCTAACCCTTCCCCGAAGCCTGACGCTCACCCGTCCCCTAATCCTAACCCGTACGGTAACACTAACCCGCGCCCTCACACGCACGCTCCCCCTAAAGCGTTGTCGGACCCTCACCTGGACCCTAAACCGTCCCCGTCCCCTAACCCTAACCCTAGCCCGAACCCTAACCCTAACCCTTCCCCGAAGCCTGACCCTCACCCGTCACCTAATCCTAACCCGTAGGCTCACACTAACCCGCGCCATCACACGCACGATCCCCCTAAAGCGTTGTCGGACCCTCACCTGGACCCTAAACCGTCCCCGTCCCCTAACCCTAACCCTAGCCCGAACCTTAACCCTAACCCTTCCCCGAAGCATGACCCTCACCCGTCCCCTAATCCTAAGCCGTACGCTTACACTAACCCGCGCCCTCACACGCACGCTCCCCCTAAAGCGTTGTCGGACCCTCACCTGGACCCTAAACCGTCCCCGTCCCCTAACCCTAACCCTAGCCCGAACCCTAACCCTAACCCTTCCCCGAAGCCTGACCCTCACCCGTCCCCTAATCCTAACCCGTACGCTAACACTAACCCACGCCCTCACACGCACGCTCCCCCTAAAGCGTTGTCGGACCCTCACCTGGACCCTAAACCGTCCCCGTCCCCTAACCCTAACCCTAGCCCGAACCCTAACCCTAACCCTTCCCCGAAGCCTGACACTCACCCGTCCCCTAATCCTAACCCATAGGCTCACACTAACCCGCGCCCTCACACGCACGCTCCCCCTAAAGCGTTGTCGGACCCTCACCTCGACCCTAAACCGTCCCCGTCCCCTAACCCTAACCCTAGCCCGAACCCTAACCCTAACCCTTCCCCGAAGCCTGACCCTCACCCGTCACCTAATCCTAACCCGTACGCTAACACTAACCCACGCTCTCACACGCACGCTCCCCCTAAAGCGTTGTCGGACCCTCAGCTGGATCCTAAACCGTCCCCGTCCCCTAATCCTAACCCTAGACCGAACCCTAACCCTAACCCTTCCCCGAAGCCTGACCCTCACCCGTCCCCTAATCCTAACCCGTAGGCTCACACTAACCCGCGCCCTTACACGCACGCTCCCCCTAAAGCATTGTCGGACCCTCACCTGGACCCTAAACCGTCCCCGTCCCCTAACCCTAACCCTAGCTCAAACCCTAACCCTAACCCTTCCCCGAAGCCTGACCCTCACACGTCCCCTAATCCTAACCCGCACGCTAACACTAACTCGGGCCCTCACACGCATGCTCCCCCTAAAGCGTTGTCGGACCCTCACCTGGACCCTAAACCGTCCCCATCCCCTAAACCTAACCCTAGCCCGAACCCTAACCCTAACAGTTCCCCGAAGCCTGACCCTCACCCGTCCCCTAATCCTAACCCGTACACTAACACTAACCCGCGCCCTCACACGTACGCTCCCCCTAAAGCGTTGTCGGACCCTCACCTGGACCCTAAACCGTCCCCGTCCCCTAACCCTAACCCTAGCCCGAACCCTAACCCTAACCCTTCCCCGAAGCCTGACCCTCAACCGTCACCTAATCCTAACCCGTAGGCTCACACTAACCCGCGCCCTCACACGCACGCTCCCCGTAAAGCGTTGTCGGACCCTCACCTGGACCCTAAACCGTCCCCGTACCCTAACCCTAACCCTAGCCCGAACCCTAACCCTAACCCTTCAACGAAGACTGACCCTCACCCGTCCCCTAATCCTAACCCGTAGGCTCAAACTAACCCGCGCCCTCACACGCACGCTCCCCCTAAAGCGTTGTCGGACCCTCACCTGGACCCTAAACCGTCCCCGTCCCCTAACCCTAACCCTAGCCCGAACACTAACCCTAACCCTTCCCCGAAGCCTGACCCTCACCCGTCACCTAATCCTAACCCGTAGGCTCACACTAACCCGCGCCCTCACACGCACGCTCCCCGTAAAGCGTTGTCGGACCCTCACCTGGACCCTAAACCGTCCCCGTACCCTAACCCTAACCCTAGCCCGAACCCTAACCCTAACCCTTCAACGAAGACTGACCCTCACCCGTCCCCTAATCCTAACCCGTAGGCTCAAACTAACCCGCGCCCTCACACGCACGCTCCCCCTAAAGCGTTGTCGGACGCTCACCTGGACCCTAAACCGTCCCCGTCCCCTAACCCTAACCCTAGCCCGAACCCTAACCCTAACCCTTCCCCGAAGCCTGACGCTCACCCGTCCCCTAATCCTAACCCATACGGTAACACTAACCCGTGCCCTCACACGCACGCTCCCCCTAAAGCGTTGTCGGACCCTCACCTGGACCCTAAACCGTCCCCGTCCCCTAACCCTAACCCTAGCCCGAACCCTAACCCTAACCCTTCCCCGAAGCCTGACCCTCACCCGTCACCTAATCCTAACCCGTAGGCTCACACTAACCCGCGCCCTCACACGCACGATCCCCCTAAAGCGTTGTCGGACCCTCACCTGGACCCTAAACCGTCCCCGTCCCCTAACCCTAACCCTAACCCTGACCCTCACCCGTCACCTAATCCTAACCCGTACACTAACACTAACACGCGCCCTCACACGCACGCTCCCCCTAAAGCGTTGTCGGACCCTCACCTGGACCCTAAACCGTCCCCGTCCCCTAACCCTAACCCTAGCCCGAACCCTAACCCTAACCCTGCCCCGAAGCCTGACCCTCACCCGTCACCTAATCCTAACCCGTAGGCTCACAGTAACCCGCGCCCTCACACGAACGCTCCCCCTAAAGCGTTGTCGGACCCTCACCTGGACCCTAAACCGTCCCCGTCCCCTAACCCTAACCCTAGCCCGAACCCTAACCCTAAACCTTCAACGAAGCCTGACCCTCACCCGTCCCCTAATCCTAACCCGTAGGCTCACACTAACCCGCGCCCTCACACGCACGCTCCCCCTAAAGCGTTGTCGGACCCTCACCTGGACCCTAAACCGTCCCCGTCCCCTAACCCTAACCCTAGCCCGAACCCTAACCCTAACCCTTCCCCGAAGCCTGACCCTCACCCGTCCCCTAATCCTAACCCGTACGCTAACATTAACCCGCGCCCTCACACGCACGCTCCCCCTAAAGCGTTGTCGGACCCTCACCTGGACCCTAAACCGTCCCCGTCCCCTAACCCTAACCCTAGCCCGAACCCTAACCCTAACCCTTCCCCGAAGCCTGACGCTCACCCGTCCCCTAATCCTAACCCGTACGGTAACACTAACCCGCGCCCTCACACGCACGCTCCCCCTAAAGCGTTGTCGGACCCTCACCTGGACCCTAAACCGTCCCCGTCCCCTAACCCTAACCCTAGCCCGAACCCTAACCCTAACCCTTCCCCGAAGCCTGACCCTCACCCGTCCCCTAATCCTAACCCGCACGCTAACACTAACTCGGGCCCTCACACGCATGCTCCCCCTAAAGCGTTGTCGGACCCTCACCTGGACCCTAAACCGTCCCCATCCCCTAAACCTAACCCTAGCCCGAACCCTAACCCTAACACTTCCCCGAAGCCTGACCCTCACCCGTCCCCTAATCCTAACCCGTACACTAACACTAACCCGCGCCCTCACACGCACGCTCCCCCTAAAGCGTTGTCGGACCCTCACCTGGACCCTAAACCGTCCCCGTCCCCTAACCCTAACCCTAGCCCGAACCCTAACCCTAACCCTTCCCCGAAGCCTGACCCTCACCCGTCACCTAATCCTAACCCGTAGGCTCACACTAACCCGCCCCCTCACACGCACGCTCCCCCTAAAGCGTTGTCGGACCCTCACCTGGACCCTAAACCGTCCCCGTACCCTAACCCTAACCCTAGCCCGAACCCTAACCCTAAACCTTCAACGAAGCCTGACCCTCACCCGTCCCCTAATCCTAACCCGTAGGCTCACACTAACCCACGTCCTCACACGCACGCTCCCCCTAAAGCGTTGTCGGACCCTCACCTGGACCCTAAACCGTCCCCGTCCCCTAACCCTAACCCTAGCCCGAACCCTAACCCTAAACCTTCCCCGAAGCATGACCCTCACCCGTCCCCTAATCCTAAGCCGTACGCTAACACTAACCAGCGCGCTCACACGCACGCTCCCCCTAAAGCGTTGTCGGACCCTCACCTGGACCCTAAACCGTCCCCGTCCCCAAACCCTAACCCTAGCCCGAACCCTAACCCTAACCCTTCCCCGAAGCCTGACCCTCACCCGTCCCCTAATCCTAACCCGTACGCTAACACTAACCCGCGCCCTCACACGCACGCTCCCCCTAAAGCGTTGTCGGACCCTCACCTGGACCCTAAACCGTCCCCGTCCCCTAACCCTAACCCTAGCCCGAACCCTAACCCTAACCCTTCCCCGAAGCCTGACCCTCACCCGTCACCTAATCCTAACCCGTAGGCTCACACTAACCCGCGCCCTCACACGCACGCTCCCCCTAAAGCGTTATCGGACCCTCACCTGGACCCTAAACCGTCCCCGTACCCTAACACTAACCCTAGCCCGAACCCTAACCCTAACAATTCCCTGAAGCCTGACCCTCACCCGTCCCCTAATCCTAACCCGTACGCTAACACTAACTCACGCCCTCACACGCACGCTCCCCCTAAAGCGTTGTCGGACCCTCACCTGGACCCTAAACCGTCCCCGTCCCCTAACCCTAACCCTAGCCCGAACCCTAACCCTAACACTTCCCCGAAGCCTGACGCTCACCCGTCCCCTAATCCTAACCCGTACGGTAACACTAACCCGGGCCCTCACACGCACGCTCCCCCTAAAGCGTTGTCGGACCCTCACCTGGACCCTAAACCGTCCCCGTCCCCTAACCCTAACCCTAGCCCGAACCCTAACCCTAACCCTTCCCCGAAGCCTGACCCTCACCCGTCACCTAATCCTAACCCGTACCCTCACACTAACTCGCGCCCTCACACGCACGCTCCCCCTAAAGCGTTGTCAGACCCTCACCTGGACCCTAAACCGTCCCCGTCCCCTAACCCTAACCCTAGCCCGAACACTAACCCTAACCCTTCCCCGAAGCCTGACCCTCACCCGTCCCCTAATCCTAACCCGTACGCTAACACTAACCCACGCCCTCACACGCACGCTCCCCCTAAAGCGTTGTCAGACCCTCACCTGGACCCCAAACCGTCCCCGTACCCTAACCCTAACCCTAGCCCGAACCCTAACCCTAAACCTTCCCCGAAGCCTGACCCTCACCCGTCCCCTAATCCTAACCCGTACGCTAACACTAACCCACGCCCTCACACGCACGCTCCCCCTAAAGCGTTGTCGGACCCTCACCTGGACGCTAAACCGTCCCCATCCCCTAACCCTAACCCTAGCCCGAACCCTAACCCTAACCCTTCCCCGAAGCCTGACCCTCACCCGTCACCTTATCCTAACCCGTAGGCTCACACTAACCCGCGCCCTCACACGCACGCTCCCCCTAAAGCGTTGTCGGACCTTCACCTGGACCCTAAACCGTCCCCGTCCTCTAACCCTAACCCTAGCCCGAACCCTAACCCTAACCCTTCCCCGAAGCCTGACCCTCACCCGTCCCCTAATCCTAACCCGTACGCTAACACTAACCCACGCCCTCACACGCACGCTCCCCCTAAAACGTTGTCGGACCCTCACCTGGACCCTAAACCGTCCCCGTCCCCTAACCCTAACCCTAGCCCGAACCCTAACCCTAACACTTCCCCGAAGCCTGACGCTCACCCGTCCCCTAATCCTAACCCGTACGGTAACACTAACCCGGGCCCTCACACGCACGCTCCCCCTAATGCGTTGTCGGACCCTCACCTGGACCCTAAACCGTCCCCGTCCCCTAACCCTAACCCTAGCCCGAACCCTAACCCTAACCCTTCCTCGAAGCCTGACCCTCACCCGTCACCTAATCCTAACCCGTACCCTCACACTAACTCGCGCCCTCACACGCACGCTCCCCCTAAAGCGTTGTCAGACCCTCACCTGGACCCTAAACCGTCCCCGTCCCCTAACCCTAACCCTAAGCCGAACCCTAACCCTAACGCTTCCCCGAAGCCTGACCCTCACCCGTCCCCTAATCCTAACCCGTAGGCTCACACTAACCCGCGCCCTCACACGCACGCTCCCCCTAAAGCGTTGTCGGACCCTCACCTGGACCCTAAACCGTCCCCGTCCCCTAACCCTAACCCTAGCCCGAACCCTAACCCTAACCCTTCCCCGAAGCCTGACCCTCACCCGTCCCCTAATCCTAACCCGTACGCTAACACTAACTCACGCCCTCACACGCACGCTCCCCCTAAAGGGTTGTCAGACCCTCACCTGGACCCTATACCGTCCCCGTACCCTAACCCTAACCCTAGCCCGAACCCTAACCCTAACACTTCCCCGAAGCCTGACGCTCACCCGTCCCCTAATCCTAACCCGTACGGTAACACTAACCCGGGCCCTCACACGCACGCTCCCCCTAAAGCGTTGTTGGACCCTCACCTGGACCCTAAACCGTCCCCGTCCCCTAACCCTAACCCTAGCCCGAACCCTAACCTTAACCCTTCCCCGAAGCCTGACCCTCACCCGTCACCTAACCCTAACCCGTACCCTCACACTAACTCGCGCCCTCACACGCACGCTCCCCCTAAAGCATTGTCGGAACCTCACCTGGACCCTAAACCGTCCCCGTCCCCTAACCCTAACCCTAGCCCGAACCCTAACCCTAACCCTTCCCCGAAGCCTGACCCTCACCCGTCCCCTAATCCTAACCCGTACGCTAACACTAACCCGCGCCCTCACACGCACGCTCCCGCTAAAGCGTTGTCGGACCCTCACCTGGACGCTAAACCGTCCCCGTCCCCTAACCCTAACCCTAGCCCGAACCCTAACCCTAACCCTTCCCCGAAGCCTGACCCTCACCCGTCACCTAATCCTAACCCGTAGGCTCACACTAACCCGCGCCCTCACACGCACGCTCCCCCTAAAGCGTTGTCGGACCCTCACCTGGACCCCAAACCGTCCCCGTACCCTAACCCTAATCCTAGCCCGAACCCTAACCCTAACCCTTCGACGAAGCCTGACCCTCACCCGTCCCCTAATCCTAACCCGTAGGCTCACACTAACCCGCGCCCTCACACGCACGCTCCCCCTAAAGCGTTGTCGGACCCTCACCTGGACCCTAAACCGTCCCCGTCCCCTAACCCTAACCCTAGCCCGAACCCTAAACCTAACCCTTCCCCGAAGCCTCACCCTCACCCGTCCCCTAATCCTAACCCGTACGCTAACACTAACCCACGCCCTCACACGCACGCTCCCCCTAAAGCGTTGTCGGACCCTCACCTGGACCCTAAACCGTCCCCGTCCCCTAACCCTAACCCTAGCCCGAACCCTAACCATAACACTTCCCCGAAGCCTGACCCTCACCCGTCCCCTAATTCTAACCCGTACGGTAACACTAACCCGGTCCCTCACACGCACGCTCCCCCTAAAGCGTTGTTGGACCCTCACCTGGACCCTAAACCGTCCCCATCCCCTAACCCTAACCCTAGCCCGAACCCTAACCCTAACCCTTCAACGAAGCCTGACCCTCACCCGTCACCTAATCCTAACCCGTACCCTCACACTAACTCGCGCCCTCACACGCACGCTCCCCCTAAAGCGTTGTCAGACCCTCACCTGGACCCTAAACCGTCCCCGTCCCCTAACACTAACCCTAGCCCGAACCCTAACCCTAACCATTCCCCGAAGCCTGACCCTCAACCGTCCCCTAATCCTAACCCGTAGGCTCACACTAACCCGCGCCCTCACACGCACGCTCCCCCTAAAGCGTTGTCGACCCTCACCTGGACCCTAAACCGTCCCCGTCCCCTAACCCTAACCCTAGCCCGAACCCTAACCCTAACCCTTCCCCGAAGCCTGACCCTCACCCGTCCCCTAATCCTAACCCGTACGCTAACACTAACTCACGCCCTCACACGCACGCTCCCCCTAAAGCGTTGTCGGACCCTCACCTGGACCCTAAACCGTCCCCGTCCCCTAACCCTAACCCTAGCCCAAACCCTAACCCTAACCCTTCCCCGAAGCCTGACCCTCACCCGTCACCTAACCCTAAAACGTACCCTCACACTAACTCGCGCCCTCACACGCACGCTCCCCGTAAAGCGTTGTCAGACCCTCACCTGGACCCTAAACCGTCCCCGTCCCCTAACCCTAACCCTAGCCCGAACCCTAACCCTAACCCTTCCCCGAAGCCTGACCCTCAACCGTCCCCTAATCCTAACCCGTAGGCTCACACTAACCCGCGCCCTCACACGCACGCTCCCCCTAAAGCTTTGTCGGACCCTCACCTGGACCCTAAACCGTCCCCGTACCCTAACCCTAACCCTAGGCCGAACCCTAACCCTAACCCTTCCCCGAAGCCTGACCCTCACCCGTCCCCTAAGCCTAACCCGTAGGCTCACACTAACCCGCGCCCTCACACGCACGCTCCCCCTAAAGCGTTGTCGGACCCTCACCTGGACCCTAAACCGTCCCCGTCCCAGAACCCTAACCCTAGCCCTAACCCTAACCCTAACCCTTCCCCAAAGCATGACCCTCACCCGTCCCCTAATCCTAAGCCGTACGCTAACACTAACCGGCGCCCTCACACGCACGCTCCCCCTAAAGCGTTTTCGGACCCTCACCTGGACCCTAAACCGTCCCCGTCCCCTAACCCTAACCCTAGCCCGAACCCTAACCCTAACCCTTCCCCGAAGCCTGACCCTCACCCGTCCCCTAATCCTAACCCGTACGCTAACACTAACCCGCGCCCTCACACGCACGCTCCCCCTAAAGCGTTGTCGGACGCTCACCTGGACCCTAAACCGTCCCCGTCCCCTAACCCTAACCCTAGCCCGAACCCTAACCCTAACCCTTCCCCGAAGCCTGACGCTCACCCGTCCCCTAATCCTAACCCATACGGTAACACTAACCCGCGCCCTCACACGCACGCTCCCCCTAAAGCGTTGTCGGACCCTCACCTGGACCCTAAACCGTCCCCGTCCCCTAACCCTAACCCTAGCCCGAACCCTAACCCTAACCCTTCCCCGAAGCCTGACCCTCACCCGTCACCTAATCCTAACCCGTAGGCTCACACTAACCCGCGCCCTCACACGCACGATCCCCCTAAAGCGTTGTCGGACCCTCACCTGGACCCTAAACCGTCCCCGTCCCCTAACCCTAACCCTAACCCTGACCCTCACCCGTCCCCTAATCCTAACCCGTACACTAACACTAACCCGCGCCCTCACACGCACACTCCCCCTAAAGCGTTGTCGGACCCTCACCTGGACCCTAAACCGTCCCCGTCCCCTAACCCTAACCCTAGCCCGAACCCTAACCCTAACCCTGCCCCGAAGCCTGACCCTCACCCGTCACCTAATCCTAACCCGTAGGCTCACAGTAACCCGCGCCCTCACACGCACGCTCCCCCTAAAGCGTTGTCGGACCCTCACCTGGACCCTAAACCGTCCCCGTCCCCTAACCCTAACCCTAGCCCGAACCCTAACCCTAAACCTTCAACGAAGCCTGACCCTCACCCGTCCCCTAATCCTAACCCGTAGGCTCACACTAACCCGCGCCCTCACACGCACGCTCCCCCTAAAGCGTTGTCGGACCCTCACCTGGACCCTAAAACGTCCCCGTCCCCTAACCCTAACCCTAGCCCGAACCCTAACCCTAACCCTTCCCCAAAGCATGACCCTCACCCGTTCCCTAATCCTAAGCCGTACGCTAACACTAACCGGCGCCCTCACACGCACGCTCCCCCTAAAGCGTTGTCGGACCCTCACCTGGACCCTAAACCGTCCCCGTCCCCTAACCCTAACCCTAGCCCGAACCCTAACCCTAACCCTTCCCCGAAGCCTGACCCTCACCCGTCACCTAATCCTAACCCGTAGGCTCACACGAACCCGCGCCCTCACACGCACGCTCCCCCTAAAGCGTTGTCGGACCCTCACCTGGACCCTAAACCGTCCCCGTCCCCTAACCCGAACCCTAGCCCGAACCCTAACCCTAAACCTTCAACGAAGCCTGACCCTCACCCGTCCCCTAATCCTAACCCGTAGGCTCACACTAACCCGCGCCCTCACACGCACGCTCCCCCTAAAGCGTTGTCGGACCCTCACCTGGACCCTAAACCGTCCCCGTCCCCTAACCCTAACCCTAGCCCGAACCCTAACCCTAACCCTTCCCCAAAGCATGACCCTCACCCGTCCCCTAATCCTAAGCCGTACGCTAACACTAACCGACGCCCTCACACGCACGCTCCCCCTAAAGCGTTTTCGGACCCTCACCTGGACCCTAAACCGTCCCCGTCCCCTAACCCTAACCCTAGCCCGAACCCTAACCCTAACCCTTCCCCGAAGCCTGACCCTCACCCGTCCCCTAATCCTAACCCGTACGCTAACACTAACCCGCGCCCTCACACGCACGCTCCCCCTAAAGCGTTGTCGGACGCTCACCTGGACCCTAAACCGTCCCCGTCCCCTAACCCTAACCCTAGCCCGAACCCTAACCCTAACCCTTCCCCGAAGCCTGACGCTCACCCGTCCCCTAATCCTAACCCATACGGTAACACTAACCCGCGCCCTCACACGCACGCTCCCCCTAAAGCGTTGTCGGACCCTCACCTGGACCCTAAACCGTCCCCGTCCCCTAACCCTAACCCTAGCCCGAACCCTAACCCTAACCCTTCCCCGAAGCCTGACCCTCACCCGTCACCTAATCCTAACCCGTAGGCTCACACTAACCCGCGCCCTCACACGCACGATCCCCCTAAAGCGTTGTCGGACCCTCACCTGGACCCTAAACCGTCCCCGTCCCCTAACCCTAACCCTAACCCTGACCCTCACCCGTCCCCTAATCCTAACCCGTACACTAACACTAACCCGCGCCCTCACACGCACACTCCCCCTAAAGCGTTGTCGGACCCTCACCTGGACCCTAAACCGTCCCCGTCCCCTAACCCTAACCCTAGCCCGAACCCTAACCCTAACCCTGCCCCGAAGCCTGACCCTCACCCGTCACCTAATCCTAACCCGTAGGCTCACAGTAACCCGCGCCCTCACACGCACGCTCCCCCTAAAGCGTTGTCGGACCCTCACCTGGACCCTAAACCGTCCCCGTCCCCTAACCCTAACCCTAGCCCGAACCCTAACCCTAAACCTTCAACGAAGCCTGACCCTCACCCGTCCCCTAATCCTAACCCGTACGCTAACACTAACCCGCGCCCTCACACGCACGCTCCCCCTAAAGCGTTGTCGGACCCTCACCTGGACCCTAAACCGTCCCCGTCCCCTAACCCTAACCCTAGCCCGAACCCTAACCCTAACCCTTCCCCAAAGCATGACCCTCACCCGTCCCCTAATCCTAAGCCGTACGCTAACACTAACCGGCGCCCTCACACGCACGCTCCCCCTAAAGCGTTGTCGGACCCTCACCTGGACCCTAAACCGTCCCCGTCCCCTAAACCTAACCCTAGACCGAACCCTAACCCTAACCCTTCCCCGAAGCCTGACCCTCACCCGTCCCCTAATCCTAACCCGTAGGCTCACACGAACCCGCGCCCTCACATGCACGATCCCCCTAAAGCGTTGTCGGACCCTCTCCTGGACCCTAAACCGTCCCCGTCCCCTAACCCTAACCCTAGCCCGAACCCTAACCCTAACCCTTCCCCGAAGCCTGACCCTCACCCGTCACCTAATCCTAACCCGTAGGCTCACACTAACCCGCGCCCTCACATGCACGCTCCCCCTAAAGCGTTGTCAGACCCTCACCTGGACCCTAAACCGTCCCCGTCCCCTAACCCTAACCCTAGCCCGAACCCTAACCCTAAACCTTCAACGAAGCCTGACCCTCACCCGTCCCCTAATCCTAACCCGTACGGTAACACTAACCCGCGCCCTCACACGCACGCTCCCCCTAAAGCGTTGTCGGACCCTCTCCTGGACCCTAAACCGTCCCCGTCCCCTAACCCTAACCCTAGCCCGAACCCTAACCCTAACCCTTCCCCGAAGCCTGACCCTCACCCGTCACCTAATCCTAACCCGTAGGCTCACACTAACCCGCGCCCTCACATGCACGCTCCCCCTAAAGCGTTGTCGGACCCTCACCTGGACCCTAAACCGTCCCCGTCCCCTAACCCTAACCCTAACCCTAGCCCAAACCCTAATCCTAACCCTTCCCCGAAGCCTGACCCTCACCCGTCACCTAATCCTAACCCGTAGGCTCACGCTAACCCGCGCCCTAACACGTACGATCCCCCTAAAGCGTTTTCGGACCCTCACCTGGACCCTAAACCGTCCCCGTCCCCTAACCCTAACCCTAGCCCGAACCCTAACCCTAACCCTTCCCCGAAGCATGACCCTCACCCGTCCCCTAATCCTAAGACGTACGCTAACACTAACCCGCGCCCTCACACGCACGCTCCCCCTAAAGCGTTGTCGGACGCTCACCTGGACCCTAAACCGTCCCCGTCCCCTAACCCTAACCCTAGCCCGAACCCTAACCCTAACCCTTCCCCGAAGCCTGACGCTCACCCGTCCCCTAATCCTAACCCATACGGTAACACTAACCCGCGCCCTCACACGCACGCTCCCCCTAAAGCGTTGTCGGACCCTCACCTGGACCCTAAACCGTCCCCGTCCCCTAACCCTAACCCTAGCCCGAACCCTAACCCTAACCCTTCCCCGAAGCCTGACCCTCACCCGTCACCTAATCCTAACCCGTAGGCTCACACTAACCCGCGCCCTCACACGCACGATCCCCCTAAAGCGTTGTCGGACCCTCACCTGGACCCTAAACCGTCCCCGTCCCCTAACCCTAACCCTAACCCTGACCCTCACCCGTCCCCTAATCCTAACCCGTACACTAACACTAACCCGCGCCCTCACACGCACACTCCCCCTAAAGCGTTGTCGGACCCTCACCTGGACCCTAAACCGTCCCCGTCCCCTAACCCTAACCCTAGCCCGAACCCTAACCCTAACCCTGCCCCGAAGCCTGACCCTCACCCGTCACCTAATCCTAACCCGTAGGCTCACAGTAACCCGCGCCCTCACACGCACGCTCCCCCTAAAGCGTTGTCGGACCCTCACCTGGACCCTAAACCGTCCCCGTCCCCTAACCCTAACCCTAGCCCGAACCCTAACCCTAAACCTTCAACGAAGCCTGACCCTCACCCGTCCCCTAATCCTAACCCGTAGGCTCACACTAACCCGCGCCCTCACACGCACGCTCCCCCTAAAGCGTTGTCGGACCCTCACCTGGACCCTAAACCGTCCCCGTCCCCTAACCCTAACCCTAGCCCTAACCCTAACCCTAACCCTTCCCCAAAGCATGACCCTCACCCGTCCCCTAATCCTAAGCCGTACGCTAACACTAACCGGCGCCCTCACACGCACGCTCCCCCTAAAGCGTTTTCGGACCCTCACCTGGACCCTAAACCGTCCCCGTCCCCTAACCCTAACCCTAGCCCGAACCCTAACCCTAACCCTTCCCCGAAGCCTGACGCTCACCCGTCCCCTAATCCTAACCCATACGGTAACACTAACCCGCGCCCTCACACGCACGCTCCCCCTAAAGCGTTGTCGGACCCTCACCTGGACCCTAAACCGTCCCCGTCCCCTAAACCTAACCCTAGCCCGAACCCTAACCCTAAACCTTCCCCGAAGCCTGACCCTCACCCGTCACCTAATCCTAACCCGTAGGCTCACACTAACCCGCGCCCTCACACGCACGATCCCCCTAAAGCGTTGTCGGACCCTCACCTGGACCCTAAACCGTCCCCGTCCCCTAACCCTAACCCTAAACCTGACCCTCACCCGTCCCCTAATCCTAACCCGTACACTAACACTAACCCGCGCCCTCACACGCACACTCCCCCTAAAGCGTTGTCGGACCCTCACCTGGACCCTAAACCGTCCCCGTCCCCTAACCCTAACCCTAGCCCGAACCCTAACCCTAACCCTGCCCCGAAGCCTGACCCTCACCCGTCACCTAATCCTAACCCGTAGGCTCACAGTAACCCGCGCCCTCACACGCACGCTCCCCCTAAAGCGTTGTCGGACCCTCACCTGGACCCTAAACCGTCCCCGTCCCCTAACCCTAACCCTAGCCCGAACCCTAACCCTAAACCTTCAACGAAGCCTGACCCTCACCCGTCCCCTAATCCTAACCCGTAGGCTCACACTAACCCGCGCCCTCACACGCACGCTCCCCCTAAAGCGTTGTCGGACCCTCACCTGGACCCTAAACCGTCCCCGTCCCCTAACCCTAACCCTAGCCCGAACCCTAACCCTAACCCTTCCCCAAAGCATGACCCTCACCCGTCCCCTAATCCTAAGCCGTACGCTAACACTAACCGGCGCCCTCACACGCACGCTCCCCCTAAAGCGTTGTCGGACCCTCACCTGGACCCTAAACCGTCCCCGTCCCCTAACCCTAACCCTAGCCCGAACCCTAACCCTAACCCTTCCCCGAAGCCTGACCCTCACCCGTCCCCTAATCCTAACCCGTACGCTAACACTAACCCGCGCCCTCACACGCACGCTCCCCCTAAAGCGTTGTCGGACCCTCACCTGGACCCTAAACCGTCCCCGTCCCCTAACCCTAACCCTAGCCCGAACCCTAACCCTAACCCTTCCCCGAAGCCTGACCCTCACCCGTCCCCTAATCCTAAGACGTACGCTAACACTAACCCGCGCCCTCACACGCACGCTCCCCCTAAAGCGTTGTCGGACGCTCACCTGGACCCTAAACCGTCCCCGTCCCCTATCCCTAACCCTAGCCCGAACCCTAACCCTAACCCTTCCCCGAAGCCTGACGCTCACCCGTCCCCTAATCCTAACCCGTACGGTAACACTAACCCGCGCCCTCACACGCACGCTCCCCCTAAAGCGTTGTCGGACCCTCACCTGGACCCTAAACCGTCCCCGTCCCCTAACCCTAACCCTAGCCCGAACCCTAACCCTAACCCTTCCCCGAAGCCTGACCCTCACCCGTCACCTAATCCTAACCCGTAGGCTCACACTAACCCGCGCCATCACACGCACGATCCCCCTAAAGCGTTGTCGGACCCTCACCTGGACCCTAAACCGTCCCCGTCCCCTAACCCTAACCCTAGCCCGAACCTTAACCCTAACCCTTCCCCGAAGCATGACCCTCACCCGTCCCCTAATCCTAAGCCGTACGCTTACACTAACCCGCGCCCTCACACGCACGCTCCCCCTAAAGCGTTGTCGGACCCTCACCTGGACCCTAAACCGTCCCCGTCCCCTAACCCTAACCCTAGCCCGAACCCTAACCCTAACCCTTCCCCGAAGCCTGACCCTCACCCGTCCCCTAATCCTAACCCGTACGCTAACACTAACCCACGCCCTCACACGCACGCTCCCCCTAAAGCGTTGTCGGACCCTCACCTGGACCCTAAACCGTCCCCGTCCCCTAACCCTAACCCTAGCCCGAACCCTAACCCTAACCCTTCCCCGAAGCCTGACACTCACCCGTCCCCTAATCCTAACCCATAGGCTCACACTAACCCGCGCCCTCACACGCACGCTCCCCCTAAAGCGTTGTCGGACCCTCACCTCGACCCTAAACCGTCCCCGTCCCCTAACCCTAACCCTAGCCCGAACCCTAACCCTAACCCTTCCCCGAAGCCTGACCCTCACCCGTCACCTAATCCTAACCCGTACGCTAACACTAACCCACGCTCTCACACGCACGCTCCCCCTAAAGCGTTGTCGGACCCTCAGCTGGATCCTAAACCGTCCCCGTCCCCTAATCCTAACCCTAGACCGAACCCTAACCCTAACCCTTCCCCGAAGCCTGACCCTCACCCGTCCCCTAATCCTAACCCGTAGGCTCACACTAACCCGCGCCCTTACACGCACGCTCCCCCTAAAGCATTGTCGGACCCTCACCTGGACCCTAAACCGTCCCCGTCCCCTAACCCTAACCCTAGCTCAAACCCTAACCCTAACCCTTCCCCGAAGCCTGACCCTCACACGTCCCCTAATCCTAACCCGCACGCTAACACTAACTCGGGCCCTCACACGCATGCTCCCCCTAAAGCGTTGTCGGACCCTCACCTGGACCCTAAACCGTCCCCATCCCCTAAACCTAACCCTAGCCCGAACCCTAACCCTAACAGTTCCCCGAAGCCTGACCCTCACCCGTCCCCTAATCCTAACCCGTACACTAACACTAACCCGCGCCCTCACACGTACGCTCCCCCTAAAGCGTTGTCGGACCCTCACCTGGACCCTAAACCGTCCCCGTCCCCTAACCCTAACCCTAGCCCGAACCCTAACCCTAACCCTTCCCCGAAGCCTGACCCTCAACCGTCACCTAATCCTAACCCGTAGGCTCACACTAACCCGCGCCCTCACACGCACGCTCCCCGTAAAGCGTTGTCGGACCCTCACCTGGACCCTAAACCGTCCCCGTACCCTAACCCTAACCCTAGCCCGAACCCTAACCCTAACCCTTCAACGAAGACTGACCCTCACCCGTCCCCTAATCCTAACCCGTAGGCTCAAACTAACCCGCGCCCTCACACGCACGCTCCCCCTAAAGCGTTGTCGGACCCTCACCTGGACCCTAAACCGTCCCCGTCCCCTAACCCTAACCCTAGCCCGAACACTAACCCTAACCCTTCCCCGAAGCCTGACCCTCACCCGTCACCTAATCCTAACCCGTAGGCTCACACTAACCCGCGCCCTCACACGCACGCTCCCCGTAAAGCGTTGTCGGACCCTCACCTGGACCCTAAACCGTCCCCGTACCCTAACCCTAACCCTAGCCCGAACCCTAACCCTAACCCTTCAACGAAGACTGACCCTCACCCGTCCCCTAATCCTAACCCGTAGGCTCAAACTAACCCGCGCCCTCACACGCACGCTCCCCCTAAAGCGTTGTCGGACGCTCACCTGGACCCTAAACCGTCCCCGTCCCCTAACCCTAACCCTAGCCCGAACCCTAACCCTAACCCTTCCCCGAAGCCTGACGCTCACCCGTCCCCTAATCCTAACCCATACGGTAACACTAACCCGTGCCCTCACACGCACGCTCCCCCTAAAGCGTTGTCGGACCCTCACCTGGACCCTAAACCGTCCCCGTCCCCTAACCCTAACCCTAGCCCGAACCCTAACCCTAACCCTTCCCCGAAGCCTGACCCTCACCCGTCACCTAATCCTAACCCGTAGGCTCACACTAACCCGCGCCCTCACACGCACGATCCCCCTAAAGCGTTGTCGGACCCTCACCTGGACCCTAAACCGTCCCCGTCCCCTAACCCTAACCCTAACCCTGACCCTCACCCGTCACCTAATCCTAACCCGTACACTAACACTAACACGCGCCCTCACACGCACGCTCCCCCTAAAGCGTTGTCGGACCCTCACCTGGACCCTAAACCGTCCCCGTCCCCTAACCCTAACCCTAGCCCGAACCCTAACCCTAACCCTGCCCCGAAGCCTGACCCTCACCCGTCACCTAATCCTAACCCGTAGGCTCACAGTAACCCGCGCCCTCACACGAACGCTCCCCCTAAAGCGTTGTCGGACCCTCACCTGGACCCTAAACCGTCCCCGTCCCCTAACCCTAACCCTAGCCCGAACCCTAACCCTAAACCTTCAACGAAGCCTGACCCTCACCCGTCCCCTAATCCTAACCCGTAGGCTCACACTAACCCGCGCCCTCACACGCACGCTCCCCCTAAAGCGTTGTCGGACCCTCACCTGGACCCTAAACCGTCCCCGTCCCCTAACCCTAACCCTAGCCCGAACCCTAACCCTAACCCTTCCCCGAAGCCTGACCCTCACCCGTCCCCTAATCCTAACCCGTACGCTAACATTAACCCGCGCCCTCACACGCACGCTCCCCCTAAAGCGTTGTCGGACCCTCACCTGGACCCTAAACCGTCCCCGTCCCCTAACCCTAACCCTAGCCCGAACCCTAACCCTAACCCTTCCCCGAAGCCTGACGCTCACCCGTCCCCTAATCCTAACCCGTACGGTAACACTAACCCGCGCCCTCACACGCACGCTCCCCCTAAAGCGTTGTCGGACCCTCACCTGGACCCTAAACCGTCCCCGTCCCCTAACCCTAACCCTAGCCCGAACCCTAACCCTAACCCTTCCCCGAAGCCTGACCCTCACCCGTCCCCTAATCCTAACCCGCACGCTAACACTAACTCGGGCCCTCACACGCATGCTCCCCCTAAAGCGTTGTCGGACCCTCACCTGGACCCTAAACCGTCCCCATCCCCTAAACCTAACCCTAGCCCGAACCCTAACCCTAACACTTCCCCGAAGCCTGACCCTCACCCGTCCCCTAATCCTAACCCGTACACTAACACTAACCCGCGCCCTCACACGCACGCTCCCCCTAAAGCGTTGTCGGACCCTCACCTGGACCCTAAACCGTCCCCGTCCCCTAACCCTAACCCTAGCCCGAACCCTAACCCTAACCCTTCCCCGAAGCCTGACCCTCACCCGTCACCTAATCCTAACCCGTAGGCTCACACTAACCCGCCCCCTCACACGCACGCTCCCCCTAAAGCGTTGTCGGACCCTCACCTGGACCCTAAACCGTCCCCGTACCCTAACCCTAACCCTAGCCCGAACCCTAACCCTAAACCTTCAACGAAGCCTGACCCTCACCCGTCCCCTAATCCTAACCCGTAGGCTCACACTAACCCACGTCCTCACACGCACGCTCCCCCTAAAGCGTTGTCGGACCCTCACCTGGACCCTAAACCGTCCCCGTCCCCTAACCCTAACCCTAGCCCGAACCCTAACCCTAAACCTTCCCCGAAGCATGACCCTCACCCGTCCCCTAATCCTAAGCCGTACGCTAACACTAACCAGCGCGCTCACACGCACGCTCCCCCTAAAGCGTTGTCGGACCCTCACCTGGACCCTAAACCGTCCCCGTCCCCAAACCCTAACCCTAGCCCGAACCCTAACCCTAACCCTTCCCCGAAGCCTGACCCTCACCCGTCCCCTAATCCTAACCCGTACGCTAACACTAACCCGCGCCCTCACACGCACGCTCCCCCTAAAGCGTTGTCGGACCCTCACCTGGACCCTAAACCGTCCCCGTCCCCTAACCCTAACCCTAGCCCGAACCCTAACCCTAACCCTTCCCCGAAGCCTGACCCTCACCCGTCACCTAATCCTAACCCGTAGGCTCACACTAACCCGCGCCCTCACACGCACGCTCCCCCTAAAGCGTTATCGGACCCTCACCTGGACCCTAAACCGTCCCCGTACCCTAACACTAACCCTAGCCCGAACCCTAACCCTAACAATTCCCTGAAGCCTGACCCTCACCCGTCCCCTAATCCTAACCCGTACGCTAACACTAACTCACGCCCTCACACGCACGCTCCCCCTAAAGCGTTGTCGGACCCTCACCTGGACCCTAAACCGTCCCCGTCCCCTAACCCTAACCCTAGCCCGAACCCTAACCCTAACACTTCCCCGAAGCCTGACGCTCACCCGTCCCCTAATCCTAACCCGTACGGTAACACTAACCCGGGCCCTCACACGCACGCTCCCCCTAAAGCGTTGTCGGACCCTCACCTGGACCCTAAACCGTCCCCGTCCCCTAACCCTAACCCTAGCCCGAACCCTAACCCTAACCCTTCCCCGAAGCCTGACCCTCACCCGTCACCTAATCCTAACCCGTACCCTCACACTAACTCGCGCCCTCACACGCACGCTCCCCCTAAAGCGTTGTCAGACCCTCACCTGGACCCTAAACCGTCCCCGTCCCCTAACCCTAACCCTAGCCCGAACACTAACCCTAACCCTTCCCCGAAGCCTGACCCTCACCCGTCCCCTAATCCTAACCCGTACGCTAACACTAACCCACGCCCTCACACGCACGCTCCCCCTAAAGCGTTGTCAGACCCTCACCTGGACCCCAAACCGTCCCCGTACCCTAACCCTAACCCTAGCCCGAACCCTAACCCTAAACCTTCCCCGAAGCCTGACCCTCACCCGTCCCCTAATCCTAACCCGTACGCTAACACTAACCCACGCCCTCACACGCACGCTCCCCCTAAAGCGTTGTCGGACCCTCACCTGGACGCTAAACCGTCCCCATCCCCTAACCCTAACCCTAGCCCGAACCCTAACCCTAACCCTTCCCCGAAGCCTGACCCTCACCCGTCACCTTATCCTAACCCGTAGGCTCACACTAACCCGCGCCCTCACACGCACGCTCCCCCTAAAGCGTTGTCGGACCTTCACCTGGACCCTAAACCGTCCCCGTCCTCTAACCCTAACCCTAGCCCGAACCCTAACCCTAACCCTTCCCCGAAGCCTGACCCTCACCCGTCCCCTAATCCTAACCCGTACGCTAACACTAACCCACGCCCTCACACGCACGCTCCCCCTAAAACGTTGTCGGACCCTCACCTGGACCCTAAACCGTCCCCGTCCCCTAACCCTAACCCTAGCCCGAACCCTAACCCTAACACTTCCCCGAAGCCTGACGCTCACCCGTCCCCTAATCCTAACCCGTACGGTAACACTAACCCGGGCCCTCACACGCACGCTCCCCCTAATGCGTTGTCGGACCCTCACCTGGACCCTAAACCGTCCCCGTCCCCTAACCCTAACCCTAGCCCGAACCCTAACCCTAACCCTTCCTCGAAGCCTGACCCTCACCCGTCACCTAATCCTAACCCGTACCCTCACACTAACTCGCGCCCTCACACGCACGCTCCCCCTAAAGCGTTGTCAGACCCTCACCTGGACCCTAAACCGTCCCCGTCCCCTAACCCTAACCCTAAGCCGAACCCTAACCCTAACGCTTCCCCGAAGCCTGACCCTCACCCGTCCCCTAATCCTAACCCGTAGGCTCACACTAACCCGCGCCCTCACACGCACGCTCCCCCTAAAGCGTTGTCGGACCCTCACCTGGACCCTAAACCGTCCCCGTCCCCTAACCCTAACCCTAGCCCGAACCCTAACCCTAACCCTTCCCCGAAGCCTGACCCTCACCCGTCCCCTAATCCTAACCCGTACGCTAACACTAACTCACGCCCTCACACGCACGCTCCCCCTAAAGGGTTGTCAGACCCTCACCTGGACCCTATACCGTCCCCGTACCCTAACCCTAACCCTAGCCCGAACCCTAACCCTAACACTTCCCCGAAGCCTGACGCTCACCCGTCCCCTAATCCTAACCCGTACGGTAACACTAACCCGGGCCCTCACACGCACGCTCCCCCTAAAGCGTTGTTGGACCCTCACCTGGACCCTAAACCGTCCCCGTCCCCTAACCCTAACCCTAGCCCGAACCCTAACCTTAACCCTTCCCCGAAGCCTGACCCTCACCCGTCACCTAACCCTAACCCGTACCCTCACACTAACTCGCGCCCTCACACGCACGCTCCCCCTAAAGCATTGTCGGAACCTCACCTGGACCCTAAACCGTCCCCGTCCCCTAACCCTAACCCTAGCCCGAACCCTAACCCTAACCCTTCCCCGAAGCCTGACCCTCACCCGTCCCCTAATCCTAACCCGTACGCTAACACTAACCCGCGCCCTCACACGCACGCTCCCGCTAAAGCGTTGTCGGACCCTCACCTGGACGCTAAACCGTCCCCGTCCCCTAACCCTAACCCTAGCCCGAACCCTAACCCTAACCCTTCCCCGAAGCCTGACCCTCACCCGTCACCTAATCCTAACCCGTAGGCTCACACTAACCCGCGCCCTCACACGCACGCTCCCCCTAAAGCGTTGTCGGACCCTCACCTGGACCCCAAACCGTCCCCGTACCCTAACCCTAATCCTAGCCCGAACCCTAACCCTAACCCTTCGACGAAGCCTGACCCTCACCCGTCCCCTAATCCTAACCCGTAGGCTCACACTAACCCGCGCCCTCACACGCACGCTCCCCCTAAAGCGTTGTCGGACCCTCACCTGGACCCTAAACCGTCCCCGTCCCCTAACCCTAACCCTAGCCCGAACCCTAAACCTAACCCTTCCCCGAAGCCTCACCCTCACCCGTCCCCTAATCCTAACCCGTACGCTAACACTAACCCACGCCCTCACACGCACGCTCCCCCTAAAGCGTTGTCGGACCCTCACCTGGACCCTAAACCGTCCCCGTCCCCTAACCCTAACCCTAGCCCGAACCCTAACCATAACACTTCCCCGAAGCCTGACCCTCACCCGTCCCCTAATTCTAACCCGTACGGTAACACTAACCCGGTCCCTCACACGCACGCTCCCCCTAAAGCGTTGTTGGACCCTCACCTGGACCCTAAACCGTCCCCATCCCCTAACCCTAACCCTAGCCCGAACCCTAACCCTAACCCTTCAACGAAGCCTGACCCTCACCCGTCACCTAATCCTAACCCGTACCCTCACACTAACTCGCGCCCTCACACGCACGCTCCCCCTAAAGCGTTGTCAGACCCTCACCTGGACCCTAAACCGTCCCCGTCCCCTAACACTAACCCTAGCCCGAACCCTAACCCTAACCATTCCCCGAAGCCTGACCCTCAACCGTCCCCTAATCCTAACCCGTAGGCTCACACTAACCCGCGCCCTCACACGCACGCTCCCCCTAAAGCGTTGTCGACCCTCACCTGGACCCTAAACCGTCCCCGTCCCCTAACCCTAACCCTAGCCCGAACCCTAACCCTAACCCTTCCCCGAAGCCTGACCCTCACCCGTCCCCTAATCCTAACCCGTACGCTAACACTAACTCACGCCCTCACACGCACGCTCCCCCTAAAGCGTTGTCGGACCCTCACCTGGACCCTAAACCGTCCCCGTCCCCTAACCCTAACCCTAGCCCAAACCCTAACCCTAACCCTTCCCCGAAGCCTGACCCTCACCCGTCACCTAACCCTAAAACGTACCCTCACACTAACTCGCGCCCTCACACGCACGCTCCCCGTAAAGCGTTGTCAGACCCTCACCTGGACCCTAAACCGTCCCCGTCCCCTAACCCTAACCCTAGCCCGAACCCTAACCCTAACCCTTCCCCGAAGCCTGACCCTCAACCGTCCCCTAATCCTAACCCGTAGGCTCACACTAACCCGCGCCCTCACACGCACGCTCCCCCTAAAGCTTTGTCGGACCCTCACCTGGACCCTAAACCGTCCCCGTACCCTAACCCTAACCCTAGGCCGAACCCTAACCCTAACCCTTCCCCGAAGCCTGACCCTCACCCGTCCCCTAAGCCTAACCCGTAGGCTCACACTAACCCGCGCCCTCACACGCACGCTCCCCCTAAAGCATTGTCGGAACCTCACCTGGACCCTAAACCGTCCCCGTCCCCTAACCCTAACCCTAGCCCGAACCCTAACCCTAACCCTTCCCCGAAGCCTGACCCTCACCCGTCCCCTAATCCTAACCCGTACGCTAACACTAACCCGCGCCCTCACACGCACGCTCCCGCTAAAGCGTTGTCGGACCCTCAATTGGAGCCTAAGCCGTCCCCGTCCCCTAACCCTAACCCTAGCCCGAACCCTAACACTAACACTTCCCCGAAGCCTGACCCTCACCCGTCCCCTAATCCTAACCCGTACACTAACACTAACCCGCGCCCTCACACGCACGCTCCCCCTAAAGCGTTGTCGGACCCTCACCTGGACCCTAAACCGTCCCCGTCCCCTAACCCTAACCCTAGCCCGAAACCTAACCCTAACCCTTCCCCGAAGCCTGACCCTCACCCGTCACCTAATCCTAACACGTAGGCTCACACTAACCCGCCCCCTCACACGCACGCTCCCCCTAAAGCGTTGTCGGACCCTCACCTGGACCCTAAACTGTCCCCGTACCCTAACCCTAACCCTAGCCCGAACCCTAACCCTAAACCTTCAACGAAGCCTGACCCTCACCCGTCCCCTAATCCTAACCCGTAGGCTCACACTAACCCACGCCCTCACACGCACGCTCCCCCTATAGCGTTGTCGGACCCTCACCTGGACCCTAAACCGTCCCCGTCCCCTAACCCTAACCCTAGCCCGAACCCTAACCCTAAACCTTCCCCGAAGCATGACCCTCACCCGTCCCCTAATCCTAAGCCGTACGCTAACACTAACCAGCGCGCTCACACGCACGCTCCCCCTAAAGCGTTGTCGGACCCTCACCTGGACCCTAAACCGTCCCCGTCCCCAAACCCTAACCCTAGCCCGAACCCTAACCCTAACCCTTCCCCGAAGCCTGACCCTCACCCGTCCCCTAATCCTAACCCGTACGCTAACACTAACCCGCGCCCTCACACGCACGCTCCCCCTAAAGCGTTGTCGGACCCTCACCTGGACCCTAAACCGTCCCCGTCCCCTAACCCTAACCCTAGCCCGAACCCTAACCCTAACCCTTCCCCGAAGCCTGACCCTCACCCGTCACCTAATCCTAACCCGTAGGCTCACACTAACCCGCGCCCTCACACGCACGCTCCCCCTAAAGCGTTATCGGACCCTCACCTGGACCCTAAACCGTCCCCGTACCCTAACACTAACCCTAGCCCGAACCCTAACCCTAACAATTCCCTGAAGCCTGACCCTCACCCGTCCCCTAATCCTAACCCGTACGCTAACACTAACTCACGCCCTCACACGCACGCTCCCCCTAAAGCGTTGTCGGACCCTCACCTGGACCCTAAACCGTCCCCGTCCCCTAACCCTAACCCTAGCCCGAACCCTAACCCTAACACTTCCCCGAAGCCTGACGCTCACCCGTCCCCTAATCCTAACCCGTACGGTAACACTAACCCGGGCCCTCACACGCACGCTCCCCCTAAAGCGTTGTCGGACCCTCACCTGGACCCTAAACCGTCCCCGTCCCCTAACCCTAACCCTAGCCCGAACCCTAACCCTAACCCTTCCCCGAAGCCTGACCCTCACCCGTCACCTAATCCTAACCCGTACCCTCACACTAACTCGCGCCCTCACACGCACGCTCCCCCTAAAGCGTTGTCAGACCCTCACCTGGACCCTAAACCGTCCCCGTCCCCTAACCCTAACCCTAAGCCGAACCCTAACCCTAACGCTTCCCCGAAGCCTGACCCTCACCCGTCCCCTAATCCTAACCCGTAGGCTCACACTAACCCGCGCCCTCACACGCACGCTCCCCCTAAAGCGTTGTCGGACCCTCACCTGGACCCTAAACCGTCCCCGTCCCCTAACCCTAACCCTAGCCCGAACCCTAACCCTAACCCTTCCCCGAAGCCTGACCCTCACCCGTCCCCTAATCCTAACCCGTACGCTAACACTAACTCACGCCCTCACACGCACGCTCCCCCTAAAGGGTTGTCAGACCCTCACCTGGACCCTAAACCTTCCCCGTACCCTAACCCTAACCCTAGCCCGAACCCTAACCCTAACACTTCCCCGAAGCCTGACGCTCACCCGTCCCCTAATCCTAACCCGTACGGTAACACTAACCCGGGCCCTCACACGCACGCTCCCCCTAAAGCGTTGTTGGACCCTCACCTGGACCCTAAACCGTCCCCGTCCCCTAACCCTAACCCTAGCCCGAACCCTAACCTTAACCCTTCCCCGAAGCCTGACCCTCACCAGTCACCTAACCCTAACCCGTACCCTCACACTAACTCGCGCCCTCACACGCACGCTCCCCCTAAAGCATTGTCGGAACCTCACCTGGACCCTAAACCGTCCCCGTCCCCTAACCCTAACCCTAGCCCGAACCCTAACCCTAACCCTTCCCCGAAGCCTGACCCTCACCCGTCCCCTAATCCTAACCCGTACGCTAACACTAACCCGCGCCCTCACACGCACGCTCCCGCTAAAGCGTTGTCGGACCCTCACCTGGACGCTAAACCGTCCCCGTCCCCTAACCCTAAACCTAGCCCGAACCCTAACCCTAACCCTTCCCCGAAGCCTGACCCTCACCCGTCACCTAATCCTAACCCGTAGGCTCACACTAACCCGCGCCCTCACACGCACGCTCCCCCTAAAGCGTTGTCGGACCCTCACCTGGACCCCAAACCGTCCCCGTACCCTAACCCTAACCCTAGCCCGAACCCTAACCCTAACCCTTCCCCGAAGCCTGACCCTCACCCGTCCCCTAATCCTAACCCGTAGGCTCACACTAACCCGCGCCCTCACACGCACGCTCCCCCTAAAGCGTTGTCGGACCCTCACCTGGACCCTAAACCGTCCCCGTCCCCTAACCCTAACCCTAGCCCGAACCCTAAACCTAACCCTTCCCCGAAGCCTGACCCTCACCCGTCCCCTAATCCTAACCCGTACGCTAACACTAACCAACGCCCTCACACGCACGCTCCCCCTAAAGCGTTGTCGGACCCTCACCTGGACCCTAAACCGTCCCCGTCCCCTAACCCTAACCCTAGCCCGAACCCTAACCATAACACTTCCCCGAAGCCTGACCCTCACCCGTCCCCTAATTCTAACCCGTACGGTAACACTAACCCGGTCCCTCACACGCACGCTCCCCCTAAAGCGTTGTTGGACCCTCACCTGTACCCTAAACCGTCCCCATCCCCTAACCCTAACCCTAGCCCGAACCCTAACCCTAACCCTTCAACGAAGCCTGACCCTCACCCGTCACCTAATCCTAACCCGTACCCTCACACTAACTCGCGCCCTCACACGCACGCTCCCCCTAAAGCGTTGTCAGACCCTCACCTGGACCCTAAACCGTCCCCGTCCCCTAACACTAACCCTAGCCCGAACCCTAACCCTAACCATTCCCCGAAGCCTGACCCTCAACCGTCCCCTAATCCTAACCCGTAGGCTCACACTAACCCGCGCCCTCACACGCACGCTCCCCCTAAAGCGTTGTCGGACCCTCACCTGGACCCTAAACCGTCCCCGTCCCCTAACCCTAACCCTAGCCCGAACCCTAACCCTAACCCTTCCCCGAAGCCTGACCCTCACCCGTCCCCTAATCCTAACCCGTACGCTAACACTAACTCACGCCCTCACACGCACGCTCCCCCTAAAGCGTTGTCGGACCCTCACCTGGACCCTAAACCGTCCCCGTCCCCTAACCCTAACCCTAGCCCGAACCCTAACCCTAACACTTCCCCGAAGCCTGACGCTTACCCGTCCCCTAATCCTAACCCGTACGGTAACACTAACCCGGGCCCTCACATGCACGCTCCCCCTAAAGCGTTGTTGGACCCTCACCTGGACCCTAAACCGTCCCCGTCCCCTAACCCTAACCCTAGCCCAAACCCTAACCCTAACCCTTCCCCGAAGCCTGACCCTCACCCGTCACCTAACCCTAAAACGTACCCTCACACTAACTCGCGCCCTCACACGCACGCTCCCCCTAAAGCGTTGTCAGAACCTCACCTGGACCCTAAACCGTCCCCGGCCCCTAACCCTAACCCTAGCCCGAACCCTAACCCTAACCCTTCCCCGAAGCCTGACCCTCACCCGTCCCCTAATCCTAACCCGTAGGCTCACACTAACCCGCGCCCTCACACGCACGCTCCCCCTAAAGCTTTGTCGGACCCTCACCTGGACCCTAAACCGTCCCCGTACCCTAACCCTAACCCTAGGCCGAACCCTAACCCTAACCCTTCCCCGAAGCCTGACCCTCACCCGTCCCCTAAGCCTAACCCGTAGGCTCACACTAACCCGCGCCCTCACACGCACGCTCCCCCTAAAGCATTGTCGGAACCTCACCTGGACCCTAAACCGTCCCCGTCCCCTAACCCTAACCCTAGCCCGAACCCTAACCCTAACCCTTCCCCGAAGCCTGACCCTCACCCGTCCCCTAATCCTAACCCGTACGCTAACACTAACCCGCGCCCTCACACGCACGCTCCCGCTAAAGCGTTGTCGGACCCTCAATTGGAGCCTAAGCCGTCCCCGTCCCCTAACCCTAACCCTAGCCCGAACCCTAACCCTAACCCTTCCCCGAAGCCTGACCCTCACCCGTCCCCTAATCCTAACCCGTACACTAACACTAACCCGCGCCCTCACACGCACGCTCCCCCTAAAGCATTGTCGGACCCTCACCTGGACCCTAAACCGTCCCCGTCCCCTAACCCTAACCCTAGCCCGAACCCTAACCCTAACCCTTCCCCGAAGCCTGACCCTCACACGTCACCTAATTCTAAACCGTAGGCTCACACTAACCTGCGCCCTCACACGCACGCTCCCCCTAAAGCGTTGTCGGACCCTCACCTGGACCCTAAACCGTCCCCGTCCCCTAACCCTAACCCTAGCCCGAACCCTAACCCTAACCCTTCCCAGAAGCATGACCCTCACCCGTCCCCTAATCCTAAGCCGTACGCTAACACTAACCCGCGCCCTCACACGCACGCTCCCCCTAAAGCGTTGTCGGACCCTCACCTGGACTCTAAACCCTCCCCGTCCCCTAACCCTAACCCTAGCCCGAACCCTAACCCTAACCCTTCCCCGAAGCCTGACCCTCACCCGTCCCCTAATCCTACCCCGTACACTAACACTAACCCGCGCCCTCACACGCACGCTCCCCCTAAAGCGTTGTCGGACCCTCACCTGGACCCTAAACCGTCCCCGTCCCCTAACCCTAACCCTAGCCCGAACCCTAACCCTAACCCTTCCCAGAAGCATGACCCTCACCCGTCCCCTAATCCTAAGCCGTACGCTAACACTAACCCGCGCCCTCACACGCACGCTCCCACTAAAGCGTTGTCGGACCCTCACCTGGACCCTAAACAGTCCCCGTCCCCTAACACTAACCCTAGCCCGAACCCTAACCCTAACCCTTCCCCGAAGCCTGACCCTCACCCGTCCCCTAATCCTACCCCGTACACTAACACTAACCCGCGCCCTCACACGCACGCTCCCCCTAAAGCGTTGTCGGACCCTCACCTGGACCCTAAACCGTCCCCGTCCCCTAACCCTAACCCTAGCCTGAACCATAACCCTAACACTTCCCCGAAGCATGACCCTCACCCGTCCCCTAATCCTAAGCCGTACGCTAACACTAACCCGCGCCCTCACACGCACGCTCCCCCTAAAGCGTTGTCGGACCCTCACCTGGACCCTAAACCGTCCCCGTCCCCTAACCCTAACCCTAGCCCGAACCCTAACCCTAACCCTTCCCCGAAGCCTGACCCTCACCCGTCCCCTAATCCTAACCCGTACGCTAACACTAACCCGCGCCCTCACACGCACGCTCCCCCTAAAGCGTTGTCGGACCCTCAGCTGGACCCTAAACCGTCCCCGTCCCCTAACCCTAACCCTAGCCCGAACCCTAACCCTAACCCTTCCCCGAAGCCTGACCATCACCCGTCACCTAATCCTAACCCGTAGGCTCACACTAACCCGTGCCCTCACACGCACGCTCCCCCTAAAGCGTTGTCAGACCCTCACCTGGACCCCAAACCGTCCCCGTACCCTAACCCTAACCCTAGCCCGAACCCTAACCCTAACCCTTCAACGAAGCCTGACCCTCACCCGTCCCCTAATCCTAACCCGTAGGCTCACACTAACCCGCGCCCTCACACGCACGCTCCCCCTAAAGCGTTGTCGGACCCTCACCTGGACCCTAAACCGTCCCCGTCCCCTAACCCTAACCCTAGCCCGAACCCTAACCCTAACCCTTCCCCGAAGCCTGACCCTCACCCGTCCCCTAATCCTAACCCGTACGCTAACACTAACCCACGCCCTCACACGCACGCTCCCCCTAAAGCGTTGTCGGACCCTCACCTGGACCTTAAACCGTCCCCGTCCCCTAACCCTAACCCTAGCCCGAACCCTAACGCTAACACTTCCCCGAAGCCTGACGCTCACCCGTTCCCTAATCCTAACCCGTTCGGTAACACTAACCCGGGCCCTCACACGCACGCTCCCCCTAAAGCGTTGTCGGACCCTCACCTGGACCCTAAACCGTCCCCGTCCCCTAACCCTAACCCTAGCCCGAACCCTAACCCTAACCCTTCCCTGAAGCCTGACCCTCACCCGTCCCCTAATCCTAACCCGTACGCTAACACTAACCCGCGCCCTCACATGCTCGCTCCCCCTAAAGCGTTGTCGGACCCTCAGCTGGATCCTACACCGTCCCCGTCCCCTAACCCTAACCCTAGCCCGAACCCTAACCCTAACCCTTCCCCGAAGCATGACCCTCACCCGTCCCCTAATCCTAAGCCGTACGCTAACACTAACCCGCGCCCTCACACTCACGCTCCCCCTAAAGCGTTGTCGGACCCTCACCTGGACCCTAAACCGTCCCCGTCCCCTAACCCTAACCCTAGCCCGAACCCTAACTCTAACCCTTCCCCGAAGCCTGACCCTCACCCGTCCCCTAATCCTAACCCGTACGCTAACACTAACCCGCGCCCTCACACGCACGCTCCCCCTAAAGCGTTGTCAGACCCTCACCTGGACCCTAAACCGTCCCCGTACCCTAACCCTAACCCTAGCCCGAACCCTAACCCTAACCCTTCCCCGAAGCCTGACCCTCACCCGTCCCCTAATCCTAACCCGTACGCTAACACTAACCCGCGCCCTCACACGCACGCTCCCCCTAAAGCGTTGTCGGACCCTCACCTGGACCCTAAACCGTCCCCGTCCCCTAACCCTAACCCTAGCCCGAACCCTAACCCTAACCCTTCCCCGAAGCCTGACCCTCACCCGTCACCTAATCCTAACCCGTAGGCTCACACTAACCCGCGCCCTCACACGCACGATCCCCCTAAAGCGTTGTCGGACCCTCACCTGGACCCTAAACCGTCCCCGTCCCCTAACCCTAACCCTAACCCTGACCCTCACCCGTCCCCTAATCCTAACCCGTACACTAACACTAACCCGCGCCCTCACACGCACGCTCCCCCTAAAGCGTTGTCGGACCCTCACCTGGACCCTAAACCGTCCCCGTCCCCTAACCCTAACCCTAGCCCGAACCCTAACCCTAACCCTGCCCCGAAGCCTGACCCTCACCCGTCACCTAATCCTAACCCGTAGGCTCACAGTAACCCGAGCCCTCACACGCACGCTCCCCCTAAAGCGTTGTCGGACCCTCACCTGGACCCTAAACCGTCCCCGTCCCCTAACGCTAACCCTAGCCCGAACCCTAACCCTAAACCTTCAACGAAGCCTGACACTCACCCGTCCCCTAATCCTAACCCGTAGGCTCACACTAACCCGCGCCCTCACACGCACGCTCCCCCTAAAGCGTTGTCGGACCCTCACCTGGACCCTAAACCGTCCCCGTCCCCTAACCCTAACCCTAGCCCGAACCCTAACCCTAACCCTTCCCCAAAGCATGACCCTCACCCGTCCCCTAATCCTAAGCCGTACGCTAACACTAACCGGCGCCCTCACACGCACGCTCCCCCTAAAGCGTTGTCGGACCCTCACCTGGACCCTAAACCGTCCCCGTCCCCTAACCCTAACCCTAGCCCGAACCCTAACCCTAACCCTTCCCCGAAGCCTGACCCTCACCCGTCCCCTAATCCTAACCCGTACGCTAACACTAACCCGCGCCCTCACACGCACGCTCCCCCTAAAGCGTTGTCGGACCCTCACCTGGACCCTAAACCGTCCCCGTCCCCTATCCCTAACCCTAGCCCGAACCCTAACCCTAACCCTTCCCCGAAGCCTGACCCTCACCCGTCCCCTAATCCTAAGACGTACGCTAACACTAACCCGCGCCCTCACACGCACGCTCCCCCTAAAGCGTTGTCGGACGCTCACCTGGACCCTAAACCGTCCCCGTCCCCTAACCCTAACCCTAGCCCGAACCCTAACCCTAACCCTTCCCCGAAGCCTGACGCTCACCCGTCCCCTAATCCTAACCCGTACGGTAACACTAACCCGCGCCCTCACACGCACGCTCCCCCTAAAGCGTTGTCGGACCCTCACCTGGACCCTAAACCGTCCCCGTCCCCTAACCCTAACCCTAGACCGAACCCTAACCCTAACCCTTCCACGAAGCCTGACCCTCACCCGTCACCTAATCCTAACCCGTAGGCTCACACTAACCCGCGCCCTCACACGCACGATCCCCCTAAAGCGTTGTCGGACCCTCACCTGGACCCTAAACCGTCCCCGTCCCTTAACCCTAACCCTAGCCCGAACCCTAACCCTAACCCTTCCCCGAAGCATGACCCTCACCCGTCCCCTAATCCTAACCCGTAGGCTCACACTAACCCGCGCCCTCACACGCACGCTCCCCCTAAAGCGTTGTCGGACCCTCACCTGGACCCTAAACCGTCCCCGTCCCCTAACCCTAACCCTAGCCCGAACCCTAACCCTAACACTTCCCTGAAGCCTGACCCTCACCCGTCCCCTAATCCTAACCCGTACGCTAACACTAACCCACGCCCTCACACGCACGCTCCACCTAAAGCGTTGTCGGACCCTCACCTGGACCCTAAACCGTCCCCGTCCCCTAACCCTAACCCTAGCCCGAACCCTAACCCTAACCCTTCCCCGAAGCCTGACACTCACCCGTCCCCTAATCCTAACGCATAGGCTCACACTAACCCGCGCCCTCACACGCACGCTCCCCCTAAAGCGTTGTCGGACCCTCACCTCGACCCTAAACCGTCCCCGTCCCCTAACCCTAACCCTAGCCCGAACCCTAACCCTAACCCTTCCCCGAAGCCTGACCCTCACCCGTCCCCTAATCCTAACCCGTACGCTAACACTAACCCACGCTCTCACACGCACGCTCCCCCTAAAGCGTTGTCGGACCCTCAGCTGGATCCTAAACCGTCCCCGTCCCCTAATCCTAACCCTAACCCGAACCCTAACCCTAACCCTTCCCCGAAGCCTGACCCTCACCCGTCCCATAATCCTAACCCATAGGCTCACACTAACCCGCGCCCTTACACGCACGCTCCCCCTAAAGCGTTATCGGACCCTCACCTGGACCCTAAACCGTCCCCGTACCCTAACCCTAACCCTAGCTCAAACCCTAACCCTAACCCTTCCCCGAAGGCTGACCCTCACCCGTCCCCTAATCCTAACCCGGACGCTAACACTAACTCGGGCCCTCACACGCATGCTCCCCCTAAAGCGTTGTCGGACCCTCACCTGGACCCTAAACCGTCCCCATCCCCTAAACCTAACCCTAGCCCGAACCCTAACCCTAACACTTCCCCGAAGCCTGACCCTCACCCGTCCCCTAATCCTAACCCGTACACTAACACTAACCCGCGCCCTCACACGCACACTCCCCCTAAAGCGTTGTCGGACCCTCACCTGGACCCTAAACCGTCCCCGTCCCCTAACCCTAACCCTAGCCCGAACCCTAACCCTAACCCTTCCCCGAAGCCTGACCCTCACCCGTCACCTAATCCTAACCCTTAGGCTCACACTAACCCGCCCCCTCACACGCACGCTCCCCCTAAAGCGTTGTCGGACCCTCACCTGGACCCTAAACCGTCCCCGTACCCTAACCCTAACCCTAGCCCGAACCCTAACCCTAAACCTTCAACGAAGCCTGACCCTCACCCGTCCCCTAATCCTAACCCGTAGGCTCACACTAACCCGCGCCCTCACACGCACGCTCCCCCTAAAGCGTTGTCGGACCCTCACCTGGACCCTAAACCGTCCCCGTCCCCTAACCCTAACCCTAGCCCGAACCCTAACCCTAACCCTTCCCCGAACCATGACCCTCACCCGTCCCCTAATCCTAAGACGTACGCTGACACTAACCCACGCCCTCACACGCACGCTCCCCCTAAAGCGTTGTCGGACCCTCACCTGGACCCTAAACCTTCCCCGTCCCCTAACCCTAACCCTAGCCCGAACCCTAACCCTAACCCTTCCCCGAAGCCTGACCCTCACCCGTCACCTAATCCTAACCCGTAGGCTCACACTAACCCGCGCCCTCACACGCACGCTCCCCCTAAAGCGTAGTCGGACCCTCACCTGGACCCCAAACCGTCCCCGTACCCTAACCCTAACCCTAGCCCGAACCCTAACCCTAACCCTTCAACGAAGCCTGACCCTCACCCGTCACCTAATCCTAACCCGTAGGCTCACACTAACACGCGCCCTCACACGCACGCTCCCCCTAAAGCGTTGTCAGACCTTCACCTGGACCCTAAACCGTCCCCGTCCCCTAACCCTAACCCTAGCCCGAACCCTAACCCTAACCCTTCCCCGAAGCCTGACCCTCACCCGTCCCCTAATCCTAACCCGTACGCTAACACTAACCCACGCCCTCACACGCACGCTCCCCCTAAAGCGTTGTCGGACCCTCACCTGGACCCTAAACCGTCCCCGTCCCCTAACCCTAACCCTAGCCCGAACCCTAACTGTAACACTTCCCCGAAGCCTGACGCTCACCCGTCCCCTAATCCTAACCCGTACGGTAACACTAACCCGGGCCCTCACACGCACGCTCCCCCTAAAGCGTTGTTGGACCCTCACCTGGACCCTAAACCGTCCCCGTCCCCTAACCCTAACCCTAGCCCGAACCCTAACCCTAACACTTCCCCGAAGCCTGACCCTCATCCGTCACCTAATCCTAACCCGTAGCCTCACACTAACTCGCGCCCTCACACGCACGCTCCCCCTAAAGCGTTGTCCGACCCTCACGTGGACCCTAAACCGTCCCCGTCCCCTAACCCTAACCCTAGCCCGAACCCTAACCCTAACCCTTCCCCGAAGCCTGACCCTCACCCGTCCCCTAATCCTAACCCGTAGGCTCACACTAACCCGCGCCCTCACACGCACGCTCCCCCTAAAGCGTTGTCGGACCCTCACCTGGACCCTAAACCGTCCCCGTCCCCTAACCCTAACCCTAGCCCGAACCCTAACCCTAACCCTTCCCCGAAGCCTGACCCTCACCCGTCCCCTAATCCTAACCCGTAGGCTCACACTAACCCGCGCCCTCACACGCACGCTCCCCCTAAAGCATTGTCGGAACCTCACCTGGACCCTAAACCGTCCCCGTCCCCTAACCCTAACCCTAGCCCGAACCCTAACCCTAACCCTTCCCCGAAGCCTGACCCTCACCCGTCCCCTAATCCTAACCCGTACGCTAACACTAACCCGCGCCCTCACACGCACGCTCCCGCTAAAGCGTTGTCGGACCCTCACCTAGACGCTAAACCGTCCCCGTCCCCTAACCCTAACCCTAGCCCGAACCCTAACCCTAACCCTTCCCCGAAGCCTGACCCTCACCCGTCACCTAATCCTAACCCGTAGGCTCACACTAACCCGCGCCCTCACACGCACGCTCCCCCTAAAGCGTTGTCGGACCCTCTCCTGGACCCCAAACCGTCCCCGTACCCTAACCCTAACCCTAGCCCGAACCCTAACCCTAACCCTTCAACGAAGCCTGACCCTCACCCGTCCCCTAATCCTAACCCGTAGGCTCACACTAACCCGCGCCCTCACACGCACGCTCCCCCTAAAGCGTTGTCGGACCCTCACCTGGACCCTAAACCGTCCCCGTCCCCTAACCCTAACCCTAGCCCGAACCCTAACCCTAACCCTTCCCCGAAGCCTGACCCTCACCCGTCCCCTAATCCTAACCCGTACGCTAACACTAACTCACGCCCTCACACGCACGCTCCCCCTAAAGCGTTGTCGGACCCTCACCTGGACCCTAAACCGTCCCCGTCCCCTAACCCTAACCCTAGCCCGAACCCTAACCCTAACACTTCCCCGAAGCCTGACGCTCACCCGTCCCCTAATCCTAACCCGTACGGTAACACTAACCCGGGCCCTCACACGCACGCTCCCCCTAAAGCGTTATCGGACCCTCACCTGGACCCTAAACCGTCCCCGTCCCCTAACCCTAACCCTAGCCCGAACCCTAACCCTAACCCTTCCCCGAAGCCTGACCCTCACCCGTCCCCTAATCCTAACCCGTAGGCTCACACTAACCCGCGCCCTCACACGCACGCTCCCCCTAAAGCGTTGTCGGACCCTCACCTGGACCCTAAACCGTCCCGGTCCCCTAACCCTAACCCTAGCCCGAACCCTAACCCTAACCCTTCCCCGAAGCCTGACCCTCACCCGTCCCCTAATCCTAACCCGTAGGCTCACACTAACCCGCGCCCTCACACGCACGCTCCCCCTAAAGCATTGTCGGAACCTCACCTGGACCCTAAACCGTCCCCGTCCCCTAACCCTAACCCTAGCCCGAACCCTAACCCTAACCCTTCCCCGAAGCCTGACCCTCACCCGTCCCCTAATCCTAACCCGTACGCTAACACTAACCCGCGCCCTCACACGCACGCTCCGGCTAAAGCGTTGTCGGACCCTCACCTGGACGCTAAACCGTCCCCGTCCCCTAACCCTTACCCTAGCCCGAACCCTAACCCTAACCCTTCAACGAAGCCTGACCCTCACCCGTCACCTAATCCTAACCCGTAGGCTCACACTAACCCGCGCCCTCACACGCACGCTCCCCCTAAAGCGTTGTCGGACCCTCACCTGGACCCCAAACCGTCCCCGTACCCTAACCCTAACCCTAGCCCGAACCCTAACCCTAACCCTTCAACGAAGCCTGACACTCACCCGTCCCCTAATCCTAACCCGTAGGCTCACACTAACCCGCGCCCTCACACGCACGCTCCCCCTAAAGCGTTGTCGGACCCTCACCTGGACCCTAAACCGTCCCCGTCCCCTAACCCTAACCCTAGCCCGAACCCTAAACCTAACCCTTCCCCGAAGCCTGACCCTCACCCGTCCCCTAATCCTAACCCGTAGGCTCACACTAACCCGCGCCCTCACACGCACGCTCCCCCTAAAGCGTTGTCGGACCCTCACCTGGACCCTAAACCGTCCCCGTCCCCTAACACTAACCCTAGCCCGAACCCTAACCCTAACACTTCCCCGAAGCCTGACGCTCACCCGTCCCCTAATCCTAACCCGTACGGTAACACTAACCCGGGCCCTCACACGCACGCTCCCCCTAAAGCGTTGTTGGACCCTCACCTGGACCCTAAACCGTCCCCGTCCCCTAACCCTAACCCTAGCCCGAACCCTAACCCTAACCCTTCCCCGAAGCCTGACCCTCACCCGTCACCTAATCCTAACCCGTACCCTCACACTAACTCGCGCCCTCACACGCACGCTCCCCCTAAAGCGTTGTCAGACCCTCACCTGGACCCTAAACCGTCCCCGTCCCCTAACCCTAACCCTAGCCCGAACCCTAACCCTAACCCTTCCCCGAAGCCTGACACTCACCCGTCCCCTAATCCTAACCCGTACACTAACAATAACCCGCGCCCTCACACGCACGCTCCCCCTAAAGCGTTGTCGGACCCTCACCTGGACCCTAAACCGTCCCCGTCCCCTAACCCTAACCCTAGCCCGAACCCTAACCCTAACCCTTCCCCGAAGCCTGACCCTCACCCGTCACCTAATCCTAACCCGTAGGCTCACACTAACCTGCGCCCTCACACCCACGCTCCCCCTAAAGCGTTGTCGGACCCTCACCTGGACCCTAAACCGTCCCCGTCCCCTAACCCTAACCCTAGCCCGAACCCTAACCCTAACCCTTCCCCGAAGCATGACCCTCACCCGTCCCATAATCCTAAGCCGTACGCTAACACTAACCCGCGCCCTCACACGCACGCTCCCCCTAAAGCGTTGTCGGACCCTCACCTGGACCCTAAACCGTCCCCGTCCCCTAACACTAACCCTAGCCCGAACCCTAACCCTAACCCTTCCCCGAATCCTGACCCTCACCCGTCCCCTAATCCTACCCCGTACACTAACACTAACCCGCGCCCACACACGCACGCTCCCCCTAAAGCGTTGTCGGACCCTCACCTGGACCCTAAACCGTCCCCGTCCCCTAACCCTAACCCTAGCCCGAACCCTAACCCTAACCCTTCCCCGAAGCATGACCCTCACCCGTCCCCTAATCCTAAGCCGTACGCTAACACTAACCCGCGCCCTCACACGCACGCTCCCCCTAAAGCGTTGTCGGACCCTCACCTGGACCCTAAACCGTCCCCGTCCCCTAACCCTAACCCTAGCCCGAACCCTAACCCTAACACTTCCCCGAAGCCTGACCCTCACCCGTCCCCTAATCCTAACCCGTACGGTAACACTAACCCGCGCCCTCACACGCACGCTCCCCGTAAAGCGTTGTCGGACCCTCACCTGGACCCTAAACCGTCCCCGTCCCCTAACCCTAACCCTAGCCCGAACCCTAACCCTAACCCTTCCCCGAAGCCTGACCATCACCCGTCACCTAATCCTAACCCGTAGGCTCACACTAACCCGCGCCCTCACACGCACGCTCCCCCTAAAGCGTTGTCAGACCCTCACCTGGACCCCAAACCGTCCCCGTACCCTAACCCTAACCCTAGCCCGAACCCTAACCCTAACCCTTCAACGAAGCCTGACCCTCACCCGTCCCCTAATCCTAACCCGTAGGCTCACACTAACCCGCGCCCTCACACGCACGCTCCCCCTAAAGCGTTGTCCGACCCTCACCTGGACCCTAAACCGTCCCCGTCCCCTAACCCTAACCCTAGCCCGAACCCTAACCCTAACCCTTCCCCGAAGCCTGACCCTCACCCGTCCCCTAATCCTAACCCGTACGCTAACACTAACCCACGCCCTCACACGCACGCTCCCCCAAAAGCGTTGTCGGACCCTCACCTGGACCTTAAACCGTCCCCGTCCCCTATCCCTAACCCTAGCCCGAACCCTAACGCTAACACTTCCCCGAAGCCTGACGCTCACCCGTTCCCTAATCCTAACCCGTACGGTAACACTAACCCGGGCCCTCACACGCACGCTCCCCCTAAAGCGTTGTTGGACCCTCACCTGGACCCTAAACCGTCCCCGTCCCCTAACCCTAACCCTAGCCCGAACCCTAACCCTAACCCTTCCCCGAAGCCTGACCCTCACCCGTCACCTAATCCTAACCCGTACCCTCACACTAACTCGCGCCCTCACACGCACGCTCCCCCTAAAGCGTTGTCAGACCCTCACCTGGACCCAAAACCGTCCCCGTCCCCTAACCCTAACCCTAGCCCGAACCCTAACCCTAACCCTTCCCCGAAGCCTGACCCTCACCCGTCCCCTAATCCTAACCCGTAGGCTCACACTAACCCGCGCCCTCACACGCACGCTCCCCCTAAAGCGTTGTCGGACCCTCACCTGGACCCTAAACCGTCCCCATCCCCTAACCCTAACCCTAGCCCGAACCCTAACCCTAACACTTCCCCGAAGCATGACCCTCACCCGTCCCCTAATCCTAAGCCGTACGCTAACACTAACCCGCGCCCTCACACGCACGCTCCCCCTAAAGCGTTGTCGGACCCTCACCTGGACCCTAAACCGTCCCCGTCCCCTAACCCTAACCCTAGCCCGAACCCTAACCCTAACCCTTCCCCGAAGCCTGACCCTCACCCGTCCCCTAATCCTAACCCGTACGCTAACACTAACCCGCGCCCTCACACGCACGCTCCCCCTAAAGCGTTGTCAGACCCTCACCTGGACCCTAAACCGTCCCCGTACCCTAACCCTAACCCTAGCCCGAACCCTAACCCTAACCCTTCCCCGAAGCCTGACCCTCACCCGTCACCTAATCCTAACCCGTAGGCTCACACTAACCCGCGCCCTCACACGCACGCTCCCCCTAAAGCGTTGTCGGACCCTCACCTGGACCCTAAACCGTCCCCGTCCCATAACCCTAACCCTAGCCCGAACCCTAACCCTAACCCTTCAACGAAGCCTGACCCTCACCCGTCCCCTAATCCTAACCCGTAGGCTCACACTAACCCACGCCCTCACACGCACGCTCCCCCTAAAGCGTTGTTGGACCCTCACCTGGACCCTAAACCGTCCCCGTCCCCTAACCCTAACCCTAGCCCGAACCCTAACCCTAACCCTTCAACAAAGCCTGACCCTCACCCGTCCCCTAATCCTAACCCGTAGGCTCACACTAACCCACGCCCTCACACGCACGCTCCCCCTAAAGCGTTGTCGGACCCTCACCTGGACCCTAAACCGTCCCCGTCCCCTAACCCTAACCCTAGCCCGAACCCTAACCCTAACCCTTCCCCGAAGCCTGACACTCACCCGTCCCCTAATCCTAACCCGTAGGCTCACACTAACCCGCGCCCTCACACGCACGCTCCCCCTAAAGCATTGTCGGAACCTCACCTGGACCCTAAACCGTCCCCGTCCCCTAACCCTAACCCTAGCCCGAACCCTAACCCTAACCCTTCCCCGAAGCCTGACCCTCACCCGTCCCCTAATCCTAACCCGTAGGCTCACACTAACCCGCGCCCTCACACGCACGCTCCCCCTAAAGCGTTGTCGGACTCTCACCTGGACCCTAAACCGTCCCCGTCCCCTAACCCTAACCCTAGTCCGAACCCTAACCCTAACCCTTCCCCGAAGCCTGACCCTCACCCGTCCCCTAATCCTAACCCGTAGGCTCACACTAACCCGCGCCCTCACACGCACGCTCCCCCTAAAGCATTGTCGGAACCTCACCTGGACCCTAAACCGTCCCCGTCCCCTAACCCTAACCCTAGCCCGAACCCTAACCCTAACCCTTCCCCGAAGCCTGACCCTCACCCGTCCCCTAATCCTAACCCGTACGCTAACACTAACCCGCGCCCTCACACGCACGCTCCCGCTAAAGCGTTGTCGGACCCTCACCTGGACGCTAAACCGTCCCCGTCCCCTAACCCTAACCCTAGCCCGAACCCTAACCCTAACCCTTCCCCGAAGCCTGACCCTCACCCGTCACCTAATCCTAACCCGTAGGCTCACACTAACCCGCGCCCTCACACGCACGCTCCCCCTAAAGCGTTGTCGGACCCTCACCTGGACCCCAAACCGTCCCCGTACCCTAACCCTAACCCTAGCCCGAACCCTAACCCTAACCCTTCAACGAAGCCTGACCCTCACCCGTCCCCTAATCCTAACCCGTAGGCTCACACTAACCCGCGCCCTCACACGCACGCTCCCCCTAAAGCGTTGTCGGACCCTCACCTGGACCCTAAACCGTCCCCGTCCCCTAACCCTAACCCTAGCCCGAACCCTAAACCTAACACTTCCCCGAAGCCTGACCCTCACCCGTCCCCTAATCCTAACCCGTAGGCTCACACTAACCCGCGCCCTCACACGCACGCTCCCCCTAAAGCGTTGTCGGACCCTCACCTGGACCCTAAACCGTCCCCGTCCCCTAACCCTAACCCTAGCCCGAACCCTAACCCTAACACTTCCTCGAAGCCTGACGCTCACCCGTCCCCTAATCCTAACCCGTACGGTAACACTAACCCGGGCCCTCACACGCACGCTCCCCCTAAAGCGTTGTTGGACCCTCACCTGGACCCTAAACCGTCCCCGTCCCCTAACCCTAACCCTAGCCCGAACCCTAACCCTAACCCTTCCCCGAAGCCTGACCCTCACCCGTCACCTAATCCTAACCCGTACCCTCACACTAACTCGCGCCCTCACACGCACGCTCCCCCTAAAGCGTTGTCAGACCGTCACCTGGACCCTAAACCGTCCCCGTCCCCTAACCCTAACCCTAGCCGAACCCTAACCCTAACCATTCCCCGAAGCCTGACCCTCACCCGTCACCTAATCCTAACCCGTAGGCTCACACTAACCCGCGCCCTCACACGCACGCTCCCCCTAAAGCGTTGTCGGACCCTCACCTGGACCCTAAACCGTCCCCGTACCCTAACCCTAACCCTAGCCCGAACCCTAACCCTAACCCTTCCCCGAAGCCTGACCCTCACCCGTCCCCTAATCCTAACCCGTACGCTAACACTAACTCACGCCCTCACACGCACGCTCCCCCTAAAGCGTTGTCGGACCCTCACCTGGACCCTAAACCGTCCCCGTCCCCTAACCCTAACCCTAGCCCGAACCCTAACCCTAACACTTCCCCGAAGCCTGACGCTCACCCGTCCCCTAATCCTAACCCGTACGGTAACACTAACCCGGGCCCTCACACGCACGCTCCCCCTAAAGCGTTGTTGGACCCTCACCTGGACCCTAAACCGTCCCCGTCCCCTAACCCTAACCCTAGCCCGAACCCTAACCCTAACCCTTCCCCGAAGCCTGACCCTCACCCGTCACCTAACCCTAACCCGTACCCTCACACTAACTCGCGCCCTCACACGCACGCTCCCCCTAAAGCGTTGTCAGACCCTCATCTGGACCCTAAACCGTCCCCGTCCCCTAACCCTAACCCTAGCCCGAACCCTAACCCTAACCCTTCCCCGAAGCCTGACCCTCACCCGTCCCCTAATCCTAACCCGTAGGCTCACACTAACCCGCGCCCTCACACGCACGCTCCCCCTAAAGCGTTGTCGGACCCTCACCTGGACCCTAAACCGTCCCCGTACCCTAACCCTAACCCTAGCCCGAACCCTAACCCTAACGCTTCCCCGAAGCCTGACCCTCACCCGTCCCCTAATCCTAAGCCGTAGGCTCACACTAACCCACGCCCTCACACGCACGCTCCCCCTAAAGCATTGTCGGAACCTCACCTGGACCCTAAACCGTCCCCGTCCCCTAACCCTAACCCTAGCCCGAACCCTAACCCTAACCCTTCCCCGAAGCCTGACCCTCACCCATCCCCTAATCCTAACCCGTACGCTAACACTAACCCGCGCCCTCACACGCACGCTCCCGCTAAAGCGTTGTCGGACCCTCAATTGGAGCCTAAGCCGTCCCCGTCCCCTAACCCTAACCCTAGCCCGAACCCTAACCCTAACCCTTCCCCGAATCCTGACCCTCACCCGTCCCCTAATCCTACCCCGTACACTAACACTAACCCGCGCCCTCACACGCACGCTCCCCCTAAAGCGTTGTCGGACCCTCACCTGGACCCTAAACCGTCCCCGTCCCCTAACCCTAACCCTAGCCCGAACCCTAACCCTAACCCTTCCCCGAAGCATGACCCTCACCCGTCCCCTAATCCTAAGCCGTACGCTAACACTAACCCGCGCCCTCACACGCACGCTCCCCCTAAAGCGTTGTCGGACCCTCACCTGGACCCTAAACCGTCCCCGTCCCCTAACCCTAACCCTAGCCCGAACCCTAACCCTAACCCTTCCCCGAAGCCTGACCCTCACCCGTCCCCTAATCCTAACCCGTACGCTAACACTAACCCGCGCCCTCACACGCACGCTCCCCCTAAAGCGTTGTCGGACCCTCACCTGGACCCTAAACCGTCCCCGTCCCCTAACCCTATCCCTAGCCCGAACCCTAACCCTAACCCTTCCCCGAAGCCTGACCATCACCCGTCACCTAATCCTAACCCGTAGGCTCACACTAACCCGCGCCCTCACACGCACGCTCCCCCTAAAGCGTTGTCAGACCCTCACCTGGACCCCAAACCGTCCCCGTACCCTAACCCTAACCCTAGCCCGAACCCTAACCCTAACCCTTCAACGAAGCCTGACCCTCACCCGTCCCCTAATCCTAACCCGTAGGCTCACACTAACCCGCGCCCTCACACGCACGCTCCCCCTAAAGCGTTGTCGGACCCTCACCTGGACCCTAAACCGTCCCCGTCCCCTAACCCTAACCCTAGCCCGAACCCTAACCCTAACCCTTCCCCGAAGCCTGACCCTCACCCGTCCCCTAATCCTAACCCGTACGCTAACACTAACCCACGCCCTCACACGCACGCTCCCCCTAAAGCGTTGTCGGACCCTCACCTGGACCTTAAACCGTCCCCGTCCCCTAACCCTAACCCTAGCCCGAACCCTAACCCTAACACTTCCCCGAAGCCTGACGCTCACCCGTTCCCTAATCCTAACCCGTACGGTAACACTAACCCGGGCCCTCACACGCACGCTCCCCCTAAAGCGTTGTTGGACCCTCACCTGGACCCTAAACCGTCCCCGTCCCCTAACCCTAACCCTAGCCCGAACCCTAACCCTAACCCTTCCCCGAAGCCTGACCCTCACCCGTCACCTAATCCTAACCCGTACCCTCACACTAACTCGCGCCCTCACACGCACGCTCCCCCTAAAGCGTTGTCAGACCCTAACCTGGACCCAAAACCGTCCCCGTCCCCTAACCCTAACCCTAGCCCGAACCCTAACCCTAACCCTTCCCCGAAGCCTGACCCTCACCCGTCCCCTAATCCTAACCCGTAGGCTCACACTAACCCGCGCCCTCACACGCACGCTCCCCCTAAAGCGTTGTCGGACCCTCACCTGGACCCTAAACCGTCCCCGTCCCCTAACCCTAACCCTAGCCCGAACCCTAACCCTAACCCTTCCCCGAAGCATGACCCTCACCCGTCCCCTAATCCTAAGCCGTACGCTAACACTAACCCGCGCCCTCACACGCACGCTCCCCCTAAAGCGTTGTCGGACCCTCACCTGGACCCTAAACCGTCCCCGTCCCCTAACCCTAACCCTAGCCCGAACCCCAAACCTAACCCTTCCCCGAAGCATGACCCTCACCCGTCCCCTAATCCTAACCCGTACGCTAACACTAACCCGCGCCCTTACACGCACGCTCCCCCTAAAGCGTTGTCGGACCCTCACCTGGACCCTAAACCGTCCCCGTCCCCTAACCCTAACCCTAGCCCGAACCCTAACCCTAACCCTTCCCCGAAGCCTGACCCTCACCCGTCCCCTAATCCTAACCCGTACGCTAACACTAACCCGCGCCCTCACACGCACGCTCCCCCTAAAGCGTTGTCGGACCCTCACCTGGACCCTAAACCGTCCCCGTCCCCTAACCCTAACCCTAGCCCGAACCCTAACCCTAACCCTTCCCCGAAGCCTGACCATCACGCGTCACCTAATCCTAACCCGTAGGCTCACACTAACCCGCGCCCTCACACGCACGCTCCCCCTAAAGCGTTGTCAGACCCTCACCTGGACCCCAAACCGTCCCCGTACCCTAACCCTAACCCTAGCCCGAACCCTAACCCTAACCCTTCAACGAAGCCTGACCCTCACCCGTCCCCTAATCCTAACCCGTAGGCTCACACTAACCCGCGCCCTCACACGCACGCTCCCCCTAAAGCGTTGTCGGACCCTCACCTGGACCCTAAACCGTCCCCGTCCCCTAACCCTAACCCTAGCCCGAACCCTAACCCTAACCCTTCCCCGAAGCCTGACCCTCACCCGTCCCCTAATCCTAACCCGTACGCTAACACTAACCCACGCCCTCACACGCACGCTCCCCCTAAAGCGTTGTCGGACCCTCACCTGGACCTTAAACCGTCCCCGTCCCCTAACCCTAACCCTAGCCCGAACCCTAACCCTAACACTTCCCCGAAGCCTGACGCTCACCCGTTCCCTAATCCTAACCCGTACGGTAACACTAACCCGGGCCCTCAAACGCACGCTCCCCCTAAAGCGTTGTTGGAACCTCACCTGGACCCTAAACCGTCCCCATCCCCTAACCCTAACCCTAGCCCGAACCCTAACCCTAACCCTTCCCCGAAGCCTGACCCTCACCCGTCACCTAATCCTAACCCGTACCCTCACACTAACTCGCGCCCTCACACGCACGCTCCCCCTAAAGCGTTGTCAGACCCTAACCTGGACCCAAAACCGTCCCCGTCCCCTAACCCTAACCCTAGCCCGAACCCTAACCCTAACCCTTCCCCGAAGCCTGACCCTCACCCGTCCCCTAATCCTAACCCGTAGGCTCACACTAACCCGCGCCCTCACACGCACGCTCCCCCTAAAGCGTTGTCGGACCCTCACCTGGACCCTAAACCGTCCCCGTCCCCTAACCCTAACCCTAGCCCGAACCCTAACCCTAACCCTTCCCCGAAGCATGACCCTCACCCGTCCCCTAATCCTAAGCCGTACGCTAACACTAACCCGCACCCTCACACGCACGCTCCCCCTAAAGCGTTGTCGGACCCTCACCTGGACCCTAAACCGTCCCCGTCCCCTAACCCTAACCCTAGCCCGAACCCTAACCCTAACCCTTCCCCGAAGCCTGACCCTCACCCGTCCCCTAATCCTAACCCGTACGCTAACACTAACCCGCGCCCTCACACGCACGCTCCCCCTAAAGCGTTGTCAGACCCTCACCTGGACCCAAAACCGTCCCCGTCCCCTAACCCTAACCCTAGCCCGAACCCTAACCCTAACCCTTCCCCGAAGCCTGACCCTCACCCGTCCCCTAATCCTAACCCGTACGCTAACACTAACCCGCGCCCTCACACGCACGCTCCCCCTAAAGCGTTGTCGGACCCTCACCTGGACCCTAAACCGTCCCCGTCCCCTAACCCTAACCCTAGCCCGAACCCTAACCCTAACCCTTCCCCGAAGCCTGACCCTCACCCGTCACCTAATCCTAACCCGTAGGCTCACACTAACCCGCGCCCTCACACGCACGCTCCCCCTAAAGCGTTGTTGGACCCTCACCTGGACCCTAAACCGTCCCCGTCCCCTAACCCTAACCCTAGCCCGAACCCTAACCCTAACCCTTCAACGAAGCCTGACCCTCACCCGTCCCCTAATCCTAACCCGTAGGCTCACACTAACCCACGCCCTCACACGCACGCTCCCCCTAAAGCGTTGTCGGACCCTCACCTGGACCCTAAACCGTCCCCGTCCCCTAACCCTAACCCTAGCCCGAACCCTAACCCTAACCCTTCCCCGAAGACTGACCCTCACCCGTCCCCTAATCCTAACCCGTAGGCTCACACTAACCCGCGCCCTCACACGCACGCTCCCCCTAAAGCACTGTCGGAACCTCACCTGGACCCTAAACCGTCCCCGTCCCCTAACCCTAACCCTAGCCCGAACCCTAACCCTAACCCTTCCCCGAAGCCTGACCCTCACTCGTCCCCTAATCCTAACCCGTACGCTAACACTAACCCGCGCCCTCACACGCACGCTCCCGCTAAAGCGTTGTCGGACCCTCAATTGGAGCCTAAGCCGTCCCCGTCCCCTAACCCTAACCCTAGCCCGAACCCTAACCCTAACCCTTCCCCGAAGCCTGACCCTCACCCGTCCCCTAATCCTAACCCGTACACTAACACTAACCCGCGCCCTCACACGCACGCTCCCCCTAAAGCGTTGTCGGACCCTCACCTGGACCCTAAACCGTCCCCGTCCCCTAACCCTAACCCTAGCCCGAACCCTAACCCTAACCCTTCCCCGAAGCCTGACCCTCACCCGTCACCTAATCCTAAACCGTAGGCTCAAACTAACCTGCGCCCTCACACGCACGCTCCCCCTAAAGCGTTGTCGGACCCTCACCTGGACCCTAAACCGTCCCCGTCCCCTAACCCTAACCCTAGCCCGAACCCTAACCCTAACCCTTCAACGAAGCCTGACCCTCACCCGTCCCCTAATCCTAACCCGTAGGCTCACACTAACCTGCGCCCTCACACGCACGCTCCCCCTAAAGCGTTGTCGGACCCTCACCTGGACCCTAAACCGTCCCCGTCCCCTAACCCTAACCCTAGCCCGAACCCTAACCCTAACCCTTCCCCGAAGCCTGACCCTCACCCGTCCCCTAATCCTAAACCGTACGCTAACACTAACCCACGCCCTCACACGCACGCTCCCCCTAAAGCGTTGTCGGACCCTCACCTGGACCTTAATCCGTCCCCGTCCCCTAACCCTAACCCTAGCCCAAACCCTAACCCTAACACTTCCCCGAAGCCTGACGCTCACCCGTTCCCTAATCCTAACCCGTACGGTAACACTATCCCGGGCCCTCACACGCACGCTCCCCCTAAAGCGTTGTTGGACCCTCACCTGGACCCTAAACCGTCCCCGTCCCCTAACCCTAACCCTAGCCCGAACCCTAACCCTAACCCTTCCCCGAAGCCTGACCCTCACCCGTCACCTAATCCTAACCCGTACCCTCACACTAACTCGCGCCCTCACACGCACGCTCCCCCTAAAGCGTTGTCAGACCCTAACCTGGACTCAAAACCGTCCCCGTCCCCTAACCCTAACCCTAGCCCGAACCCTAACCCTAACCCTTCCCCGAAGCCTGACCCTCACCCGTCTCCTAATCCTAACCCGTAGGCTCACACTAACCCGCGCCCTCACACGCACGCTCCCCCTAAAGCGTTGTCGGACCCTCACCTGGACCCTAAACCGTCCCCGTCCCCTAACCCTAACCCTAGCCCGAACCCTAACCCTAACCCTTCCCCGAAGCATGACCCTCACCCGTCCTCTAATCCTAAGCCGTACGCTAACACTAACCCGCGCCCTCACACGCACGCTCCCCCTAAAGCGTTGTCGGACCCTCACCTGGACCCTAAACCGTCCCCGTCCCCTAACCCTAACCCTAGCCCGAACCCTAAACCTAACCCTTCCCCGAAGCATGACCCTCACCCGTCCCCTAATCCTAACCCGTACGCTAACACTAACCCGCGCCCTTACACGCACGCTCCCCCTAAAGCGTTGTCGGACCCTCACCTGGACCCTAAACCGTCCCCGTCCCCTAACCCTAACCCTAGCCCGAACCCTAACCCTAACCCTTCCCCGAAACCTGACCCTCACCCGTCCCCTAATCCTAACCCGTACGCTAACACTAACCCGCGCCCTCACACGCACGCTCCCCCTAAAGCGTTGTCGGACCCTCACCTGGACCCTAAACCGTCCCCGTCCCCTAACCCTAACCCTAGCCCGAACCCTAACCCTAACCCTTCCCCGAAGCCTGACCATCACCCGTCACCTAATCCTAACCCGTAGGCTCACACTAACCCGCGCCCTCACACGCACGCTCCCCCTAAAGCGTTGTCAGACCCTCACCTGGACCCCAAACCGTCCCCGTACCCTAACCCTAACCCTAGCCCGAACCCTAACCCTAACCCTTCAACGAAGCCTGACCCTCACCCGTCCCCTAATCCTAACCCGTAGGCTCACACTAACCCGCGCCCTCACACGCACGCTCCCCCTAAAGCGTTGTCGGACCCTCACCTGGACCCTAAACCGTCCCCGTCCCCTAACCCTAACCCTAGCCCGAACCCTAACCCTAACCCTTCCCCGAAGCCTGACCCTCACCCGTCCCCTAATCCTAACCCGTACGCTAACACTAACCCACGCCCTCACACGCACGCTCCCCCTAAAGCATTGTCGGACCCTCACCTGGACCTTAAACCGTCCCCGTCCCCTAACCCTAACCCTAGCCCGAACCCTAACCCTAACACTTCCCCGAAGCCTGACGCTCACCCGTTCCCTAATCCTAACCCGTACGGTAACACTAACCCGGGCCCTCACACGCACGCTCCCCCTAAAGCGTTGTTGGACCCTCACCTGGACCCTAAACCGTCCCCGTCCCCTAACCCTAACCCTAGCCCGAACCCTAACCCTAACCCTTCCCCGAAGCCTGACCCTCACCCGTCACCTAATCCTAACCCGTACCCTCACACTAACCCGCGCCCTCACACGCACGCTCCCCCTAAAGCGTTGTCGGACCCTCACCTGGACCCTAAACCGTCCCCGTCCCCTAACCCTAACCCTAGCCCGAACCCTAACCCTAACCCTTCCCCGAAGCATGACCCTCACCCGTCCCCTAATCCTAAGCCGTACGCTAACACTAACCCGCGCCCTCACACGCACGCTCCCCCTAAAGCGTTGTCGGACCCTCACCTGGACCCTAAACCGTCCCCGTCCCCTAACCCTAACCCTAGCCCGAACCCTAACCCTAACCCTTCCCCGAAGCCTGACCCTCACCCGTCCCCTAATCCTAACCCGTACGCTAACACTAACCTGCGCCCTCACACGCACGCTCCCCCTAAAGCGTTGTCAGACCCTCACCTGGACCCAAAACCGTCCCCGTCCCCTAACCCTAACCCTAGCCCGAACCCTAACCCTAACCCTTCCCCGAAGCCTGACCCTCACCCGTCCCCTAATCCTAACCCGTACGCTAACACTAACCCGCGCCCTCACACGCACGCTCCCGCTAAAGCGTTGTCGGACCCTCAATTGGAGCCTAAGCCGTCCCCGTCCCCTAACCCTAACCCTAGCCCGAACCCTAACCCTAACCCTTCCCCGAAGCCTGACCCTCACCCGTCCCCTAATCCTAACCCGTACACTAACACTAACCCGCGCCCTCACACGCACGCTCCCCCTAAAGCGTTGTCGGACCCTCACCTGGACCCTAAACCGTCCCCGTCCCCTAACCCTAACCCTAGCCCGAACCCTAACCCTAACCCTTCCCCGAAGCCTGACCCTCACCCGTCACCTAATCCTAAACCGTAGGCTCAAACTAACCTGCGCCCTCACACGCACGCTCCCCCTAAAGCGTTGTCGGACCCTCACCTGGACCCTAAACCGTCCCCGTCCCCTAACCCTAACCCTAGCCCGAACCCTAACCCTAACCCTTCCCCGAAGCATGACCCTCACCCGTCCCCTAATCCTAAGCCGTACGCTAACACTAACCCGCGCCCTCACACGCACGCTCCCCCTAAAGCGTTGTCGGACCCTCACCTGGACCCTAAACCGTCCCCGTCCCCTAACACTAACCCTAGCCCGAACCCTAACCCTAACCCTTACCCGAAGCCTGACCCTCACCCGTCCCCTAATCCTAACCCGTACACTAACACTAACCCGCGCCCTCACACGCACGCTCCCCCTAAAGCGTTGTCGGACCCTCACCTGGACCCTAAACCGTCCCCGTCCCCTAACCCTAACCCTAGCCCGAACCCTAACCCTAACCCTTCCCCGAAGCATGACCCTCACCCGTCCCCTAATCCTAAGCCGTACGCTAACACTAACACGCGCCCTCACACGCACGCTCCCCCTAAAGCGTTATCGGACCCTCACCTGGACCCTAAACCGTCCCCGTCCCCTAACCCTAACCCTAGCCCGAACCCTAACCCTAACACTTCCCCGAAGCCTGACCCTCACCCGTCACCTAATCCTAACCCGTAGGCTCACACTAACCCGCGCCCTCACACGCACGCTCCCCCTAAAGCGTTGTCAGACCCTCACCAGGACCCTAAACCGTCCCCGTCCCCTAACCCTAACCCTAGCCCGAACCCTAACCCTAACCCTTCAACGAAGCCTGACCCTCACCCGTCCCCTAATCCTAACCCGTAGGCTCACACTAACCCGCGCCCTCACACGCACGCTCCCCCTAAAGCATTGTCAGACCCTCACCTGGACCCTAAACCGTCCCCGTCCCCTAACCCTAACCCTAGCCCGAACCCTAACCCTAACCCTTCCCCGAAGCATTACCCTCACCCGTCCCCTAATCCTAAGCCGTACGCTAACACTAACCCGCGCCCTCACACGCACGCTCCCCCTAAAGCGTTGTCGGACCCTCACCTGGACCCTAAACCGTCCCCGTCCCCTAACCCTAACCCTAGCCCGAACCCTAACCCTAACCCTTCCCCGAAGCCTGACCCTCACCCGTCCCCTAATCCTAACCCGTACGCTAACACTAACCCGCCCCCTCACACGCACGCTCCCCCTAAAGCGTTGTCAGACCCTCACCTGGACCCTAAACCGTCCCCGTACCCTAACCCTAACCCTAGCCCGAACCCTAACCCTAACCCTTCCCCGAAGCCTGACCCTCACCCGTCCCCTAATCCTAACCCGTAGGCTCACACTAACCCGCGCCCTCACACGCACGCTCCCCCTAAAGCGTTGTCGGACCCTCACCTGGACCCTAAACCGTCCCCGTCCCCTAACCCTACCCTAGCCCGAACCCTAACCCTAACCCTTCCCCGAAGCCTGACCCTCACCCGTCACCTAATCCTAACCCGTAGGCTCACACTAACCCGCGCCCTCACACGCACGATCCCCCTAAAGCGTTGTCAGACCCTCACCTGGACCCTAAACCGTCCCCGTCCCCTAACCCTAACCCTAGCTCAAACCCTAACCCTAACCCTTCCCCGAAGCCTGACCCTCACCCGTCCCCTAATCCTAACACGTACGCTCACACTAACTGGCGCCCTCACACGCACGCTCCCCCTAAAGCATTGTCGGAACCTCACCTGGACCCTAAACCGTCCCCGTCCCCTAACCCTAACCCTAGCCCGAACCCTAACCCTAACCCTTCCCCGAAGCCTGACGCTCACCCGTCCCCTAATCCTAACCCGTACGGTAACACTAACCCGGGCCCTCACACGCACGCTCCCCCTAAAGCGTTGTTGGACCCTCACCTGGACCCTAAACCGTCCCCGTCCCCTAACCCTAACCCTAGCCCGAACCCTAACCCTAACCCTTCCCCGAAGCCTGACCCTCACCCGTCACCTAATCCTAACCCGTACCCTCACACTAACTCGCGCCTTCACACGCACGCTCCCCCTAAAGCGTTGTCGGACCCTCACCTGGACCCTAAACCGTCCCCGTCCCCTAACCCTAACCCTAGCCCGAACCCTAACCCTAACACTTCCCCGAAGCCTGACCCTCACCCGTCCCCTAATCCTAACCCGTAGGCTCACACTAACCCGCGCCCTCACACGCACGCTCCCCCTAAAGCGTTGTCGGACCCTCTCCTGGACCCCAAACCGTCCCCGTCCCCTAACCCTAACCCTAGCCCGAACCCTAACCCTAACCCTTCCCCGAAGCCTGACCCTCACCCGTCCCCTAATCCTAACCCGTAGGCTCACACTTACCCGCGCCCTCACACGCACGCTCCCCCTAAAGCGTTGTCGGACCCTCACCTGAACCCTAAACCGTCCCCATCCCCTAAACCTAACCCTAGCCCGAACCCTAGCCCTAACACTTCCCCGAAGCCTGACCCTCACCCGTCCCCTAATCCTAACCCGTACACTAACACTAACCCGCGCCCTCACACGCACGCTCCCCCTAAAGCGTTGTCAGACCCTCACCTGGACCCTAAACCGTCCCCGTCCCCTAACGCTAACCCTAGCCCGAACCCTAAACCTAACCCTTCCCCGAAGCCTGACCCTCACCCGTCCCCTAATCCTAACCCGTACGCTAACACTAACCCGCGCCCTCACACGCACGCTCCCGCTAAAGCGTTGTCGGACCCTCAATTGGAGCCTAAGCCGTCCCCGTCCCCTAACCCTAACCCTAGCCCGAACCCTATCCCTAACCCTTCCCCGAAGCCTGACCCTCACCCGTCCCCTAATCCTAACCCGTACACTAACACTAACCTGCGCCCTCACACGCACGCTCCCCCTAAAGCGTTGTCGGACCCTCACCTGGACCCTAAACCGTCCCCGTCCCCTAACCCTAACCCTAGCCCGAACCCTAACCCTAACCCTTCCCCGAAGCCTGACCCTCACCCGTCACCTAATCCTAACCCGTAGGCTCACACTAACCTGCGCCCTCACACGCACGCTCCCCCTAAAGCGTTGTCGGACCCTCACCAGGACCCTAAACCGTCCCCGTCCCCTAACCCTAACCCTAGCCCGAACCCTAACCCTAACCCTTCCCCGAAGCATGACCCTCACCCGTCCCCTAATCCTAAGCCGTACGCTAACACTAACCCGCGCCCTCACAAGCACGCTCCCCCTAAAGCGTTGTCGGACCCTCACCTGGACCCTAAACCGTCCCCGTCCCCTAACACTAACCCTAGCCCGAACCCTAACCCTAACCCTTCCCCGAAGCCTGACCCTCACCCGTCACCTAATCCTAACCCGTACACTAACACTAACCCGCGCCCTCACACGCACGCTCCCCCTAAAGCGTTGTCGGACCCTCACCTGGACCCTAAACCGTCCCCGTCCCGTAACCCTAACCCTAGCCCGAACCCTAACCCTAACCCTTCCCCGAAGCATGACCCTCACACGTCCCCTAATCCTAAACCGTACGCTAACACTAACCCGCGCCCTCACACGCACGCTCCCCCTAAAGCGTTGTCGGACCCTCACCTGGACCCTAAACCGTCCCCGTCCCCTAACACTAACCCTAGCCCGAACCCTAACCCTAACCCTTCCCCGAAGCCTGACCCTCACCCGTCCCCTAATCCTAACCCGTACGCTAACACTAACCCGCGCCCTCACACGCAGGCTCCCCCTAAAGCGTTGTCGGACCCTCACCTGGACCCTAAACCGTCCCCGTCCCCTAACCCTAACCCTAGCCCGAACCCTAACCCTAACCCTTCCCCGAAGCCTGACCCTCACCCGCCACCTAATCCTAACCCGTAGGCTCACACTAACCCGCGCCCTCACACGCACGCTCCCCCTAAAGCGTTGTCGGACCCTCATCTGGACCCCAAACCGTCCCCGTACCCTAACCCTAACCCTAGCCCGAACCCTAACCCTAACCCTTCAACGAAGCCTGACCATCACCCGTCCCCTAATCCTAACCCGTAGGCTCACACTAACCCGCGCCCTCACACGCACGCTCCCCCTAAAGCATTGTCGGACCCTCACCTGGACCCTAAACCGTCCCCGTCCCCTAACCCTAACCCTAGCCCGAACCCTAACCCTAACCCTTCCCCGAAGCCTGACCCTCACCCGTCCCCTAATCCTAACCCGTACGCTAAAACTAACCCACGCCCTCACACGCACGCTCCCCCTAAAGCGTTGTCAGACCCTCACCTGGACCCTAAACCGTCCCCGTCCCCTAACCCTAACCCTAGCCCGAACCCTAACCCTAACACTTCCCCGAAGCCTGACGCTCACCCGTTCCCTAATCCTAACCCGTACGGTAACACTAACCCGGGCCCTCACACGCACGCTCCCCCTAAAGCGTTGTTGGACCCTCACCTGGACCCTAAACCGTCCCCGTCCCCTAACCCTAACCCTAGCCCGAACCCTAACCCTAACCCTTCCCCGAAGCCTGACCCTCACCCGTCACCTAATCCTAACCCGTACACTAACACTAACCCGCGCCCTCACACGCACGCTCCCCCTAAAGCGTTGTCAGACCCTCACCTGGACCCTAAACCGTCCCCGTCCCCTAACGCTAACCCTAGCCCGAACCCTAAACCTAACCCTTCCCCGAAGCCTGACCCTCACCCGTCCCCTAATCCTAACCCGTACGCTAACACTAACCCGCGCCCTCACACGCACGCTCCCGCTAAAGCGTTGTCGGACCCTCAATTGGAGCCTAAGCCGTCCCCGTCCCCTAACCCTAACCCTAGCCCGAACCCTATCCCTAACCCTTCCCCGAAGCCTGACCCTCACCCGTCCCCTAATCCTAACCCGTACACTAACACTAACCTGCGCCCTCACACGCACGCTCCCCCTAAAGCGTTGTCGGACCCTCACCTGGACCCTAAACCGTCCCCGTCCCCTAACCCTAACCCTAGCCCGAACCCTAACCCTAACCCTTCCCCGAAGCCTGACCCTCACCCGTCACCTAATCCTAACCCGTAGGCTCACACTAACCTGCGCCCTCACACGCACGCTCCCCCTAAAGCGTTGTCGGACCCTCACCAGGACCCTAAACCGTCCCCGTCCCCTAACCCTAACCCTAGCCCGAACCCTAACCCTAACCCTTCCCCGAAGCATGACCCTCACCCGTCCCCTAATCCTAAGCCGTACGCTAACACTAACCCGCGCCCTCACAAGCACGCTCCCCCTAAAGCGTTGTCGGACCCTCACCTGGACCCTAAACCGTCCCCGTCCCCTAACACTAACCCTAGCCCGAACCCTAACCCTAACCCTTCCCCGAAGCCTGACCCTCACCCGTCACCTAATCCTAACCCGTACACTAACACTAACCCGCGCCCTCACACGCACGCTCCCCCTAAAGCGTTGTCGGACCCTCACCTGGACCCTAAACCGTCCCCGTCCCGTAACCCTAACCCTAGCCCGAACCCTAACCCTAACCCTTCCCCGAAGCATGACCCTCACACGTCCCCTAATCCTAAACCGTACGCTAACACTAACCCGCGCCCTCACACGCACGCTCCCCCTAAAGCGTTGTCGGACCCTCACCTGGACCCTAAACCGTCCCCGTCCCCTAACACTAACCCTAGCCCGAACCCTAACCCTAACCCTTCCCCGAAGCCTGACCCTCACCCGTCCCCTAATCCTAACCCGTACGCTAACACTAACCCGCGCCCTCACACGCAGGCTCCCCCTAAAGCGTTGTCGGACCCTCACCTGGACCCTAAACCGTCCCCGTCCCCTAACCCTAACCCTAGCCCGAACCCTAACCCTAACCCTTCCCCGAAGCCTGACCCTCACCCGCCACCTAATCCTAACCCGTAGGCTCACACTAACCCGCGCCCTCACACGCACGCTCCCCCTAAAGCGTTGTCGGACCCTCATCTGGACCCCAAACCGTCCCCGTACCCTAACCCTAACCCTAGCCCGAACCCTAACCCTAACCCTTCAACGAAGCCTGACCATCACCCGTCCCCTAATCCTAACCCGTAGGCTCACACTAACCCGCGCCCTCACACGCACGCTCCCCCTAAAGCATTGTCGGACCCTCACCTGGACCCTAAACCGTCCCCGTCCCCTAACCCTAACCCTAGCCCGAACCCTAACCCTAACCCTTCCCCGAAGCCTGACCCTCACCCGTCCCCTAATCCTAACCCGTACGCTAAAACTAACCCACGCCCTCACACGCACGCTCCCCCTAAAGCGTTGTCAGACCCTCACCTGGACCCTAAACCGTCCCCGTCCCCTAACCCTAACCCTAGCCCGAACCCTAACCCTAACACTTCCCCGAAGCCTGACGCTCACCCGTTCCCTAATCCTAACCCGTACGGTAACACTAACCCGGGCCCTCACACGCACGCTCCCCCTAAAGCGTTGTTGGACCCTCACCTGGACCCTAAACCGTCCCCGTCCCCTAACCCTAACCCTAGCCCGAACCCTAACCCTAACCCTTCCCCGAAGCCTGACCCTCACCCGTCACCTAATCCTAACCCGTACCCTCACACTAACTCGCGCCCTCACACGCACGCTCCCCCTAAAGCGTTGTCAGACCCTCACCTGGACCCAAAACCGTCCCCGTCCCCTAACCCTAACCCTAGCCCGAACCCTAACCCTAACCCTTCCCCGAAACCTGACCCTCACTCGTCCCCTAATCCTAACCCGTAGGCTCACACTAACCCGCGCCCTCACACGCACGCTCCCCCTAAAGCGTTGTCGGACCCTCACCTGGACCCTAAACCGTCCCCGTCCCCTAACCCTAACCCTAGCCTGAACCCTAACCCTAACCCTTCCCCGAAGCCTGACCCTCACCCGTCCCCTAATCCTAACCCGTACGCTCACACTAACCCGCGCCCTCACACGCACGCTCCCCCTAAAGCATTGTCGGAACCTCACCTGGACCCTAAACCGTCCCCGTACCCTAACCCTAACCCTAGCCCGAACCCTAACCCTAACCCTTCCCCGAAGCCTGACCCTCACCCCTCCCCTACTCCTAACCCGTATGCTAACACTAACCCGCGCCCTCACACGCACGCTCCCGCTAAAGCGTTGTCGGACCCTCAATTGGAGCCTAAGCCGTCCCCGTCCCCTAACCCTAACCCTAGCCCGAACCCTAACCCTAACCCTTCCCCGAAGCCTGACCCTCACCCGTCCCCTAATCCTAACCCGTACACTAACACTAACCCGCGCCCTCACACGCACGCTCCCCCTAAAGCGTTGTCGGACCCTCACCTGGACCCTAAACCGTCCCCGTCCCCTAACCCTAACCCTAGCCCGAACCCTAACCCTAACCCTTACCCGAAGCCTGACCCTCACCCGTCCCCTAATCCTAAACCGTAGGCTCACACTAACCCGCGCCCTCACACGCACGATCCCCCTAAAGCGTTGTCAGACCCTCACCTGGACCCTAAACCGTCCCCGTCCCCTAACCCTAACCCTAGCCCGAACCCTAACCCTAACCCTTCAACGAAGCCTGACCCTCACCCGTCCCCTAATCCTAACCCGTAGGCTCACACTAACCCGCGCCCTCACACGCACGCTCCCCCTAAAGCGTTGTCGGACCCTCACCTGGACCCTAAACCGTCCCTGTCCCCTAACCCTAACCCTAGCCCGAACCCTAACCCTAACCCTTCCCCGAAGCATGACCCTCACCCGTCCCCTAATCCTAACCCGTACGCTAACACTAACCCACGCCCTCACACGCACACTCCCCCTAAAGCGTTGTCGGACCCTCACCTGGACCTTAAACCGTCCCCGTCCCCTAACCCTAACCCTAGCCCGAACCCTAACCCTAACACTTCCCCGAAGCCTGACGCTCACCCGTTCCCTAATCCTAACCCGTACGGTAACACTAACCCGGGCCCTCACACGCACGCTCCCCCTAAAGCGTTGTTGGACCCTCACCTGGACCCTAAACCGTCCCCGTCCCCTAACCCTAACCCTAGCCCGAACCCTAACCCTAACCCTTCCCCGAAGCCTGACCCTCACCCGTCACCTAATCCTAACCCGTACCCTCACACTAACTCGCGCCCTCACACGCACGCTCCCCCTAAAGCGTTGTCAGACCCTCACCTGGACCCAAAACCGTCCCCGTCCCCTAACCCTAACCCTAGCCCGAACCCTAACCCTAACCCTTCCCCGAAGCCTGACCCTCACCCGTCCCCTAATCCTAACCCGTAGGCTCACACTAACCCGCGCCCTCACACGCACGCTCCCCCTAAAGCGTTGTCAGACCCTCACCTGGACCCTAAACCGTCCCCGTCCCCTAACCCTAACCCTAGCCCGAACCCTAACCCTAACCCTTACCCGAAGCCTGACCCTCACCCGTCCCCTAATCCTAAACCGTAGGCTCACACTAACCCGCGCCCTCACACGCACGATCCCCCTAAAGCGTTGTCGGACCCTCACCTGGACCCTAAACCGTCCCCGTCCCCTAACCCTAACCCTAGCCCGAACCCTAACCCTAACCCTTCCCCGAAGCATGACCCTCACCCGTCCCCTAATCCTAACCCGTACGGTAACACTAACCCGGGCCCTCACACGCACGCTCCCCCTAAAGCGTTGTCAGACCCTCACCTGGACCCTAAACCGTCCCCGTCCCCTAACCCTAACCCTAGCCCGAACCCTAACCCTAACCCTTCCCCGAAGCCTGACCCTCACCCGTCCCCTAATCCTAACCCGTACGCTAACACTAACCCGCGCCCTCACACGCACCCTCACCCTAAAGCGTTGTCAGACCCTCACCTGGACCCTAAACCGTCCCCGTCCCCTAACCCTAACCCTAGCCCGAACCCTAACCCTAACCCTTCCCCGAAGCCTGACCCTCACCCGTCCCCTAATCCTAACCCTTACGCTAACACTAACCCGCGCCCTCACACGCACGCTCCCCCTAAAGCGTTGTCGGACCCTCACCTGGACCCTAAACCGTCCCCGTCCCCTAACCCTAACCCTAGCCCGAACCCTAACCCTAACCCTTCCCCGAAGCCTGACCCTCACCCGTCACCTAATCCTAACCCGTAGGCTCACACTAACCCGCGCCCTCACACGCACGCTCCCCCTAAAGCGTTGTCGGACCCTCACCTGGACCCTAAACCGTCCCCGTCCCCTAACCCTAACCCTAGCCCGAACCCTAACCCTAACCCTTCCCCGAAGCCTGACCCTCACCCGTCCCCTAATCCTAACCCGTAGGCTCACACTAACCCGCGCCCTCACACGCACGCTCCCCCTAAAGCGTTGTCAGACCCTCACCTGGACCCTAAACCGTCCCCGTCCCCTAACGCTAACCCTAGCCCGAACCCTAAACCTAACCCTTCCCCGAAGCCTGACCCTCACCCGTCCCCTAATCCTAACCCGTAGGCTCACACTAACCCGCGCCCTCACACGCACGCTCCCCCTAAAGCGTTGTCGGACCCTCACCTGGACCCTAAACCGTCCCCGTCCCCTAACCCTAACCCTAGCCCGAACCCTAACCCTAACCCTTCCCCGAAGCCTGACCCTCACCCGTCCCCTAATCCTAACCCGTAGGCTCACACTAACCCGCGCCCTCACACGCACGCTCCCCCTAAAGCATTGTCGGAACCTCACCTGGACCCTAAACCGTCCCCGTACCCTAACCCTAACCCTAGCCCGAACCCTAACCCTAACCCTTCCCCGAAGCCTGACCCTCACCCGTCCCCTAATCCTAACCCGTACGCTAACACTAACCCGCGCCCTCACACGCACGCTCCCGCTAAAGCGTTGTCGGACCCTCAATTGGAGCCTAAGTCGTCCCCGTCCCCTAACCCTAACCCTAGCCCGAACCCTATCCCTAACCCTTCCCCGAAGCCTGACCCTCACCCGTCCCCTAATCCTAACCCGTACACTAACACTAACCTGCGCCCTCACACGCACGCTCCCCCTAAAGCGTTGTCGGACACTCACCTGGACCCTAAACCGTCCCCGTCCCCTAACCCTAACCCTAGCCCGAACCCTAACCCTAACCCTTCCCCGAAGCCTGACCCTCACCCGTCACCTAATCCTAACCCGTAGGCTCACACTAACCTGCGCCCTCACACGCACGCTCCCCCTAAAGCGTTGTCGGACCCTCACCAGGACCCTAAACCGTCCCCGTCCCCTAACCCTAACCCTAGCCCGAACCCTAACCCTAACCCTTCCCCGAAGCATGACCCTCACCCGTCCCCTAATCCTAAGCCGTACGCTAACACTAACCCGCGCCCTCACACGCACGCTCCCCCTAAAGCGTTGTCGGACCCTCACCTGGACCCTAAACCGTCCCCGTCCCCTAACACTAACCCTAGCCCGAACCCTAACCCTAACCCTTCCCCGAAGCCTGACCCTCACCCGTCACCTAATCCTAACCCGTACACTAACACTAACCCGCGCCCTCACACGCACGCTCCCCCTAAAGCGTTGTCGGACCCTCACCTGGACCCTAAACCGTCCCCGTCCCGTAACCCTAACCCTAGCCCGAACCCTAAACCTAACCCTTCCCCGAAGCATGACCCTCACACGTCCCCTAATCCTAAACCGTACGCTAACACTAACCCGCGCCCTCACACGCACGCTCCCCCTAAAGCGTTGTTGGACCCTCACCTGGACCCTAAACCGTCCCCGTCCCCTAACCCTAACCCTAGCCCGAACCCTAACCCTAACCCTTCCCCGAAGCCTGACCCTCACCCGTCCCCTAATCCTAACCCGTACGCTAACACTAACCCGCGCCCTCACACGCAGGCTCCCCCTAAAGCGTTGTCGGACCCTCACCTGGACCCTAAACCGTCCCCGTCCCCTAACCCTAACCCTAGCCCGAACCCTAACCCTAACCCTTCCCCGAAGCCTGACCCTCACCCGTCACCTAATCCTAACCCGTAGGCTCACACTAACCCGCGCCCTCACACGCACGCTCCCCCTAAAGCGTTGTCGGACCCTCATCTGGACCCCAAACCGTCCCCGTACCCTAACCCTAACCCTAGCCCGAACCCTAACCCTAACCCTTAAACGAAGCCTGACCATCACCCGTCCCCTAATCCTAACCCGTAGGCTCACACTAACCCGCGCCCTCACACGCACGCTCCCTCTAAAGCATTGTCGGACCCTCACCTGGACCCTAAACCGTCCCCGTCCCCTAACCCTAACCCTAGCCCGAACCCTAACCCTAACCCTTCCCCGAAGCCTGACCCTCACCCATCCCCTAATCCTAACCCGTACGCTAACACTAACCCACGCCCTCACACGCACGCTCCCCCTAAAGCGTTGTCGGACCCTCACCTGGACCCTAAACCGTCCCCGTCCCCTAACCCTAACCCTAGCCCGAACCCTAACCCTAACACTTCCCCGAAGCCTGACGCTCACCCGTTCCCTAATCCTAACCCGTACGGTAACACTAACCCGGGCCCTCACACGCACGCTCCCCCTAAAGCGTTGTTGGACCCTCACCTGGACCCTAAACCGTCCCCGTCCCCTAACCCTAACCCTAGCCCGAACCCTAACCCTAACCCTTCCCCGAAGCCTGACCCTCACCCGTCACCTAATCCTAACCCGTACCCTCACACTAACTCGCGCCCTCACACGCACGCTCCCCCTAAAGCGTTGTCAGACCCTCACCTGGACCCAAAACCGTCCCCGTCCCCTAACCCTAACCCTAGCCCGAACCCTAACCCTAACCCTTCCCCGAAGCCTGACCCTCACCCGTCCCCTAATCCTAACCCGTAGGCTCACACTAACCCGCGCCCTCACACGCACGCTCCCCCTAAAGCGTTGTCGGACCCTCACCTGGACCCTAAACCGTCCCCGTCCCCTAACCCTAACCCTAGCCCGAACCCTAACCCTAACCCTTCCCCGAAGCCTGACCCTCACCCGTCCCCTAATCCTAACCCGTACGCTCACACTAACCCGCGCCCTCACACGCACGCTCCCCCTAAAGCATTGTCGGAACCTCACCTGGACCCTAAACCGTCCCCGTACCCTAACCCTAACCCTAGCCCGAACCCTAACCCTAACCCTTCTCCGAAGCCTGACCCTCACCCCTCCCCTAATCCTAACCCGTACGCTAACACTAACCCGCGCCCTCACACGCACGCTCCCGCTAAAGCGTTGTCGGACCCTCAATTGGAGCCTAAGCCGTCCCCGTCCCCTAACCCTAACCCTAGCCCGAACCCTAACCCTAACCCTTCCCCGAAGCCTGACCCTCACCCGTCCCCTAATCCTAACCCGTACACTAACACTAACCCGCGCCCTCACACGCACGCTCCCCCTAAAGCGTTGTCGGACCCTCACCTGGACCCTAAACCGTCCCCGTCCCCTAACCCTAACCCTAGCCCGAACCCTAACCCTAACCCTTACCCGAAGCCTGACCCTCACCCGTCCCCTAATCCTAAACCGTAGGCTCACACTAACCCGCGCCCTCACACGCACGATCCCCCTAAAGCGTTGTCGGACACTCACCTGGACCCTAAACCGTCCCCGTCCCCTAACCCTAACCCTAGCCCGAACCCTAACCCTAACCCTTCCCCGAAGCATGACCCTCACCCGTCCCCTAATCCTAAGCAGTACGCTAACACTAACCCGCGCCCTCACACGCACGCTCCCCCTAAAGCGTTGTCAGACCCTCACCTGGACCCTAAACCGTCCCCGTCCCCTAACCCTAACCCTAGCCCGAACCCTAACCCTAACCCTTCCCCGAAGCCTGACCCTCACCCGTCCCCTAATCCTAACCCGTACGCTAACACTAACCCGCGCGCTCACACGCACGCTCACCCTAAAGCGTTGTCAGACCCTCACCTGGACCCTACACCGTCCCCGTCCCCTAACCCTAACCCTAGCCCGAACCCTAACCCTAAACCTTCCCCGAAGCCTGACCCTCACCCGTCCCCTAATCCTAACCCTTACGCTAACACTAACCCGCGCCCTCACACGCACGCTCCCCCTAAAGCGTTGTCGGACCCTCACCTGGACCCTAAACCGTCCCCGTCCCCTAACCCTAACCCTAGCCCGAACCCTAACCCTAACCCTTCCCCGAAGCCTGACCCTCACCCGTCACCTAATCCTAACCCATAGGCTCACACTAACCCGCGCCCTCACACGCACGCTCCCCCTAAAGCGTTGTCGGACCCTCACCTGGACCCTAAACCGTCCCCGTCCCCTAACCCTAACCCTAGCCCGAACCCTAACCCTAACCCTTCCCCGAAGCCTGACCCTCACCCGTCCCCTAATCCTAACCCGTAGGCTCACACTAACCCGCGCCCTCACACGCACGCTCCCCCTAAAGCGTTGTCAGACCCTCACCTGGACCCTAAACCGTCCCCGTCCCCTAACGCTAACCCTAGCCCGAACCCTAAACCTAACCCTTCCCCGAAGCCTGACCCTCACCCGTCCCCTAATCCTAACCCGTAGGCTCACACTAACCCGCGCCCTCACACGCACGCTCCCCCTAAAGCGTTGTCGGACCCTCACCTGGACCCTAAACCGTCCCCGTCCCCTAACCCTAACCCTAGCCCGAACCCTAACCCTAACCCTTCCCCGAAGCCTGACCCTCACCCGTCCCCTAATCCTAACCCGTAGGCTCACACTAACCCGCGCCCTCACACGCACGCTCCCCCTAAAGCATTGTCGGAACCTCACCTGGACCCTAAACCGTCCCCGTACCCTAACCCTAACCCTAGCCCGAACCCTAACCCTAACCCTTCCCCGAAGCCTGACCCTCACCCGTCCCCTAATCCTAACCCGTACGCTAACACTAACCCGCGCCCTCACACGCACGCTCCCGCTAAAGCGTTGTCGGACCCTCAATTGGAGCCTAAGCCGTCCCCGTCCCCTAACCCTAACCCTAGCCCGAACCCTATCCCTAACCCTTCCCCGAAGCCTGACCCTCACCCGTCCCCTAATCCTAACCCGTACACTAACACTAACCTGCGCCCTACACGCACGCTCCCCCTAAAGCGTTGTCGGACCCTCACCTGGACCCTAAACCGTCCCCGTCCCCTAACCCTAACCCTAGCCCGAACCCTAACCCTAACCCTTCCCCGAAGCCTGACCCTCACCCGTCACCTAATCCTAACCCGTAGGCTCACACTAACCTGCGCCCTCACACGCACGCTCCCCCTAAAGCGTTGTCGGACCCTCACCAGGACCCTAAACCGTCCCCGTCCCCTAACCCTAACCCTAGCCCGAACCCTAACCCTAACCCTTCCCCGAAGCATGACCCTCACCCGTCACCTAATCCTAAGCCGTACGCTAACACTAACCCGCGCCCTCACACGCACGCTCCCCCTAAAGCGTTGTCGGACCCTCACCTGGACCCTAAACCGTCCCCGTCCCCTAACACTAACCCTAGCCCGAACCCTAACCCTAACCCTTCCCCGAAGCCTGACCCTCACCCGTCACCTAATCCTAACCCGTACACTAACACTAACCCGCGCCCTCACACGCACGCTCCCCCTAAAGCGTTGTCGGACCCTCACCTGGACCCTAAACCGTCCCCGTCCCGTAACCCTAACCCTAGCCCGAACCCTAACCCTAACCCTTCCCCGAAGCATGACCCTCACACGTCCCCTAATCCTAAACCGTACGCTAACACTAACCCGCGCCCTCACACGCACGCTCCCCCTAAAGCGTTGTCGGACCCTCACCTGGACCCTAAACCGTCCCCGTCCCCTAACACTAACCCTAGCCCGAACCCTAACCCTAACCCTTCCCCGAAGCCTGACCCTCACCCGTCCCATAATCCTAACCCGTACGCTAACACTAACCCGCGCCCTCACACGCACGCTCCCCCTAAAGCGTTGTCGGACCCTCACCTGGACCCTAAACCGTCCCCGTCCCCTAACCCTAACCCTAGCCCGAACCCTAACCCTAACCCTTCCCCGAAGCCTGACCCTCACCCGTCACCTAATCCTAACCCGTAGGCTCACACTAACCCGCGCCCTCACACGCACGCTCCCCCTAAAGCATTGTCGGACCCTCACCTGGACCCTAAACCGTCCCCGTCCCCTAACCCTAACCCTAGCCCGAACCCTAACCCTAACCCTTCCCCGAAGCCTGACCCTCACCCGTCCCCTAATCCTAACCCGTACGCTAACACTAACCCACGCCCTCACACGCACGCTCCCCCTAAAGCGTTGTCGGACCCTCACCTGGACCCTAAACCGTCCCCTTCCCCTAACCCTAACCCTAGCCCGAACCCTAACCCTAACACTTCCCCGAAGCCTGACGCTCACCCGTTCCCTAATCCTAACCCGTACGGTAACACTAACCCGGGCCCTCACACGCACGCTCCCCCTAAAGCGTTGTTGGACCCTCACCTGGACCCTAAACCGTCCCCGTCCCCTAACCCTAACCCTAGCCCGAACCCTAACCCTAACCCTTCCCCGAAGCCTGACCCTCACCCGTCACCTAATCCTAACCCGTACCCTCACACTAACTCGCGCCCTCACACGCACGCTCCCCCTAAAGCGTTGTCGGACCCTCACCTGGACCCAAAACCGTCCCCGTCCCCTAACCCTAACCCTAGCCCGAACCCTAACCCTAACCCTTCCCCGAAGCCTGACCCTCACCCGTCCCCTAATCCTAACCCGTAGGCTCACACTAACCCGCGCCCTCACACGCACGCTCCCCCTAAAGCGTTGTCGGACCCTCACCTGGACCCTAAACCGTCCCCGTCCCCTAACCCTAACCCTAGCCCGAACCCTAACCCTAACCCTTCCCCGAAGCCTGACCCTCACCCGTCCCCTAATCCTAACCCGTACGCTCACACTAACCCGCGCCCTCACACGAACGCTCCCCCTAAAGCATTGTCGGAACCTCACCTGGACCCTAAACCGTCCCCGTACCCTAACCCTAACCCTAGCCCGAACCCTAACCCTAACCCTTCCCCGAAGCCTGACCCTCACCCCTCCCTTAATCCTAACCCGTACTCTAACACTAACCCGCGCCCTCACACGCACGCTCCCGCTAAAGCGTTGTCGGACCCTCAATTGGAGCCTAAGCCGTCCCCGTCCCCTAACCCTAACCCTAGCCCGAACCCTAACCCTAACCCTTCCCCGAAGCCTGACCCTCACCCGTCCCCTAATCCTAACCCGTACACTAACACTAACCTGCGCCCTCACACGCACGCTCCCCCTAAAGCGTTGTCGGACCCTCACCTGGACCCTAAACCGTCCCCGTCCCCTAACCCTAACCCTAGCCCGAACCCTAACCCTAACCCTTACCCGAAGCCTGACCCTCACCCGTCCCCTAATCCTAAACCGTAGGCTCACACTAACCCGCGCCCTCACACGCACGATCCCCCTAAAGCGTTGTCGGACCCTCACCTGGACCCTAAACCGTCCCCGTCCCCTAACCCTAACCCTAGCCCGAACCCTAACCCTAACCCTTCCCCGAAGCATGACCCTCACCCGTCCCCTAATCCTAAGCCGTACGCTAACACTAACCCGCGCCCTCACACGCACGCTCCCCCTAAAGCGTTGTCGGACCCTCACCTGGACCCTAAACCGTCCCCGTCCCCTAACCCTAACCCTAGCCCGAACCCTAACCCTAACCCTTCCCCGAAGCCTGACCCTCACCCGTCACCTAATCCTAACCCGTAGGCTCACACTAACCCGCGCCCTCACACGCACGCTCCCCCTAAAGCGTTGTCGGACCCTCACCTGGACCCTAAACCGTCCCCGTCCCCTAACCCTAACCCTAGCCCGAACCCTAACCCTAACCCTTCCCCGAAGCCTGACCCTCACCCGTCCCCTAATCCTAACCTGTACGCTAACACTAACTCACGCCCTCACACGCACGCTCCCCCTAAAGCGTTGTCGGACCCTCACCTGGACCCTAAACTGTCCCCGTCCCCTAACCCTAACCCTAGCCCGAACCCTAACCCTAACACTTCCCCGAAGCCTGACGCTCACCCGTCCCCTAATCCTAACCCGTACGGTAACACTAACCCGGGCCCTCACACGCACGCTCCCCCTAAAGCGTTGTTGGACCCTCACCTGGACCCTAAACCGTCCCCGTCCCCTAACCCTAACCCTAGCCCGAACCCTAACCCTAACACTTCCCCGAAGCCTGACCCTCACCCGTCACCTAATCCTAACCCGTACCCTCACACTAACTCGCGCCCTCACACGCACGCTCCCCCTAAAGCGTTGTCAGACCCTCACCTGGACCCTAAACCGTCCCCGTCCCCTAACCCTAACCCTAGCCCGAACCCTAACCCTAACCCTTCCCCGAAGCCTGACCCTCACCCGTCCCCTAATCCTAACCCGTAGGCTCACACTAACCCGCGCCCTCACACGCACGCTCCCCCTAAAGCGTTGTCGGACCCTCACCTGGACCCTAAACCGTCCCCGTCCCCTAACCCTAACCCTAGCCCGAACCCTAACCCTAACCCTTCCCCGAAGCATGACCCTCACCCGTCCCATAATCCTAAGCCGTACGCTAACACTAACCCGCGCCCTCACACGCACGCTCCCCCTAAAGCGTTGTCGGACCCTCACCTGGACCCTAAACCGTCCCCGTACCCTAACCCTAACCCTAGCCCGAACCCTAACCCTAACCCTTCCCCGAAGCCTGACCCTCACCCGTCACCTAATCCTAACCCGTACCCTCACACTAACTCGCGCCCTCACACGCACGCTCCCCCTAAAGCGTTGTCAGACCCTCACCTGGACCCTAAACCGTCCCCGTCCCCTAACCCTAACCCTAGCCCGAACCCTAACCCTAACCCTTCCCCGAAGCCTGACCCTCACCCGTCCCCTAATCCTAACCCGTAGGCTCACACTAACCCGCGCCCTCACACACACGCTCCCCCTAAAGCGTTGTCGGACCCTCACCTGGACCCTAAACCGTCCCCGTCCCCTAACCCTAACCCTAGCCCGAACCCTAACCCTAACACTTCCCCGAAGCCTGACCCTCACCCGTCCCCTAATCCTAACCCGTAGGCTCACACTAACCCGCGCCCTCACACGCACGCTCCCCCTAAAGCGTTGTCGGACCCTCACCTGGACCCTAAACCGTCCCCATCCCCTAAACCTAACCCTAGCCCGAACTCTAACCCTAACACTTCCCCGAAGCCTGACCCTCACCCGTCCCCTAATCCTAACCCGTACACTAACACTAACCCGGGCCCTCACACGAACGCTCCCCCTAAAGCGTTGTCGGACCCTCACCTGGACCCTAAACCGTCCCCGTCCCCTAACCCTAACCCTAGCCCGAACCCTAACCCTAAACCTTCAACGTAGCCTGACCCTCACCCGTCCCCTAATCCTAAACCGTAGGCTCACACTAACCCGCGCCCTCACACGCACGCTCCCCCTAAAGCGTTGTCGGACCCTCACCTGGACCCTAAACCGTCCCCGTCCCCTAACCCTAACCCTAGCCCGAACCCTAACCCTAACACTTCCCCGAAGCCTGACGCTCACCCGTCCCCTAATCCTAACCCGTACGGTAACACTAACCCGGGCCCTCACACGCACGCTCCCCCTAAAGCGTTGTTGGACCCTCACCTGGACCCTAAACCGTCCCCGTCCCCTAACCCTAACCCTAGCCCGAACCCTAACCCTAACCCTTCCCCGAAGCCTGACCCTCACCCGTCACCTAATCCTAACCCGTACCCTCACACTAACTCGCGCCCTCACACGCACGCTCCCCCTAAAGCGTTGTCAGACCCTCACCTGGACCCTAAACCGTCCCCGTCCCCTAACCCTAACCCTAGCCCGAACCCTAACCCTAACCCTTCCCCGAAGCCTGACCCTCACCCGTCCCCTAATCCTAACCCGTAGGCTCACTCTAACCCGCGCCCTCACACGCACGCTCCCCCTAAAGCGTTGTCGGACCCTCACCTGGACCCTAAACCGTCCCCGTCCCCTAAACCTAACCCTAGCCCGAACCCTAACCCTAACCCTTCCCCGAAGCATGACCCTCACCCGTCCCATAATCCTAAGCCGTACGCTAACACTAACCCGCGCCCTCACACGCACGCTCCCCCTAAAGCGTTGTCGGACCCTCACCTGGACCCTAAACCGTCCCCGTCCCCTAACCCTAACCCTAGCCCGAACCCTAACCCTAACCCTTCCCCGAAGCCTGACCCTCACCCGTCACCTAATCCTAACCCGTACCCTCACACTAACTCGCGCCCTCACACGCACGCTCCCCCTAAAGCGTTGTCAGACCCTCACCTGGACCCTAAACCGTCCCCGTCCCCTAACCCTAACCCTAGCCCGAACCCTAACCCTAACCCTTCCCCGAAGCCTGACCCTCACCCGTCCCCTAATCCTAACCCGTAGGCTCACACTAAGCCGCGCCCTCACACACACGCTCCCCCTAAAGCGTTGTCGGACCCTCACCTGGACCCTAAACCGTCCCCGTCCCCTAACCCTAACCCTAGCCCGAACCCTAACCCTAACCCTTCCCCGAAGCCTGACCCTCACCCGTCCCCTAATCCTAACCCGTAGGCTCACACTAACCCGCGCCCTCACACGCACGCTCCCCCTAAAGCGTTGTCGGACCCTCACCTGGACCCTAAACCGTCCCCATCCCCTAAACCTAACCCTAGCCCGAACTCTAACCCTAACACTTCCCCGAAGCCTGACCCTCACCCGTCCCCTAATCCTAACCCGTACACTAACACTAACCCGGGCCCTCACACGAACGCTCCCCCTAAAGCGTTGTCGGACCCTCACCTGGACCCTAAACCGTCCCCGTCCCCTAACCCTAACCCTAGCCCGAACCCTAACCCTAAACCTTCAACGTAGCCTGACCCTCACCCGTCCCCTAATCCTAAACCGTAGGCTCACACTAACCCGCGCCCTCACACGCACGCTCCCCCTAAAACGTTGTCGGACCCTCACCTGGACCCTAAACCGTCCCCGTCCCCTAACCCTAACCCTAGCCCGAACCCTAACCCTAACCCTTCCCCGAAGCATGACCCTCACCCGTCCCATAATCCTAAGCCGTACGCTAACACTAACCCGCGCCCTCACACGCACGCTCCCCCTAAAGCGTTGTCGGACCCTCACCTGGACCCTAAACCGTCCCCGTCCCCTAACCCTAACCCTAGCCCGAACCCTAACCCTAACCCTTCCCCGAAGCCTGACCCTCACCCGTCCCCTAATCCTAACCCGTACGCTAACACTAACCCGCGCCCTCACACGCACGCTGCCCCTAAAGCGTTGTCGGACCCTCACCTGGACCCTAAACCGTCCCCGTCCCCTAACCCTAACCCTAGCCCGAACCCTAACCCTAACCCTTCCCCGAAGCCTGACCCTCACCCGTCCCCTAATCCTAACCCGTAGGCTCACACTAACCCGCGCCCTCACACGCACGCTCCCCCTAAAGCGTTGTCGGACCCTCACCTGGACCCTAAACCGTCCCCGTCCCCTAACCCTAACCCTAGCCCGAACCCTAACCCTAACCCTTCCCCGAAGCCTGACCCTCACCCGTCCCCTAATCCTAACCCGTAGGCTCACACTAACCCGCGCCCTCACACGCACGCTCCCCCTAAAGCATTGTCGGATCCTCACCTGGACCCTAAACCGTCCCCGTCCCCTAACCCTAACCCTAGCCCGAACCCTAACCCTAACCCTTCCCTGAAGCCTGACCCTCACCCGTCCCCTAATCCTAACCCGTACGCTAACACTAACCTGCGCCCTCACACGCACGCTCCCGCTAAAGCGTTGTCGGACCCTCAATTGGAGCCTAAGCCGTCCCCGTCCCCTAACCCTAACCCTAGCCCGAACCCTAACCCTAACCCTTCCCCGAAGCCTGACCCTCACCCATCCCCTAATCCTAACCCGTAGGCTCACACTAACCCGCGCCCTCACACGCACGCTCCCCCTAAAGCGTTGTCGGACCCTCACCTGGACCCTAAACCGTCCCCGTCCCCTAACCGTAACCCTAGCCCGAACCCTAACCCTAACCCTTCCCCGAAGCCTGACCCTCACCCGTCACCTAATCCTAACCCGTAGGCTCACACTAACCCGGGCCCTCACACGCACGCTCCCCCTAAAGCGTTGTCGGACCCTCACCTGGACCCCAAACCGTCCCCGTACTCTAACCCTAACCCTAGCCCGAACCCTAACCCTAACCCTTCCCCGAAGCCTGACCCTCACCCGTCCCCTAATCCTAACCCGTAGGCTCACACTAACCCGCGCCGTCACACGCACGCTCCCCCTAAAGCGTTGTCGGACCCTCACCTGGACCCTAAACCGTCCCCGTCCCCTAACCCTAACCCTAGCCCGAACCCTAACCCTAACCCTTCCCCGAAGCCTGACCCTCACCCGTCCCCTAATCCTAACCCGTACGCTAACACTAACCCACGCCCTCACACGCACGCTCCCCCTAAAGCGTTGTCGGACCCTCACCTGGACCCTAAAACGTCCCCGTCCCCTAACCCTAACCCTAGCCCGAACCCTAACCCTAACACTTCCCCGAAGCCTGACGCTCACCCGTTCCCTAATCCTAACCCGTACGGTAACACTAACCCGGGCCCTCACACGCACGCTCCCCCTAAAGCGTTGTTGGACCCTCACCTGGACCCTAAACCGTCCCCGTCCCCTAACCCTAACCCTAGCCCGAACCCTAACCCTAACCCTTCCCCGAAGCCTGACCCTCACCCGTCACCTAATCCTAACCCGTACCCTCACACTAACTCGCGCCCTCACACGCACGCTCCCCCTAAAGCGTTGTCAGACCCTCACCTGGACCCAAAACCGTCCCCGTCCCCTAAACCTAACCCTAGCCCGAACCCTATCCCTAACCCTTCCCCGAAGCCTGACCCTCACCCGTCCCCTAATCCTAACCCGTAGGCTCACACTAAACCGCGCCCTCACACGCACGCTCCCCCTAAAGCGTTGTCGGACCCTCACCTGGACCCTAAACCGTCCCCGTCCCCTAACCCTAACCCTAGCCCGAACCCTAACCCTAACCCTTCCCCGAAGCCTGACCCTCACCCGTCCCCTAATCCTAACCCGTACGCTCACACTAACCCGCGCCCTCACACGCACGATCCCCCTAAAGCATTGTCGGAACCTCACCTGGACCCTAAACCGTCCCCGTACCCTAACCCTAACCCTAGCCCGAACCCTAACCCTAACCCTTCCCCGAAGCCTGACCCTCACCCGTCCCCTAATCCTAACCCGTACGCTAACACTAACCCGCGCCCTCACACGCACGCTCCCGCTAAAGCGTTGTCGGACCCTCAATTGGACCCTAAGCCGTCCCCGTCCCCTAACCCTAACCCTAGCCCGAACCCTAACCCTAACCCTTCCCCGAAGCCTGACCCTCACCCGTCCCCTAATCCTAACCCGTACACTAACACTAACCCGCGCCCTCACACGCACGCTCCCCCTAAAGCGTTGTCGGACCCTCACCTGGACCCTAAACCGTCCCCGTCCCCTAACACTAACCCTAGCCCGAACCCTAACCCTAACCCTTCCTCGAAGCCTGACCCTCACCCGTCCCCTAATCCTAACCCGTACACTAACACTAACACGCGCCCTCACATGCACGCTCCCCCTAAAGCGTTGTCGGACCCTCACCTGGACCCTAAACCGTCCCCGTCCCCTAACCCTAACCCTAGCCCGAACCCTAACCCTAACCCTTCCCCGAAGCCTGACCCTCACCCGTCCCCTAATCCTAACCCGTAGGCTCACACTAACCCGCGCCCTCACACGCACGCTCCCCCTAAAGCGTTGTCGGACCCTCACCTGGACCCTAAACCGTCCCCGTCCCCTAACCCTAACCCTAGCCCGAACCCTAACCCTAACCCTTCCCCGAAGCCTGACGCTCACCCGTCCCCTAATCCTAACCCGTACGGTAACATTAACCCGCGCCCTCACACACACGCTCCCCCTAAAGCGTTGTCGGACCCTCTCCTGGACCCTAAACCGTCCCCGTCCCCTAACCCTAACCCTAGCCCGAACCCTAACCCTAACCCTTCCCCGAAGCCTGACCCTCACCCGTCACCTAATCCTAACCCGTAGGCTCACACTAACCCGCGCCCTCACATGCACGATCCCCCTAAAGCGTTGTCGGACCCTCACCTGGACCCTAAACCGTCCCCGTCCCCTAACCCTAACCCTAGCCCGAACCCTAACCCTAACCCTTCCCCGAACCATGACCCTCACCCGTCCCCTAATCCTAACCCGTACGCTAACACTAACCCGCGCCCTCACACGCACGCTCCCCCTAAAGCGTTGTCGGACCCTCACCTGTACCCTAAACCGTCCCCGTCCCCTAACCCTAACCCTAGCCCGAACCCTAACCCTAACCCTTCCCCGAAGCCTGACGCTCACCCGTCCCCTAATCCTAACCCGTACGGTAACACTAACCCGCGCCCTCACACGCACGCTCCCCCTAAAGCGTTGTCGGACCCTCACCTGGACCCTAAACCGTCCCCGTCCCCTAACCCTAACCCTAGCCCGAACCCTAACCCTAACCCTTCCCCGAAGCCTGACCCTCACCCGTCACCTAATCCTAACCCGTAGGCTCACACTAACCCGCGCCCTCACACGCACGATCCCCCTAAAGCATTGTCGGACCCTCACCTGGACCCTAAACCGTCCCCGTCCCCTAACCCTAACCCTAGCCCGAACCCTAACCCTAACCCTTCCCCGAAGCATGACACTCACCCGTCCCCTAATCCTAACCCGTAGGCTCACACTAACCCGCGCCCTCACACGCACGCTCCCCCTAAAGCGTTGTCAGACCCTCACCTGGACCCTAAACCGTCCCCGTCCCCTAACCCTAACCCTAGCCCGAACCCTAACCCTAACCCTTCCCCGAAGCCTGACCCTCACCCGTGCCCTAATCCTAACCCGTAGGCTCACACTAACCCGCGCCCTCACACGCACGCTCCCCCTAAAGCGTTGTCGGAACCTCACCTGGACCCTAAACCGTCCCGTACCCTAACTCTAACCCGAGCCCGAACCCTAACCCTAAACCTTCCCCGAAGCCTGACCCTCACCCTTCCCCTAATCCTAACCCGTACGCTAACACTAACCCGCGCCCTCACACGCACGCTCCCCCTAAATCGTTGTCGGACCCTCAATTTGACCCTAAGCCGTCCCCGTCCCCTAACCCTAACCCTAGCCCGAACCCTAACCCTAACCCTTCCCCGAAGCCTGACCCTCACCCGTCCCCTAATCCTAACCCTCACGCTAACACTAAGCCGGGCCCTCACACGCATGCTCCCCTTAAAGCGTTGTCGGACCCTCACCTGGACCCTAAACCGTCCCCATCCACTAAACCTAACCCTAGCCCGAACCCTAACCCTAACAATTCCCCGAAGCCTGACCCTCACCTGTCACCTAATCCTAATCCGTAGGCTCACACTAACCCGCGACCTCACACGCACGCTCCCCCTAAAGTGTTGTCGGACCCTCACCTGGACCCTAAACCGTCCCCGTACCCTAACCCTAACCCTAGCCCGAACCCTAACCCTAACACTTCAACGAAGCCTGACCCTCACCCGTCCCCTAATCCTAACACGTAGGCTCACACTAACACGCGCCCTCACACGCACGCTCCCCCTAAAGCGTTGTCGGACCCTCACCTGGACCCTAAACCGTCCCCGTCCCCTAACCCTAACCCTAGCCCGAACCCTAACCCTAACCCTTCTCCGAAGCCTGACCCTCACCCGTCCCCTAATCCTAACCCGTACGCTAACACTAACCCACGCCTTCACACGCACGCTCCCCCTAAAGCGTTGTCGGACCCTCACCTGGACCCTAAACCGTCCCTGTCCCCTAACCATAAGCCTAGCCCAAACCCTAACCCTAACCCTTCCCCGAAGCCTGACGCTCACCCGTAACCTAATCCTAACCCGTAGGCTCACACTAACCCGCGCCCTCACACGCACGATCCCCCTAAAGCGTTGTCGGACCCTCACCTGGACCCTAAACCGTCCCCGTCCCCTAACCCTAACCCTAGCCCGAACCCTAACCCTAACCCTTCCCCGAAGCATGACCCTCACCCGTCCCCTAATCCTAAGACGTACGCTAACACTAACCCGCGCCCTCACACGCACGCTCCCCCTAAAGCGTTGTCGGCACCTCACCTGGACCCTAAACCGTCCCCGTCCCCTAACCCTAACCCTAGCCCGAACCCTAACCCTAACCCTTCCCCGAAGCCTGACGCTCACCCGTCCCCTAATCCTATCCCGTACGGTAACACTAACCCGCGCCCTCACACGCACGCTCCCCCAAAGCGTTGTCAGACCCTCACCTGGACCCTAAACCGTCCCCGTCCCCTAACCCTAACCCTAGCCCGAACCCTAACCCTAACCCTTACCCGAAGCCTGACCCTCACCCGTCACCTAATCCTAAACCGTAGGCTCACACTAACCCGCGCCCTCACACGCACGCTCCCCCTAAAGCGTTGTCGGACCCTCACCTGGACCCTAAACCGTCCCCATACCCTAACCCTAACCCTAGCCCGAACCCTAACCCTAACCCTTCCCCGAAGCATGACCCTCACCCGTCCCCTAATCCCAAGCCGTACGCTAACACTAACCCGCGCCCTCACACGCACGCTCCCCCTAAAGCGTTGTCAGACCATCACCTGGACCCTAAACCGTCCCCGTCCCCTAACCCTAACCCTAGCCCGAACCCTAACCCTAACCCTTCCCAGAAGCCTGACGCTCACCCGTCCCCTAATCCTAACCCGTACGGTAACATTAACCCGCGCCCTCACACGCACGCTCCCCCTAAAGCGTTGTCGGACCCTCTCCTGGACCCTAAACCGTCCCCGTCCCCTAACCCTAACCCTAGCCCGAACCCTAACCCTAACCCTTCCCCGAAGCCTGACCCTTACCCGTCACCTAATCCTAACCCGTAGGCTCACACTAACCCACGCCCTCACATGCACGATCCCGCTAAAGCGTTGTCGGACCCTCACCTGGACCCTAAACCGTCCCCGTCCCCTAACCCTAACCCTAGCCCGAACCCTAACCCTAACCCTTCCCCGAAGCATGACCCTCACCCGTCCCCTAATCCTAACCCGTACGCTAACACTAACCCGCGCCCTCACACGCACGCTCCCCCTAAAGCGTTGTCGGACCCTCACCTGTACCCTAAACCGTCCCCGTCCCCTAACCCTAACCCTAGCCCGAACCCTAACCCTAACCCTTCCCCGAAGCCTGACGCTCACCCGTCCCCTAATCCTAACCCGTACGGTAACACTAACCCGCGCCCTCACACGCATGCTCCCCCTAAAGCGTTGTCGGAACCTCACCTGGACCCTAAACCGTCCCGTACCCTAACTCTAACCCGAGCCCGAACCCTAACCCTAAACCTTCCCCGAAGCCTGACCCTCACCCGTCCCCTAATCCTAACCCGTACGCTAACAGTAACCCGCGCCCTCACACGCACGCTCCCCCTAAAGCGTTGTCGGACCCTCAATTTGACCCTAAGCCGTCCCCGTCCCCTAACCCTAACCCTAGCCCGAACCCTAGCCCTAACCCTTCCCCGAAGCCTGACCCTCACCTGTCCCCTAATCCTGACCCTCACGCTAACACTAACCCGGGCCCTCACACGCATGCTCCCCTTAAAGCGTTGTCGGACCCTCACCTGGACCCTAAACCGTCCCCATCCACTAAACCTAACCCTAGCCCGAACCCTAACCCTAACAATTCCCCGAAGCCTGACCCTCACCTGTCACCTAATCCTAACCCGTAGGCTCACACTAACCCGCGACCTCACACGCACGCTCCCCCTAAAGCGTTGTCGGACCCTCACCTGGACCCTAAACCGTCCCCGTACCCTAACCCTAACCCTAGCCCGAACCCTAACCCTAACCCTTCAACGAAGCCTGACCCTCACCCGTCCCCTAATCCTAACACGTAGGCTCACACTAACACGCGCCCTCACACGCACGCTCCCCCTAAAGCGTTGTCGGACCCTCACCTGGACCCTAAACCGTCCCCGTCCCCTAACCCTAACCCTAGCCCGAACCCTAACCCTAACCCTTCCCCGAAGCCTGACCCTCACCCGTCCCCTAATCCTAACCCGTACGCTAACACTAACCCACGCCTTCACACGCACGCTCCCCCTAAAGCGTTGTCGGACCCTCACCTGGACCCTAAACCGTCCCTGTCCCCTAACCCTAACCCTAGCCCAAACCCTAACCCTAACCCTTCCCCGAAGCCTGACGCTCACCCGTCCCCTAATCCTATCCCGTACGGTAACACTAACCCGCGCCCTCACACGCACGCTCCCCCAAAGCGTTGTCGGACCCTCACCTGGACCCTAAACCGTCCCCGTCCCCTAACCCTAACCCTAGCCCGAACCCTAACCCTAACCCTTACCCGAAGCCTGACCCTCACCCGTCACCTAATCCTAACCCGTAGGCTCACACTAACCCGCGCCCTCACACGCACGCTCCCCCTAAAGCGTTGTCGGACCCTCACCTGGACCCTAAACCGTCCCCGTCCCCTAACCCAAAACCTAGCCCGAACCCTAACCCTAACCCTTCCCCGAAGCCTGACGCTCACCCGTCCGCTAATCCTAACCCGTACGGTAACACTAACCCGCGCCCTCACACGCACGCTCCCCCTAAAGCGTTGTCGGACCCTCTCCTGGACCCTAAACCGTCCCCGTCCCCTAGCCCGAACCCTAACCCTAACCCTTCCCCGAAGCCTGACCCTCACCCGTCACCTAATCCTAACCCGTAGGCTCACACTAACCCGCGCCCTCACATGCACGATCCCCCTAAAGAGTTGTCGGACCCTCACCTGGACCCTAAACCGTCCCCGTCCCCTAACCCTAACCCTAGCCCGAACCCTAATCCTAACCCTTCCCCGAAGCATGACCCTCACCCGTCCCCTAATCCTAAGACGTACGCTAACACTAACCCGCGCCCTCACACGCACGCTCCCCCTAAAGCGTTGTCGGACCCTCACCTGTACCCTAAACCGTCCCCGTCCCCTAACCCTAACCCTAGTCCGAACCCTAACCCTAACCCTTCCCCGAAGCCTGACGCTCACCCGTCCCCTAATCCTAACCCGTACGGTAACACTAACCCGCGCCCTCACACGCACGCTCACCCTAAAGCGTTGTCGGACCCTCACCTGGACCCTAAACCGTCCCCGTCCCCTAACCCTAACCCTAGCCCGAACCCTAACCCTAACCCTTCCCCGAAGCCTGACCCTCACCCGTCACCTAATCCTAACCCGTAGGCTCACACTAACCCGCGCCCTCACACGCACGATCCCCCTAAAGCATTGTCGGACCCTCACCTGGACCCTAAACCGTCCCCGTCCCCTAACCCTAACCCTAGCCCGAACCCTAACCCTAACCCTTCCCCGAAGCATGACCCTCACCCGTCCCCTAATCCTAACCCGTAGGCTCACACTAACCCGCGCCCTCACACGCACGCTCCCCCTAAAGCGTTGTCGGACCCTCACCTGGACCCTAAACCGTCCCCGTCCCCTAACCCTAACCCTAGCCCGAACCCTAACCCTAAACCTTCCCCGAAGCCTGACACTCACCCGTCCCCTAATCCTAACCCGTAGGCTCACACTAACCCGCGCCCTCACACGCACGCTCCCCCTAAAGCGTTGTCGGAACCTCACCTGGACCCTAAACCGTCCCCGTACCCTAACTCTAACCCGAGCCCGAACCCTAACCCTAACCCTTCCCCGAAGCCTGACCCTCACCCGTCCCCTAATCCTAACCCGTACGCTAACACTAACCCGCGCCCTCACACGCACGCTCCCCCTAAATCGTTGTCGGACCCTCAATTTGACCCTAAGCCGTCCCCGTCCCCTAACCCTAACCCTAGCCCGAACCCTAACCCTAACCCTTCCCCGAAGCCTGACCCTCACCCGTCCCCTAATCCTAACCCTCACACTAACACTAACCCGGGCCCTCACACGCATGCTCCCCATAAAGCGTTGTCGGACCCTCACCTGGACCCTAAACCGTCCCCATCAACTAAACCTAACCCTAGCCCGAACCCTAACCCTAACAATTCCCCGAAGCCTGACCCTCACCTGTCACCTAATCCTAAACCGTAAGTTCACACTAACCCGCGACCTCACACGCACGCTCCCCCTAAAGCGTTGTCGGACCCTCACCTGGACCCTAAACCGTCCCCGTACCCTAACCCTAACCCTAGCCCGAACCCTAACCCTAACCCTTCAACGAAGCCTGACCCTCACCCGTCCCCTAATCCTAACACGTAGGCTCACACTAACCCGCGCCCTCACACGCACGCTCCCCCTAAAGCGTTGTCGGACCCTCACCTGGACCCTAAACCGTCCCCGTCCCCTAACCCTAACCCTAGCCCGAACCCTAACCCTAACCCTTCCCCGAAGCCTTTCGCTCACCCGTCCCCTAATCCTAACCCGTACGGTAACACTAACCCGCGCACTCACACGCACGCTCCCCCTAAAGCGTTGTCGGACCCTCACCTGGACCCTAAACCGTCCCCGTCCCCTAACCCTAACCCTAGCCCGAACCCTAACCCTAACCCTTCCCCGAAGCCTGACCCTCACCCGTCACCTAATCCTAACCCGTAGTCTCACACTAACCCGCGCCTTCACACGCACGATCCCCCTAAAGCATTGTCGGATCCTCACCTGGACCCTAAACCGTCCCCGTCCCCTAACCCTAACCCTAGCCCCAACCCTAACCCTAACCCTTCCCCGAAGCATGACCCTCACCCGTCCCCTAATCCTAACCCGTAGGCTCACACTAACCCGCGCCCTCACACGCACGCTCCCCCTAAAGCGTTGTCGGACCCTCACCTGGACCCTAAACCGTCCCCGTCCCCTAACCCTAACCCTAGCCCGAACCCTAACCCTAACCCTTCCCCGAAGCCTGACCCTCACCCGTCCCCTAATCCTAACCCGTAGGCTCACACTAACCCGCGCCCTCACACGCACGCTCCCCCTAAAGCGTTGTCGGAACCTCACCTGGACCCTAAACCGTCCCCGTACCCTAACTCTAACCCGAGCCCGAACCCTAACCCTAACCCTTCCCCGAAGCCTGACCCTCACCCGTCCCCTAATCCTAACCCGTACGCTAACACTAACCCGCGCCCTCACACGCACCCTCCCCCTAAAGCGTTGTCGGACCCTCACCTGGACCCTAAAACGTCCCCGTCCCCTAACCCTAACCCTAGCCCGAACCCTAACCCTAACCCTTCCCCGAAGCATGACCCTCACCCGTCCCCTAATCCTAACCCGTACGCTAACACTAACCCGCGCCCTCACACGCACGCTCCCCCTAAAGCGTTGTCGGACCCTCACCTGGACCCTAAACCGTCCCCGTCCCCTAACCCTAACCCTAGCCCGAACCCTAACCCTAACCCTTCCCCGAAGCCTGACCCTCACCCGTCCCCTAATCCTAACCCGTAGGCTCACACTAACCCGCGCCCTCACACTCACGCTCCCCCTAAAGCGTTGTCGGACCCTCACCTGGACCCTAAACCGTCCCCGTCCCCTAACCCTAACCCTAGCCCGAAACCTAACCCTAACCCTTCCCTGAAGCCTGACTCTCACCCGTCCCCTAATCCTAACCCGTACGCTAACACTAACCCGCGCCCTCACATGCACGCTCCCCCTAAAGCGTTGTCGGACCCTCAGCTGGATCCTAAACCGTCCCCGTCCCCAACCCTAATCCTAGCCCGAACCCTAACCCTAACCCTTCCCCGAAGCCTGACCCTCACCCGTCACCTAATCCTAACCCGTACACTCACACTAACTCGCGCCCTCACACGCACGCTCCCCCTAAAGCGTTGTCAGACCCTCACCTGGACCCTAAACCGTCCCCGTCCCCTAACCCTAACCCTAGCCCGAACCCTAACCCTAACCCTTCCCCGAAGCCTGACCCTCACCCGTCCCCTAATCCTAACCCGTAGGCTCACAGTAACCCGCGCCCTCACACGCACGCTCCCCCTAAAGCATTGTCGGAACCTCACCTGGACCCTAAACCGTCCCCGTACCCTAACCCTAACCCTAGCCCGAACCCTAACCCTAACCTTTCCCCGAAGCCTGACCCTCACCCGTCCCCTAATCCTAACCCGTACGGTAACACTAACCCGCGCCCTCACACGCACGCTCCCGCTAAAGCGTTGTCGGACACTCAATTGGAGCCTAAGCCGTCCCCGTCCCCTAACCCTAACCCTAGCCCGAACCCTAACCCTAACCCTTCCCCGAAGCCTGACCCTCACCCGTCCCCTAATCCTAACCCGTACACTAACACTAACCCGCGCCCTCACACGCACGCTCCCCCTAAAGCGTTGTCGGACCCTCACCTGGACCCTAAACCGTCCCCGTCCCCTAACCCTAACCCTAGCCCGAACCTTAACCCTAACTCTTCCCCGAAGCCTGACCCTCACCCGTCACCTAATCCTAACCCGTAGGCTCACACTAACCTGCGCCCTCACACGCACGCTCCCCCTAAAGCGTTGTCGGACCCTCACCTGGACCCTAAACCGTCCCCGTCCCCTAACCCTAACCCTAGCCCGAACCCTAAACCTAACCCTTCCCCGAAGCATGACCCTCACCCGTCCCCTAATCCTAAGCCGTACGCTAACACTAACCCACGCCCTCACACGCACGCTCCCCCTAAAGCGTTGTCGGACCCTCACCTGGACCCTAAACCGTCCCCGTCCCCTAACACTAACCCTAGGCCGAACCCTAACCCTAACCCTTCCCCGAAGCCTGACCCTCACCCGTCCCCTAATCCTAACCCGTACACTAACACTAACCCGCGCCCTCACACGCACGCTCCCCCTAAAGCGTTGTCGGACCCTCACCTGGACCCTAAACCGTCCCCGTCCCCTAACCCTAACCCTAGCCCGAACCCTAACCCTAACCCTTCCCCGAAGCCTGACCCTCACCCGTCACCTAATCCTAACCCATAGGCTCACACTAACCCGCGCCCTCACACGCACGCTCCCCCTAAAGCGTTGTCGGACCCTCACCTGGACCCTAAACCGTCCCCGTACCCTAACCCTAACCCTAGCCCGAACCCTAAACCTAAACCTTCAACGAAGCCTGACCCTCACCCGTCCCCTAATCCTAACCCGTAGGCTCACACTAACCCGCGCCCTGACACGCACGATCCCCCTAAAGCGTTGTCGGACCCTCACCTTGACCCTAAACCGTCCCCGTCCCCTAACCCTAACCCTAGCCCGAACCCTAACCTTAACCCTTCCCCGAAGCATGACCCTCACCCGTCCCCTAATCCTAAGCCGTACGCTAACACTAACCCGCGCCCTCACACGCACGCTCCCCCTAAAGCGTTGTCGGACCCTCACCTGGACCCTAAACCGTCCCCGTCCCCTAACCCTAACCCTAGCCCGAACCCTAACCCTAACCCTTCCCCGAAGCCTGAACCTCACCCGTCCCCTAATCCTAACCCGTACGCTAACACTAACCCGCGCCCTCACACGCACACTCCCCCTAAAGCGTTGTCAGACCCTAACCTGGACCCTAAACCGTCCCCGTACCCTAACCCTAACCCTAGCCCGAACCCTAACCCTAACCCTTCCCCGAAGCCTGACCCTCACCCGTCCCCTAATCCTAACCCGTAGGCTCACACTAACCCGCGCCCTCACACGCACGCTCCCCCTAAAGCATTGTCGGATCCTCACCTGGACCCTAAACCGTCCCCGTACCCTAACCCTAACCCTAGCCCGAACCCTAACACTAACCCTTCCCTGAAGCCTGACCCTCACCCGTCCCCTAATCCTAACCCGTACGCTAACACTAACCCGCGCCCTCACACGCACGCTCCCGCTAAAGCGTTGTCGGACCCTCAATTGGAGCCTAAGCCGTCCCCGTCCCCTAACCCTAACCCTAGCCCGAACCCTAACCCTAACCCTTCCCCGAAGCCTGACCCTCACCCGTCCCCTAATCCTAACCCGTAGGCTCACACTAACACGCGCCCTCACACGCACGCTCCCCCTAAAGCGTTGTCGGACCCTCACCTGGACCCTAAACCGTCCCCGTCCCCTAACCCTAACCCTAGCCCGAACCCTAACCCTAACCCTTCCCCGAAGCCTGACCCTCACCCGTCCCCTAATCCTAACCCGTACGCTAACACTAACCCACGCCCTCACACGCACGCTCCCCCTAAAGCGTTGTCGGACCCTCACCTGGACCCTAAACCGTCCCCGTCCCCTAACCCTAACCCTAGCCCGAACCCTAACCCTAACACTTCCCCGAAGCCTGACGCTCACCCGTTCCCTAATCCTAACCCGTACGGTAACACTAACCCGGGCCGTCACACGCACGCTCCCCCTAAAGCGTTGTTGGACCCTCACCTGGACCCTAAACCGTCCCCGTCCCCTAACCCTAACCCTAGCCCGAACCCTAACCCTAACCCTTCCCCGAAGCCTGACCCTCACCCGTCACCTAATCCTAACCCGTACCCTCACACTAACTCGCGCCCTCACACGCACGCTCCCCCTAAAGCGTTATCAGACCCTCACCTGGAACCAAAACCGTCCCCGTCCCCTAAACCTAACCCTAGCCCGAACCCTATCCCTAACCCTTCCCCGAAGCCTGACCCTCACCCGTCCCCTAATCCTAACCCGTAGGCTCACACTAAACCGCGCCCTCACACGCACGCTCCCGCTAAAGCGTTGTCGGACCCTCTCCTGGACCCTAAACCGTCCCCGTCCCCTAACCCTAACCCTAGCCCGAACCCTAACCCTAACCCTTCCCCGAAGCCTGACCCTCACCCGTCCCCTAATCCTAACCCGTACGCTCACACTAACCCGCGCCCTCACACGCACGCTCGCCCTAAAGCATTGTCGGAACCTCACCTGGACCCTAAACCGTCCCCGTACCCTAACCCTAACCCTAGCCCGAACCCTAACCCTAACCCTTCCCCGAAGCCTGACCCTCACCCGTCCCCTAATCCTAACCCGTACGCTAACACTAACCCGCGCCCTCACACGCATGCTCCCGCTAAAGCGTTGTCGGACCCTCAATTGGACCCTAAGCCGTCCCCGTCCCCTAACCCTAACCCTAGCCCGAACCCTAACCCTAACCCTTCCCCGAAGCCTGACCCTCACCCGTCCCCTAATCCTAACCCGTAGGCTCACACTAACCCGCGCCCTCACACGCACGCTCCCCCTAAAGCGTTGTCGGACCCTCACCTGGACCCTAAACCGTCCCCGTCCCCTAACCCTAACCCTAGCCCGAACCCTAACCCTAACCCTTCCCCGAAGCCTGACGCTCACCCGTCCCCTAATCCTAACCCGTACGGTAACATTAACCCGCGCCCTCACACGCACGCTCCCCCTAAAGCGTTGTCGGACCCTCACCTGGACCCTAAACCGTCCCCGTCCCCTAACCCTAACCCTAGCCCGAACCCTAACCCTAACCCTTCCCTGAAGCCTGACCCTCACCCGTCACCTAATCCTAACCCGTAGGCTCACACTAACCCGCGCCCTCACATGCACGATCCCCCTAAAGCGTTGTCGGACCCTCACCTGGACCCTAAACCGTACCCGTCCCCTAACCCTAACCCTAGCCCGAACCCTAACCCTAACCCTTCCCCGAAGCATGACCCTCACCCGTCCCCTAATCCTAACCCGTACACTAACACTAACCCGCGCCCTCACACGCACGCTCCCCCTAAAGCGTTGTCGGACCCTCACCTGTACCCTAAACCGTCCCCGTCCCCTAACCCTAACCCTAGCCCGAACCCTAACCCTAACCCTTCCCCGAAGCCTGACGCTCACCCGTCCCCTAATCCTAACCCGTACGGTAACACTAACCCGCGCCCTCACACGCACGCTCCCCCTAAAGCGTTGTCGGACCCTCACCTGGACCCTAAACCGTCCCCGTCCCCTAACCCTAACCCTAGCCCGAACCCTAACCCTAACCATTCCCCGAAGCCTGACCCTCACCCGTCACCTAATCCTAACCCGTAGGCTCACACTAACCCGCGCCCTCACACGCACGATCCCCCTAAAGCATTGTCGGACCCTCACCTGGACCCTAAACCGTCCCCGTCCCCTAACCCTAACCCTAGCCCGAACCCTAACCCTAACCCTTCCCCGAAGCATGACCCTCACCCGTCCCCTAATCCTAAACCGTAGGCTCACACTAACCCGCGCCCTCACACGCACGCTCCCCCTAAAGCGTTGTCGGACCCTCACCTGGACCCTAAACCGTCCCCGTCCCCTAACCCTAACCCTAGCCCGAACCCTAACCCTAACCCTTCCCCGAAGCCTGACCCTCACCCGTCCCCTAATCCTAACCCGTAGGCTCACACTAACCCGCGCCCTCACACGCACGCTCCCCCTAAAGCGTTGTCGGAACCTCACCTGGACCCTAAACCGTCCCGTACCCTAACTCTAACCCGAGCCCGAACCCTAACCCTAAACCTTCCCCGAAGCCTGACCCTCACCCGTCCCCTAATCCTAACCCGTACGCTAACACTAACCCGCGCCCTCACACGCACGCTCCCCCTAAATCGTTGTCGGACCCTCAATTTGACCCTAAGCCGTCCCCGTCCCCTAACCCTAACCCTAGCCCGAACCCTAACCCTAACCCTTCCCCGAAGCCTGACCCTCACCCGTCACCTAATCCTAACCCTCACGCTAACACTAACCCGGGCCCTCACACGCATGCTCCCCTTAAAGCGTTGTCGGACCCTCACCTGGACCCTAAACCGTCCCCATCCACTAAACCTAACCCTAGCCCGAACCCTAACCCTAACAATTCCCCGAAGCCTGACCCTCACCTGTCACCTAATCCTAACCCGTAGGCTCACACTAACCCGCGACCTCACACGCACGCTCCCCCTAAAGCGTTGTCGGACCCTCACCTGAACCCTAAACCGTCCCCGTACCCTAACCCTAACCCTAGCCCGAACCCTAACCCTAACCCTTCAACGAAGCCTGACCCTCACCCGTCCCCTAATCCTAACACGTAGGCTCACACTAACACGCGCCCTCACACGCACGCTCCCCCTAAAGCGTTGTCGGACCCTCACCTGGACCCTAAACCGTCCCCGTCCCCTAACCCTAACCCTAGCCCGAACCCTAACCCTAACCCTTCCCCGAAGCCTGACCCTCACCCGTCCCCTAATCATAACCCGTACGCTAACACTAACCCACGCCTTCACACGCACGCTCCCCCTAAAGCGTTGTCGGACCCTCACCTGGACCCTAAACCGTCCCTGTCCCCTAACCCTAAGCCTAGCCCAAACCCTAACCCTAACCCTTCCCCGAAGCCTGACGCTCACCCGTCCCCTAATCCTAACCCGTACGGTAACACTAACCCGCGCCCTCACACGCACGCTCCCCATAAAGCATTGTCGGACCCTCACCTGGACCCTAAACCGTCCCCGTCCCCTAACCCTAACCCTAGCCCGAACCCTAACCCTAACCCTTCCCCGAAGCCTGACCCTCACCCGTAACCTAATCCTAACCCGTAGGCTCACACTAACCCGCGCCCTCACACGCACGATCCCCCTAAAGCGTTGTCGGACCCTCACCTGGACCCTAAACCGTCCCCGTCCCCTAACCCTAATCCTAGCCCGAACCCTAACCCTAACCCTTCCCCGAAGCATGACCCTCACCCGTCCCCTAATCCTAAGACGTACGCTAACACTAACCCGCGCCCTCACACGCACGCTCCCCCTAAAGCGTTGTCGGCACCTCACCTGGACCCTAAACCGTCCCCGTCCCCTAACCCTAACCCTAGCCCGAACCCTAACCCTAACCCTTCCCCGAAGCCTGACGCTCACCCGTCCCCTAATCCTATCCCGTACGGTAACACTAACCCGCGCCCTCACACGCACGCTCCCCCAAAGCGTTGTCGGACCCTCACCTGGACCCTAAACCGTCCCCGTCCCCTAACCCTAACCCTAGCCCGAACCCTAACCCTAACCCTTACCCGAAGCCTGACCCTCACCCGTCACCTAATCCTAACCCGTAGGCTCACACTAACCCGCGCCCTCACACGCACGCTCCCCCTAAAGCGTTGTCGGACCCTCACCTGGACCCTAAACCGTCCCCGTCCCCTAACCCAAAACCTAGCCCGAACCCTAACCCTAACCCTTCCCCGAAGCCTGACGCTCACCCGTCCGCTAATCCTAAACCGTACGGTAACACTAACCCGCGCCCTCACACGCACGCTTCCCCTAAAGCGTTGTCGGAACCTCACCTGGACCCTAAACCGTCCCCATCCCCTAACCCTAACCCTAGTCCGAACCCTAACCCTAACCCTTCCCCGAAGCCTGACCCTCACCCGTCACCTAATCCTAACCCGTAGGCTCACACTAACCCGCGCCCTCACACGCACGCTCCCCCTAAAGCGTTGTCGGACCCTCACCTGGACCCTAAACCGTCCCCGTACCCTAACCCTAACCCTAGCCCAAACCCTAACCCTAACCCTTCCCCGAAGCATGACCCTCACCCGTCCCCTAATCCCAAGCCGTACGCTAACACTAACCCGCGCCCTCACACGCACGCTCCCCCTAAAGCGTTGTCAGACCATCACCTGGACCCTAAACCGTCCCCGTCCCCTAACCCTAACCCTAGCCCGAACCCTAACCCTAACCCTTCCCCGAAGCCTGACGCTCACCCGTCCCCTAATCCTAACCCGTACGGTAACATTAACCCGCGCCCTCACACGCACGCTCCCCCTAAAGCGTTGTCGGACCCTCTCCTGGACCCTAAACCGTCCCCGTCCCCTAACCCTAAACCTAGCCCGAACCCTAACCCTAACCCTTCCCCGAAGCCTGACCCTCACCCGTCCCCTAATCCTAAACCGTAGGCTCACACTAACCCGCGCCCTCACACGCACGCTCCCCCTAAAGCGTTGTCGGACCCTCACCTGGACCCTAAACCGTCCCCGTCCCCTAACCCTAACCCTAGCCCGAACCCTAACCCTAACCCTTCCCCGAAGCCTGACCCTCACCCGTCCCCTAATCCTAACCCGTAGGCTCACACTAACCCGCGCCCTCACACGCAGGCTCCCCCTAAAGCGTTGTCAGACCCTCACCTGGACCCTAAACCGTCCCCGTCCCCTAACGCTAACCCTAGCCCGAACCCTAAACCTAACCCTTCCCCGAAGCCTGACCCTCACCCGTCCCCTAATCCTAACCCGTAGGCTCACACTAACCCGCGCCCTCACACGCACGCTCCCCCTAAAGCGTTGTCGGACCCTCACCTGGACCCTAAACCGTCCCCGTCCCCTAACCCTAACCCTAGCCCGAACCCTAACCCTAACCCTTCCCCGAAGCCTGACCCTCACCCGTCCCCTAATCCTAACCCGTAGGCTCACACTAACCCGCGCCCTCACACGCACGCTCCCCCTAAAGCATTGTCGGAACCTCACCTGGACCCTAAACCGTCCCCGTACCCTAACCCTAACCCTAGCCCGAACCCTAACCCTAACCCTTCCCCGAAGCCTGACCCTCACCCGTCCCCTAATCCTAAACCGTACGCTAACACTAACCCGCGCCCTCACACGCACGCTCCCGCTAAAGCGTTGTCGGACCCTCAATTGGAGCCTAAGCCGTCCCCGTCCCCTAACCCTAACCCTAGCCCGAACCCTATCCCTAACCCTTCCCCGAAGCCTGACCCTCACCCGTCCCCTAATCCTAACCCGTACACTAACACTAACCTGCGCCCTCACACGCACGCTCCCCCTAAAGCGTTGTCGGACAATCACCTGGACCCTAAACCGTCCCCGTCCCCTAACCCTAACCCTAGCCCGAACCCTAACCCTAACCCTTCCCCGAAGCCTGACCCTCACCCGTCACCTAATCCTAACCCGTAGGCTCACACTAACCTGCGCCCTCACACGCACGCTCCCCCTAAAGCGTTGTCGGACCCTCACCAGGACCCTAAACCGTCCCCGTCCCCTAACCCTAACCCTAGCCCGAACCCTAACCCTAACCCTTCCCCGAAGCATGACCCTCACCCGTCCCCTAATCCTAACCCGTACGGTAACACTAACCCGCGCCCTCACACGCATGCTCCCCCTAAAGCGTTGTCGGAACCTCACCTGGACCCTAAACCGTCCCGTACCCTAACTCTAACCCGAGCCCGAACCCTAACCCTAAACCTTCCCCGAAGCCTGACCCTCACCCGTCCCCTAATCCTAACCCGTACGCTAACAGTAACCCGCGCCCTCACACGCACGCTCCCCCTAAAGCGTTGTCGGACCCTCACCTGGACCCTAAACCGTCCCCGTCCCCTAACCCAAAACCTAGCCCGAACCCTAACCCTAACCCTTCCCCGAAGCCTGACGCTCACCCGTCCGCTAATCCTAACCCGTACGGTAACACTAACCCGCGCCCTCACACGCACGCTTCCCCTAAAGCGTTGTCGGAACCTCACCTGGACCCTAAACCGTCCCCATCCCCTAACCCTAACCCTAGCCCGAACCCTAACCCTAACCCTTCCCCGAAGCCTGACCCTCACCCGTCACCTAATCCTAACCCGTAGGCTCACACTAACCCGCGCCCTCACACGCACGCTCCCCCTAAAGCGTTGTCGGACCCTCACCTGGACCCTAAACCGTCCCCGTACCCTAACCCTAACCCTAGCCCGAACCCTAACCCTAACCCTTCCCCGAAGCCTGACGCTCACCCGTCCCCTAATCCTAACCCGTACGGTAACATTAACCCGCGCCCTCACACGCACGCTCCCCCTAAAGCGTTGTCGGACCCTCTCCTGGACCCTAAACCGTCCCCGTCCCCTAACCCTAACCCTAGCCCGAACCCTAACCCTAACCCTTCCCCGAAGCCTGACGCTCACCCGTCCCCTAATCCTAACCCGTACGGTAACACTAACCCGCGCCCTCACACGCATGCTCCCCCTAAAGCGTTGTCGGAACCTCACCTGGACCCTAAACCGTCCCGTACCCTAACTCTAACCCGAGCCCGAACCCTAACCCTAAACCTTCCCCGAAGCCTGACCCTCACCCGTCACCTAATCCTAACCCGTAGGCTCACACTAACCTGCGCCCTCACACGCACGCTCCCCCTAAAGCGTTGTCGGACCCTCACCAGGACCCTAAACCGTCCCCGTCCCCTAACCCTAACCCTAGCCCGAACCCTAACCCTAACCCTTCCCCGAAGCATGACCCTCACCCGTCCCCTAATCCTAAGCCGTACGCTAACACTAACCCGCGCCCTCACACGCACGCTCCCCCTAAAACGTTGTCGGACCCTCACCTGGACGCTAAACCGTCCCCGTCCCCTAACACTAACCCTAGCCCGAACCCTAACCCTAACCCTTCCCCGAAGCCTGACCCTCACCCGTCACCTAATCCTAACCCGTACACTAACACTAACCCGCGCCCTCACACGCACGCTCCCCCTAAAGCGTTGTCGGACCCTCACCTGGACCCTAAACCGTCCCCGTCCCGTAACCCTAACCCTAGCCCGAACCCTAACCCTAACCCTTCCCCGAAGCATGACCCTCACACGTCCCCTAATCCTAAACCGTACGCTAACACTAACCCGCGCCCTCACACGCACGCTCCCCCTAAAGCGTTGTCGGACCCTCACCTGGACCCTAAACCGTCCCCGTCCCCTAACCCTAACCCTAGCCCGAACCCTAACCCTAACCCTTCCCCGAAGCATGACCCTCACCCGTCCCCTAATCCTAACCCGTACGCTAACACTAACCCGCGCCCTCACACGCACGCTCCCCCTAAAGCGTTGTCGGACCCTCACCTGTACCCTAAACCGTCCCCGTCCCCTAACCCTAACCCTAGCCCGAACCCTAACCCTAACCCTTCCCCGAAGCCTGACGCTCACCCGTCCCCTAATCCTAACCCGTACGGTAACACTAACCCGCGCCCTCACACGCATGCTCCCCCTAAAGCGTTGTCGGAACCTCACCTGGACCCTAAACCGTCCCGTACCCTAACTCTAACCCGAGCCCGAACCCTAACCCTAAACCTTCCCCGAAGCCTGACCCTCACCCGTCCCCTAATCCTAACCCGTACGCTAACAGTAACCCGCGCCCTCACACGCACGCTCCCCCTAAAGCGTTGTCGGACCCTCAATTTGACCCTAAGCCGTCCCCGTCCCCTAACCCTAACCCTAGCCCGAACCCTAGCCCTAACCCTTCCCCGAAGCCTGACCCTCACCTGTCCCCTAATCCTGACCCTCACGCTAACACTAACCCGGGCCCTCACACGCATGCTCCCCTTAAAGCGTTGTCGGACCCTCACCTGGACCCTAAACCGTCCCCATCCACTAAACCTAACCCTAGCCCGAACCCTAACCCTAACAATTCCCCGAAGCCTGACCCTCACCTGTCACCTAATCCTAACCCGTAGGCTCACACTAACCCGCGACCTCACACGCACGCTCCCCCTAAAGCGTTGTCGGACCCTCACCTGGACCCTAAACCGTCCCCGTACCCTAACCCTAACCCTAGCCCGAACCCTAACCCTAACCCTTCAACGAAGCCTGACCCTCACCCGTCCCCTAATCCTAACACGTAGGCTCACACTAACACGCGCCCTCACACGCACGCTCCCCCTAAAGCGTTGTCGGACCCTCACCTGGACCCTAAACCGTCCCCGTCCCCTAACCCTAACCCTAGCCCGAACCCTAACCCTAACCCTTCCCCGAAGCCTGACCCTCACCCGTCCCCTAATCCTAACCCGTACGCTAACACTAACCCACGCCTTCACACGCACGCTCCCCCTAAAGCGTTGTCGGACCCTCACCTGGACCCTAAACCGTCCCTGTCCCCTAACCCTAACCCTAGCCCAAACCCTAACCCTAACCCTTCCCCGAAGCCTGACGCTCACCCGTCCCCTAATCCTATCCCGTACGGTAACACTAACCCGCGCCCTCACACGCACGCTCCCCCAAAGCGTTGTCGGACCCTCACCTGGACCCTAAACCGTCCCCGTCCCCTAACCCTAACCCTAGCCCGAACCCTAACCCTAACCCTTACCCGAAGCCTGACCCTCACCCGTCACCTAATCCTAACCCGTAGGCTCACACTAACCCGCGCCCTCACACGCACGCTCCCCCTAAAGCGTTGTCGGACCCTCACCTGGACCCTAAACCGTCCCCGTCCCCTAACCCAAAACCTAGCCCGAACCCTAACCCTAACCCTTCCCCGAAGCCTGACGCTCACCCGTCCGCTAATCCTAACCCGTACGGTAACACTAACCCGCGCCCTCACACGCACGCTTCCCCTAAAGCGTTGTCGGAACCTCACCTGGACCCTAAACCGTCCCCATCCCCTAACCCTAACCCTAGCCCGAACCCTAACCCTAACCCTTCCCCGAAGCCTGACCCTCACCCGTCACCTAATCCTAACCCGTAGGCTCACACTAACCCGCGCCCTCACACGCACGCTCCCCCTAAAGCGTTGTCGGACCCTCACCTGGACCCTAAACCGTCCCCGTACCCTAACCCTAACCCTAGCCCGAACCCTAACCCTAACCCTTCCCCGAAGCCTGACGCTCACCCGTCCCCTAATCCTAACCCGTACGGTAACATTAACCCGCGCCCTCACACGCACGCTCCCCCTAAAGCGTTGTCGGACCCTCTCCTGGACCCTAAACCGTCCCCGTCCCCTAACCCTAACCCTAGCCCGAACCCTAACCCTAACCCTTCCCCGAAGCCTGACGCTCACCCGTCCCCTAATCCTAACCCGTACGGTAACACTAACCCGCGCCCTCACACGCATGCTCCCCCTAAAGCGTTGTCGGAACCTCACCTGGACCCTAAACCGTCCCGTACCCTAACTCTAACCCGAGCCCGAACCCTAACCCTAAACCTTCCCCGAAGCCTGACCCTCACCCGTCCCCTAATCCTAACCCGTACGCTAACAGTAACCCGCGCCCTCACACGCACGCTCCCCCTAAAGCGTTGTCGGACCCTCAATTTGACCCTAAGCCGTCCCCGTCCCCTAACCCTAACCCTAGCCCGAACCCTAGCCCTAACCCTTCCCCGAAGCCTGACCCTCACCTGTCCCCTAATCCTGACCCTCACGCTAACACTAACCCGGGCCCTCACACGCATGCTCCCCTTAAAGCGTTGTCGGACCCTCACCTGGACCCTAAACCGTCCCCATCCACTAAACCTAACCCTAGCCCGAACCCTAACCCTAACAATTCCCCGAAGCCTGACCCTCACCTGTCACCTAATCCTAACCCGTAGGCTCACACTAACCCGCGACCTCACACGCACGCTCCCCCTAAAGCGTTGTCGGACCCTCACCTGGACCCTAAACCGTCCCCGTACCCTAACCCTAACCCTAGCCCGAACCCTAACCCTAACCCTTCAACGAAGCCTGACCCTCACCCGTCCCCTAATCCTAACACGTAGGCTCACACTAACACGCGCCCTCACACGCACGCTCCCCCTAAAGCGTTGTCGGACCCTCACCTGGACCCTAAACCGTCCCCGTCCCCTAACCCTAACCCTAGCCCGAACCCTAACCCTAACCCTTCCCCGAAGCCTGACCCTCACCCGTCCCCTAATCCTAACCCGTACGCTAACACTAACCCACGCCTTCACACGCACGCTCCCCCTAAAGCGTTGTCGGACCCTCACCTGGACCCTAAACCGTCCCTGTCCCCTAACCCTAACCCTAGCCCAAACCCTAACCCTAACCCTTCCCCGAAGCCTGACGCTCACCCGTCCCCTAATCCTATCCCGTACGGTAACACTAACCCGCGCCCTCACACGCACGCTCCCCCAAAGCGTTGTCGGACCCTCACCTGGACCCTAAACCGTCCCCGTCCCCTAACCCTAACCCTAGCCCGAACCCTAACCCTAACCCTTACCCGAAGCCTGACCCTCACCCGTCACCTAATCCTAACCCGTAGGCTCACACTAACCCGCGCCCTCACACGCACGCTCCCCCTAAAGCGTTGTCGGACCCTCACCTGGACCCTAAACCGTCCCCGTCCCCTAACCCAAAACCTAGCCCGAACCCTAACCCTAACCCTTCCCCGAAGCCTGACGCTCACCCGTCCGCTAATCCTAACCCGTACGGTAACACTAACCCGCGCCCTCACACGCACGCTTCCCCTAAAGCGTTGTCGGAACCTCACCTGGACCCTAAACCGTCCCCATCCCCTAACCCTAACCCTAGCCCGAACCCTAACCCTAACCCTTCCCCGAAGCCTGACCCTCACCCGTCACCTAATCCTAACCCGTAGGCTCACACTAACCCGCGCCCTCACACGCACGCTCCCCCTAAAGCGTTGTCGGACCCTCACCTGGACCCTAAACCGTCCCCGTACCCTAACCCTAACCCTAGCCCGAACCCTAACCCTAACCCTTCCCCGAAGCCTGACGCTCACCCGTCCCCTAATCCTAACCCGTACGGTAACATTAACCCGCGCCCTCACACGCACGCTCCCCCTAAAGCGTTGTCGGACCCTCTCCTGGACCCTAAACCGTCCCCGTCCCCTAGCCCGAACCCTAACCCTAACCCTTCCCCGAAGCCTGACCCTCACCCGTCACCTAATCCTAACCCGTAGGCTCACACTAACCCGCGCCCTCACATGCACGATCCCCCTAAAGAGTTGTCGGACCCTCACCTGGACCCTAAACCGTCCCCGTCCCCTAACCCTAACCCTAGCCCGAACCCTAATCCTAACCCTTCCCCGAAGCATGACCCTCACCCGTCCCCTAATCCTAAGACGTACGCTAACACTAACCCGCGCCCTCACACGCACGCTCCCCCTAAAGCGTTGTCGGACCCTCACCTGTACCCTAAACCGTCCCCGTCCCCTAACCCTAACCCTAGCCCGAACCCTAACCCTAACCCTTCCCCGAAGCCTGACCCTCACCCGTCACCTAATCCTAACCCGTAGGCTCACACTAACCCGCGCCCTCACACGCACGCTCCCCCTAAAGCGTTGTCGGACCCTCACCTGGACCCTAAACCGTCCCCGTACCCTAACCCTAACCCTAGCCCGAACCCTAATCCTAACCCTTCCCCGAAGCATGACCCTCACCCGTCCCCTAATCCCAAGCCGTACGCTAACACTAACCCGCGCCCTCACACGCACGCTCCCCCTAAAGCGTTGTCACACCATCACCTGGACCCTAAACCGTCCCCGTCCCCTAACCCTAACCCTAGCCCGAACCCTAACCCTAACCCTTCCCCGAAGCCTGACGCTCACCCGTCCCCTAATCCTAACCCGTACGGTAACATTAACCCGCGCCCTCACACGCACGCTCCCCCTAAAGCGTTGTCGGACCCTCTCCTGGACCCTAAACCGTCCCCGTCCCCTAGCCCGAACCCTAACCCTAACCCTTCCCCGAAGCCTGACCCTCACCCGTCACCTAATCCTAACCCGTAGGCTCACACTAACCCGCGCCCTCACATGCACGATCCCCCTAAAGAGTTGTCGGACCCTCACCTGGACCCTAAACCGTCCCCGTCCCCTAACCCTAACCCTAGCCCGAACCCTAATCCTAACCCTTCCCCGAAGCATGACCCTCACCCGTCCCCTAATCCTAAGACGTACGCTAACACTAACCCGCGCCCTCACACGCACGCTCCCCCTAAAGCGTTGTCGGACCCTCACCTGTACCCTAAACCGTCCCCGTCCCCTAACCCTAACCCTAGCCCGAACCCTAACCCTAACCCTTCCCCGAAGCCTGACGCTCACCCGTCCCCTAATCCTAACCCGTACGGTAACACTAACCCGCGCCCTCACACGCACGCTCACCCTAAAGCGTTGTCGGACCCTCACCTGGACCCTAAACCGTCCCCATCCCCTAACCCTAACCCTAGCCCGAACCCTAACCCTAACCCTTCCCCGAAGCCTGACCCTCACCCGTCACCTAATCCTAACCCGTAGGCTCACACTAACCCGCGCCCTCACAGGCACGATCCCCCTAAAGCATTGTCGGACCCTCACCTGGACCCTAAACCGTCCCCGTCCCCTAACCCTAACCCTAGCCCGAACCCTAACCCTAACCCTTCCCCGAAGCATGACCCTCACCCGTCCCCTAATCCTAACCCGTAGGCTCACACTAACCCGCGCCCTCACACGCACGCTCCCCCTAAAGCGTTGTCGGACCCTCACCTGGACCCTAAACCGTCCCCGTCCCCTAACCCTAACCCTAGCCCGAACCCTAACCCTAAACCTTCCCCGAAGCCTGACACTCACCCGTCCCCTAATCCTAACCCGTAGGCTCACACTAACCCGCGCCCTCACACGCACGCTCCCCCTAAAGCGTTGTCGGAACCTCACCTGGACCCTAAACCGTCCCCGTACCCTAACTCTAACCCGAGCCCGAACCCTAACCCTAACCCTTCCCCGAAGCCTGACCCTCACCCGTCCCCTAATCCTAACCCGTACGCTAACACTAACCCGCACCCTCACACGCACGCTCCCCCTAAATCGTTGTCGGACCCTCAATTTGACCCTAAGCCGTCCCCGTCCCCTAACCCTAACCCTAGCCCGAACCCTAACCCTAACCCTTCCCCGAAGCCTGACCCTCACCCGTCCCCTAATCCTAACCCTCACACTAACACTAACCCGGGCCCTCACACGCATGCTCCCCATAAAGCGTTGTCGGACCCTCACCTGGACCCTAAACCGTCCCCATCCACTAAACCTAACCCTAGCCCGAACCCTAACCCTAACAATTCCCCGAAGCCTGACCCTCACCTGTCACCTAATCCTAAACCGTAAGTTCACACTAACCCGCGACCTCACACGCACGCTCCCCCTAAAGCGTTGTCGGACCCTCACCTGGACCCTAAACCGTCCCCGTACCCTAACCCTAACCCTAGCCCGAACCCTAACCCTAACCCTTCAACGAAGCCTGACCCTCACCCGTCCCCTAATCCTAACACGTAGGCTCACACTAACCCGCGCCCTCACACGCACGCTCCCCCTAAAGCGTTGTCGGACCCTCACCTGGACCCTAAACCGTCCCCGTCCCCTAACCCTAACCCTAGCCCGAACCCTAACCCTAACCCTTCCCCGAAGCCTTTCGCTCACCCGTCCCCTAATCCTAACCCGTACGGTAACACTAACCCGCGCACTCACACGCACGCTCCCCCTAAAGCGTTGTCGGACCCTCACCTGGACCCTAAACCGTCCCCGTCCCCTAACCCTAACCCTAGCCCGAACCCTAACCCTAACCCTTCCCCGAAGCCTGACCCTCACCCGTCACCTAATCCTAACCCGTAGTCTCACACTAACCCGCGCCTTCACAGGCACGATCCCCCTAAAGCATTGTCGGATCCTCACCTGGACCCTAAACCGTCCCCGTCCCCTAACCCTAACCCTAGCCCCAACCCTAACCCTAACCCTTCCCCGAAGCATGACCCTCACCCGTCCCCTAATCCTAACCCGTAGGCTCACACTAACCCGCGCCCTCACACGCACGCTCCCCCTAAAGCGTTGTCGGACCCTCACCTGGACCCTAAACCGTCCCCGTCCCCTAACCCTAACCCTAGCCCGAACCCTAACCCTAACCCTTCCCCGAAGCCTGACCCTCACCCGTCCCCTAATCCTAACCCGTAGGCTCACACTAACCCGCGCCCTCACACGCACGCTCCCCCTAAAGCGTTGTCGGAACCTCACCTGGACCCTAAACCGTCCCCGTACCCTAACTCTAACCCGAGCCCGAACCCTAACCCTAACCCTTCCCCGAAGCCTGACCCTCACCCGTCCCCTAATCCTAACCCGTACGCTAACACTAACCCGCGCCCTCACACGCACCCTCCCCCTAAATCGTTGTCGGACCCTCAATATGACCCTAAGCCGTCCCCGTCCCCTAACCCTAACCCTAGCCCGAACCCTAACCCTAACCCTTCCCCGAAGCCTGACCGTCACCCGTCCCCTAATCCTAACCCGTACGCTAACACTAACCCACGCTTTCACACGCACGCTTCCCCTAAAGCGTTGTCGGACCCTCACCTGGACCCTAAACTGTCCCTGTCCCCTAACCCTAACCCTAGCCCGAACCCTAACCCTAACCATTGCCCGAAGCCTGACCCTCACCCGTCACCTAATCCTAACCCGTAGGCTCACACTAACCCGCCCCCTCACATGCACGCTCCCCCTAAAGCGTTGTCGGACCCTCACCTGGACCCTAAACCGTCCCCGTCCCCTAACCCTAACCCTAGCCCGAACCCTAACCCTAACCCTTCCCCGAAGCATGACCCTCACCCGTCCCCTAATCCTAAGACGTACGCTAACACTAACCCGCGCCCTCACACGCACGCTCCCCCTAAAGCGTTGTCGGCACCTCACCTGGACCCTAAACCGTCCCCGTCCCCTAACCCTAACCCTAGCCCGAACCCTAACCCTAACCCTTCCCCGAAGCCTGACGCTCACCCGTCCCCTAATCCTATCCCGTACGGTAACACTAACCCGCGCCCTCACACGCACGCTCCCCCAAAGCGTTGTCGGACCCTCACCTGGACCCTAAACCGTCCCCGTCCCCTAACCCTAACCCTAGCCCGAACCCTAACCCTAACCCTTCCCCGAAGCCTGACCCTCACCCGTCACCTAATCCTAACCCGTAGGCTCACACTAACCCGCGCCCTCACATGCACGATCCCCCTAAAGCGTTGTCGGACCCTCACCTGGACCCTAAAACGTCCCCGTCCCCTAACCCTAACCCTAGCCCGAACCCTAACCCTAACCCTTCCCCGAAGCATGACCCTCACCCGTCCCCTAATCCTAACCCGTACGCTAACACTAACCCGCGCCCTCACACGCACGCTCCCCCTAAAGCGTTGTCGGACCCTCACCTGGACCCTAAACCGTCCCCGTCCCCTAACCCTAACCCTAGCCCGAACCCTAACCCTAACCCTTCCCCGAAGCCTGACCCTCACCCGTCCCCTAATCCTAACCCGTAGGCTCACACTAACCCGCGCCCTCACACTCACGCTCCCCCTAAAGCGTTGTCGGACCCTCACCTGGACCCTAAACCGTCCCCGTCCCCTAACCCTAACCCTAGCCCGAAACCTAACCCTAACCCTTCCCTGAAGCCTGACCCTCACCCGTCCCCTAATCCTAACCCGTACGCTAACACTAACCCGCGACCTCACATGCACGCTCCCCCTAAAGCGTTGTCGGACCCTCAGCTGGATCCTAAACCGTCCCCGTCCCCAACCCTAATCCTAGCCCGAACCCTAACCCTAACCCTTCCCCGAAGCCTGACCCTCACCCGTCACCTAATCCTAACCCGTACACTCACACTAACTCGCGCCCTCACACGCACGCTCCCCCTAAAGCGTTGTCAGACCCTCACCTGGACCCTAAACCGTCCCCGTCCCCTAACCCTAACCCTAGCCCGAACCCTAACCCTAACCCTTCCCCGAAGCCTGACCCTCACCCGTCCCCTAATCCTAACCCGTAGGCTCACAGTAACCCGCGCCCTCACACGCACGCTCCCCCTAAAGCATTGTCGGAACCTCACCTGGACCCTAAACCGTCCCCGTACCCTAACCCTAACCCTAGCCCGAACCCTAACCCTAACCTTTCCCCGAAGCCTGACCCTCACCCGTCCCCTAATCCTAACCCGTACGGTAACACTAACCCGCGCCCTCACACGCACGCTCCCGCTAAAGCGTTGTCGGACACTCAATTGGAGCCTAAGCCGTCCCCGTCCCCTAACCCTAACCCTAGCCCGAACCCTAACCCTAACCCTTCCCCGAAGCCTGACCCTCACCCGTCCCCTAATCCTAACCCGTACACTAACACTAACCCGCGCCCTCACACGCACGCTCCCCCTAAAGCGTTGTCGGACCCTCACCTGGACCCTAAACCGTCCCCGTCCCCTAACCCTAACCCTAGCCCGAACCTTAACCCTAACTCTTCCCCGAAGCCTGACCCTCACCCGTCACCTAATCCTAACCCGTAGGCTCACACTAACCTGCGCCCTCACACGCACGCTCCCCCTAAAGCGTTGTCGGACCCTCACCTGGACCCTAAACCGTCCCCGTCCCCTAACCCTAACCCTAGCCCGAACCCTAAACCTAACCCTTCCCCGAAGCATGACCCTCACCCGTCCCCTAATCCTAAGCCGTACGCTAACACTAACCCACGCCCTCACACGCACGCTCCCCCTAAAGCGTTGTCGGACCCTCACCTGGACCCTAAACCGTCCCCGTCCCCTAACACTAACCCTAGCCCGAACCCTAACCCTAACCCTTCCCCGAAGCCTGACCCTCACCCGTCCCCTAATCCTAACCCGTACACTAACACTAACCCGCGCCCTCACACGCACGCTCCCCCTAAAGCGTTGTCGGACCCTCACCTGGACCCTAAACCGTCCCCGTCCCCTAACCCTAACCCTAGCCCGAACCCTAACCCTAACCCTTCCCCGAAGCCTGACCCTCACCCGTCACCTAATCCTAACCCATAGGCTCACACTAACCCGCGCCCTCACACGCACGCTCCCCCTAAAGCGTTGTCGGACCCTCACCTGGACCCTAAACCGTCCCCGTACCCTAACCCTAACCCTAGCCCGAACCCTAAACCTAAACCTTCAACGAAGCCTGACCCTCACCCGTCCCCTAATCCTAACCCGTAGGCTCACACTAACCCGCGCCCTGACACGCACGATCCCCCTAAAGCGTTGTCGGACCCTCACCTTGACCCTAAACCGTCCCCGTCCCCTAACCCTAACCCTAGCCCGAACCCTAACCTTAACCCTTCCCCGAAGCATGACCCTCACCCGTCCCCTAATCCTAAGCCGTACGCTAACACTAACCCGCGCCCTCACACGCACGCTCCCCCTAAAGCGTTGTCGGACCCTCACCTGGACCCTAAACCGTCCCCGTCCCCTAACCCTAACCCTAGCCCGAACCCTAACCCTAACCCTTCCCCGAAGCCTGACCCTCACCCGTCCCCTAATCCTAACCCGTACGCTAACACTAACCCGCGCCCTCACACGCACACTCCCCCTAAAGCGTTGTCAGACCCTAACCTGGACCCTAAACCGTCCCCGTACCCTAACCCTAACCCTAGCCCGAACCCTAACCCTAACCCTTCCCCGAAGCCTGACCCTCACCCGTCCCCTAATCCTAACCCGTAGGCTCACACTAACCCGCGCCCTCACACGCACGCTCCCCCTAAAGCATTGTCGGATCCTCACCTGGACCCTAAACCGTCCCCGTACCCTAACCCTAACCCTAGCCCGAACCCTAACACTAACCCTTCCCTGAAGCCTGACCCTCACCCGTCCCCTAATCCTAACCCGTACGCTAACACTAACCCGCGCCCTCACACGCACGCTCCCGCTAAAGCGTTGTCGGACCCTCAATTGGAGCCTAAGCCGTCCCCGTCCCCTAACCCTAACCCTAGCCCGAACCCTAACCCTAACCCTTCCCCGAAGCCTGACCCTCACCCGTCCCCTAATCCTAACCCGTAGGCTCACACTAACACGCGCCCTCACACGCACGCTCCCCCTAAAGCGTTGTCGGACCCTCACCTGGACCCTAAACCGTCCCCGTCCCCTAACCCTAACCCTAGCCCGAACCCTAACCCTAACCCTTCCCCGAAGCCTGACCCTCACCCGTCCCCTAATCCTAACCCGTACGCTAACACTAACCCACGCCCTCACACGCACGCTCCCCCTAAAGCGTTGTCGGACCCTCACCTGGACCCTAAACCGTCCCCGTCCCCTAACCCTAACCCTAGCCCGAACCCTAACCCTAACACTTCCCCGAAGCCTGACGCTCACCCGTTCCCTAATCCTAACCCGTACGGTAACACTAACCCGGGCCCTCACACGCACGCTCCCCCTAAAGCGTTGTTGGACCCTCACCTGGACCCTAAACCGTCCCCGTCCCCTAACCCTAACCCTAGCCCGAACCCTAACCCTAACCCTTCCCCGAAGCCTGACCCTCACCCGTCACCTAATCCTAACCCGTACCCTCACACTAACTCGCGCCCTCACACGCACGCTCCCCCTAAAGCGTTATCAGACCCTCACCTGGAACCAAAACCGTCCCCGTCCCCTAAACCTAACCCTAGCCCGAACCCTATCCCTAACCCTTCCCCGAAGCCTGACCCTCACCCGTCCCCTAATCCTAACCCGTAGGCTCACACTAAACCGCGCCCTCACACGCACGCTCCCGCTAAAGCGTTGTCGGACCCTCTCCTGGACCCTAAACCGTCCCCGTCCCCTAACCCTAACCCTAGCCCGAACCCTAACCCTAACCCTTCCCCGAAGCCTGACCCTCACCCGTCCCCTAATCCTAACCCGTACGCTCACACTAACCCGCGCCCTCACACGCACGCTCGCCCTAAAGCATTGTCGGAACCTCACCTGGACCCTAAACCGTCCCCGTACCCTAACCCTAACCCTAGCCCGAACCCTAACCCTAACCCTTCCCCGAAGCCTGACCCTCACCCGTCCCCTAATCCTAACCCGTACGCTAACACTAACCCGCGCCCTCACACGCATGCTCCCGCTAAAGCGTTGTCGGACCCTCAATTGGACCCTAAGCCGTCCCCGTCCCCTAACCCTAACCCTAGCCCGAACCCTAACCCTAACCCTTCCCCGAAGCCTGACCCTCACCCGTCCCCTAATCCTAACCCGTAGGCTCACACTAACCCGCGCCCTCACACGCACGCTCCCCCTAAAGCGTTGTCGGACCCTCACCTGGACCCTAAACCGTCCCCGTCCCCTAACCCTAACCCTAGCCCGAACCCTAACCCTAACCCTTCCCCGAAGCCTGACGCTCACCCGTCCCCTAATCCTAACCCGTACGGTAACATTAACCCGCGCCCTCACACGCACGCTCCCCCTAAAGCGTTGTCGGACCCTCACCTGGACCCTAAACCGTCCCCGTCCCCTAACCCTAACCCTAGCCCGAACCCTAACCCTAACCCTTCCCTGAAGCCTGACCCTCACCCGTCACCTAATCCTAACCCGTAGGCTCACACTAACCCGCGCCCTCACATGCACGATCCCCCTAAAGCGTTGTCGGACCCTCACCTGGACCCTAAACCGTACCCGTCCCCTAACCCTAACCCTAGCCCGAACCCTAACCCTAACCCTTCCCCGAAGCATGACCCTCACCCGTCCCCTAATCCTAACCCGTACACTAACACTAACCCGCGCCCTCACACGCACGCTCCCCCTAAAGCGTTGTCGGACCCTCACCTGTACCCTAAACCGTCCCCGTCCCCTAACCCTAACCCTAGCCCGAACCCTAACCCTAAGCCTTCCCCGAAGCCTGACGCTCACCCGTCCCCTAATCCTAACCCGTACGGTAACACTAACCCGCGCCCTCACACGCACGCTCCCCCTAAAGCGTTGTCGGACCCTCACCTGGACCCTAAACCGTCCCCGTCCCCTAACCCTAACCCTAGCCCGAACCCTAACCCTAACCATTCCCCGAAGCCTGACCCTCACCCGTCACCTAATCCTAACCCGTAGGCTCACACTAACCCGCGCCCTCACACGCACGATCCCCCTAAAGCATTGTCGGACCCTCACCTGGACCCTAAACCGTCCCCGTCCCCTAACCCTAACCCTAGCCCGAACCCTAACCCTAACCCTTCCCCGAAGCATGACCCTCACCCGTCCCCTAATCCTAAACCGTAGGCTCACACTAACCCGCGCCCTCACACGCACGCTCCCCCTAAAGCGTTGTCGGACCCTCACCTGGATCCTAAACCGTCCCCGTCCCCTAACCCTAACCCTAGCCCGAACCCTAACCCTAACCCTTCCCCGAAGCCTGACCCTCACCCGTCCCCTAATCCTAACCCGTAGGCTCACACTAACCCGCGCCCTCACACGCACGCTCCCCCTAAAGCGTTGTCGGAACCTCACCTGGACCCTAAACCGTCCCGTACCCTAACTCTAACCCGAGCCCGAACCCTAACCCTAAACCTTCCCCGAAGCCTGACCCTCACCCGTCCCCTAATCCTAACCCGTACGCTAACACTAACCCGCGCCCTCACACGCACGCTCCCCCTAAATCGTTGTCGGACCCTCAATTTGACCCTAAGCCGTCCCCGTCCCCTAACCCTAACCCTAGCCCGAACCCTAACCCTAACCCTTCCCCGAAGCCTGACCCTCACCCGTCACCTAATCCTAACCCTCACGCTAACACTAACCCGGGCCCTCACACGCATGCTCCCCTTAAAGCGTTGTCGGACCCTCACCTGGACCCTAAACCGTCCCCATCCACTAAACCTAACCCTAGCCCGAACCCTAACCCTAACAATTCCCCGAAGCCTGACCCTCACCTGTCACCTAATCCTAACCCGTAGGCTCACACTAACCCGCGACCTCACACGCACGCTCCCCCTAAAGCGTTGTCGGACCCTCACCTGAACCCTAAACCGTCCCCGTACCCTAACCCTAACCCTAGCCCGAACCCTAACCCTAACCCTTCAACGAAGCCTGACCCTCACCCGTCCCCTAATCCTAACACGTAGGCTCACACTAACACGCGCCCTCACACGCACGCTCCCCCTAAAGCGTTGTCGGACCCTCACCTGGACCCTAAACCGTCCCCGTCCCCTAACCCTAACCCTAGCCCGAACCCTAACCCTAACCCTTCCCCGAAGCCTGACCCTCACCCGTCCCCTAATCATAACCCGTACGCTAACACTAACCCACGCCTTCACACGCACGCTCCCCCTAAAGCGTTGTCGGACCCTCACCTGGACCCTAAACCGTCCCTGTCCCCTAACCCTAAGCCTAGCCCAAACCCTAACCCTAACCCTTCCCCGAAGCCTGACGCTCACCCGTCCCCTAATCCTAACCCGTACGGTAACACTAACCCGCGCCCTCACACGCACGCTCCCCATAAAGCATTGTCGGACCCTCACCTGGACCCTAAACCGTCCCCGTCCCCTAACCCTAACCCTAGCCCGAACCCTAACCCTAACCCTTCCCCGAAGCCTGACCCTCACCCGTAACCTAATCCTAACCCGTAGGCTCACACTAACCCGCGCCCTCACACGCACGATCCCCCTAAAGCGTTGTCGGACCCTCACCTGGACCCTAAACCGTCCCCGTCCCCTAACCCTAATCCTAGCCCGAACCCTAACCCTAACCCTTCCCCGAAGCATGACCCTCACCCGTCCCCTAATCCTAAGACGTACGCTAACACTAACCCGCGCCCTCACACGCACGCTCCCCCTAAAGCGTTGTCGGCACCTCACCTGGACCCTAAACCGTCCCCGTCCCCTAACCCTAACCCTAGCCCGAACCCTAACCCTAACCCTTCCCCGAAGCCTGACGCTCACCCGTCCCCTAATCCTATCCCGTACGGTAACACTAACCCGCGCCCTCACACGCACGCTCCCCCAAAGCGTTGTCGGACCCTCACCTGGACCCTAAACCGTCCCCGTCCCCTAACCCTAACCCTAGCCCGAACCCTAACCCTAACCCTTACCCGAAGCCTGACCCTCACCCGTCACCTAATCCTAACCCGTAGGCTCACACTAACCCGCGCCCTCACACGCACGCTCCCCCTAAAGCGTTGTCGGACCCTCACCTGGACCCTAAACCGTCCCCGTCCCCTAACCCAAAACCTAGCCCGAACCCTAACCCTAACCCTTCCCCGAAGCCTGACGCTCACCCGTCCGCTAATCCTAAACCGTACGGTAACACTAACCCGCGCCCTCACACGCACGCTTCCCCTAAAGCGTTGTCGGAACCTCACCTGGACCCTAAACCGTCCCCATCCCCTAACCCTAACCCTAGTCCGAACCCTAACCCTAACCCTTCCCCGAAGCCTGACCCTCACCCGTCACCTAATCCTAACCCGTAGGCTCACACTAACCCGCGCCCTCACACGCACGCTCCCCCTAAAGCGTTGTCGGACCCTCACCTGGACCCTAAACCGTCCCCGTACCCTAACCCTAACCCTAGCCCAAACCCTAACCCTAACCCTTCCCCGAAGCATGACCCTCACCCGTCCCCTAATCCCAAGCCGTACGCTAACACTAACCCGCGCCCTCACACGCACGCTCCCCCTAAAGCGTTGTCAGACCATCACCTGGACCCTAAACCGTCCCCGTCCCCTAACCCTAACCCTAGCCCGAACCCTAACCCTAACCCTTCCCCGAAGCCTGACGCTCACCCGTCCCCTAATCCTAACCCGTACGGTAACATTTACCCGCGCCCTCACACGCACGCTCCCCCTAAAGCGTTGTCGGACCCTCTCCTGGACCCTAAACCGTCCCCGTCCCCTAACCCTAAACCTAGCCCGAACCCTAACCCTAACCCTTCCCCGAAGCCTGACCCTCACCCGTCCCCTAATCCTAAACCGTAGGCTCACACTAACCCGCGCCCTCACACGCACGCTCCCCCTAAAGCGTTGTCGGACCCTCACCTGGACCCTAAACCGTCCCCGTCCCCTAACCCTAACCCTAGCCCGAACCCTAACCCTAACCCTTCCCCGAAGCCTGACCCTCACCCGTCCCCTAATCCTAACCCGTAGGCTCACACTAACCCGCGCCCTCACACGCAGGCTCCCCCTAAAGCGTTGTCAGACCCTCACCTGGACCCTAAACCGTCCCCGTCCCCTAACGCTAACCCTAGCCCGAACCCTAAACCTAACCCTTCCCCGAAGCCTGACCCTCACCCGTCCCCTAATCCTAACCCGTAGGCTCACACTAACCCGCGCCCTCACACGCACGCTCCCCCTAAAGCGTTGTCGGACCCTCACCTGGACCCTAAACCGTCCCCGTCCCCTAACCCTAACCCTAGCCCGAACCCTAACCCTAACCCTTCCCCGAAGCCTGACCCTCACCCGTCCCCTAATCCTAACCCGTAGGCTCACACTAACCCGCGCCCTCACACGCACGCTCCCCCTAAAGCATTGTCGGAACCTCACCTGGACCCTAAACCGTCCCCGTACCCTAACCCTAACCCTAGCCCGAACCCTAACCCTAACCCTTCCCCGAAGCCTGACCCTCACCCGTCCCCTAATCCTAACCCGTACGCTAACACTAACCCGCGCCCTCACACGCACGCTCCCGCTAAAGCGTTGTCGGACCCTCAATTGGAGCCTAAGCCGTCCCCGTCCCCTAACCCTAACCCTAGCCCGAACCCTATCCCTAACCCTTCCCCGAAGCCTGACCCTCACCCGTCCCCTAATCCTAACCCGTACACTAACACTAACCTGCGCCCTCACACGCACGCTCCCCCTAAAGCGTTGTCGGACAATCACCTGGACCCTAAACCGTCCCCGTCCCCTAACCCTAACCCTAGCCCGAACCCTAACCCTAACCCTTCCCCGAAGCCTGACCCTCACCCGTCACCTAATCCTAACCCGTAGGCTCACACTAACCTGCGCCCTCACACGCACGCTCCCCCTAAAGCGTTGTCGGACCCTCACCAGGACCCTAAACCGTCCCCGTCCCCTAACCCTAACCCTAGCCCGAACCCTAACCCTAACCCTTCCCCGAAGCATGACCCTCACCCGTCCCCTAATCCTAAGCCGTACGCTAACACTAACCCGCGCCCTCACACGCACGCTCCCCCTAAAACGTTGTCGGACCCTCACCTGGACGCTAAACCGTCCCCGTCCCCTAACACTAACCCTAGCCCGAACCCTAACCCTAACCCTTCCCCGAAGCCTGACCCTCACCCGTCACCTAATCCTAACCCGTACACTAACACTAACCCGCGCCCTCACACGCACGCTCCCCCTAAAGCGTTGTCGGACCCTCACCTGGACCCTAAACCGTCCCCGTCCCGTAACCCTAACCCTAGCCCGAACCCTAACCCTAACCCTTCCCCGAAGCATGACCCTCACACGTCCCCTAATCCTAAACCGTACGCTAACACTAACCCGCGCCCTCACACGCACGCTCCCCCTAAAGCGTTGTCGGACCCTCACCTGGACCCTAAACCGTCCCCGTCCCCTAACCCTAACCCTAGCCCGAACCCTAACCCTAACCCTTCCCCGAAGCATGACCCTCACCCGTCCCCTAATCCTAACCCGTACGCTAACACTAACCCGCGCCCTCACACGCACGCTCCCCCTAAAGCGTTGTCGGACCCTCACCTGTACCCTAAACCGTCCCCGTCCCCTAACCCTAACCCTAGCCCGAACCCTAACCCTAACCCTTCCCCGAAGCCTGACGCTCACCCGTCCCCTAATCCTAACCCGTACGGTAACACTAACCCGCGCCCTCACACGCATGCTCCCCCTAAAGCGTTGTCGGAACCTCACCTGGACCCTAAACCGTCCCGTACCCTAACTCTAACCCGAGCCCGAACCCTAACCCTAAACCTTCCCCGAAGCCTGACCCTCACCCGTCCCCTAATCCTAACCCGTACGCTAACAGTAACCCGCGCCCTCACACGCACGCTCCCCCTAAAGCGTTGTCGGACCCTCAATTTGACCCTAAGCCGTCCCCGTCCCCTAACCCTAACCCTAGCCCGAACCCTAGCCCTAACCCTTCCCCGAAGCCTGACCCTCACCTGTCCCCTAATCCTGACCCTCACGCTAACACTAACCCGGGCCCTCACACGCATGCTCCCCTTAAAGCGTTGTCGGACCCTCACCTGGACCCTAAACCGTCCCCATCCACTAAACCTAACCCTAGCCCGAACCCTAACCCTAACAATTCCCCGAAGCCTGACCCTCACCTGTCACCTAATCCTAACCCGTAGGCTCACACTAACCCGCGACCTCACACGCACGCTCCCCCTAAAGCGTTGTCGGACCCTCACCTGGACCCTAAACCGTCCCCGTACCCTAACCCTAACCCTAGCCCGAACCCTAACCCTAACCCTTCAACGAAGCCTGACCCTCACCCGTCCCCTAATCCTAACACGTAGGCTCACACTAACACGCGCCCTCACACGCACGCTCCCCCTAAAGCGTTGTCGGACCCTCACCTGGACCCTAAACCGTCCCCGTCCCCTAACCCTAACCCTAGCCCGAACCCTAACCCTAACCCTTCCCCGAAGCCTGACCCTCACCCGTCCCCTAATCCTAACCCGTACGCTAACACTAACCCACGCCTTCACACGCACGCTCCCCCTAAAGCGTTGTCGGACCCTCACCTGGACCCTAAACCGTCCCTGTCCCCTAACCCTAACCCTAGCCCAAACCCTAACCCTAACCCTTCCCCGAAGCCTGACGCTCACCCGTCCCCTAATCCTATCCCGTACGGTAACACTAACCCGCGCCCTCACACGCACGCTCCCCCAAAGCGTTGTCGGACCCTCACCTGGACCCTAAACCGTCCCCGTCCCCTAACCCTAACCCTAGCCCGAACCCTAACCCTAACCCTTACCCGAAGCCTGACCCTCACCCGTCACCTAATCCTAACCCGTAGGCTCACACTAACCCGCGCCCTCACACGCACGCTCCCCCTAAAGCGTTGTCGGACCCTCACCTGGACCCTAAACCGTCCCCGTCCCCTAACCCAAAACCTAGCCCGAACCCTAACCCTAACCCTTCCCCGAAGCCTGACGCTCACCCGTCCGCTAATCCTAACCCGTACGGTAACACTAACCCGCGCCCTCACACGCACGCTTCCCCTAAAGCGTTGTCGGAACCTCACCTGGACCCTAAACCGTCCCCATCCCCTAACCCTAACCCTAGCCCGAACCCTAACCCTAACCCTTCCCCGAAGCCTGACCCTCACCCGTCACCTAATCCTAACCCGTAGGCTCACACTAACCCGCGCCCTCACACGCACGCTCCCCCTAAAGCGTTGTCGGACCCTCACCTGGACCCTAAACCGTCCCCGTACCCTAACCCTAACCCTAGCCCGAACCCTAACCCTAACCCTTCCCCGAAGCATGACCCTCACCCGTCCCCTAATCCCAAGCCGTACGCTAACACTAACCCGCGCCCTCACACGCACGCTCCCCCTAAAGCGTTGTCAGACCATCACCTGGACCCTAAACCGTCCCCGTCCCCTAACCCTAACCCTAGCCCGAACCCTAACCCTAACCCTTCCCCGAAGCCTGACGCTCACCCGTCCCCTAATCCTAACCCGTACGGTAACATTAACCCGCGCCCTCACACGCACGCTCCCCCTAAAGCGTTGTCGGACCCTCTCCTGGACCCTAAACCGTCCCTGTCCCCTAGCCCGAACCCTAACCCTAACCCTTCCCCGAAGCCTGACCCTCACCCGTCACCTAATCCTAACCCGTAGGCTCACACTAACCCGCGCCCTCACATGCACGATCCCCCTAAAGAGTTGTCGGACCCTCACCTGGACCCTAAACCGTCCCCGTCCCCTAACCCTAACCCTAGCCCGAACCCTAATCCTAACACTTCCCCGAAGCATGACCCTCACCCGTCCCCTAATCCTAAGACGTACGCTAACACTAACCCGCGCCCTCACACGCACGCTCCCCCTAAAGCGTTGTCGGACCCTCACCTGTACCCTAAACCGTCCCCGTCCCCTAACCCTAACCCTAGCCCGAACCCTAACCCTAACCCTTCCCCGAAGCCTGACGCTCACCCGTCCCCTAATCCTAACCCGTACGGTAACACTAACCCGCGCCCTCACACGCACGCTCACCCTAAAGCGTTGTCGGACCCTCACCTGGACCCTAAACCGTCCCCATCCCCTAACCCTAACCCTAGCCCGAACCCTAACCCTAACCCTTCCCCGAAGCCTGACCCTCACCCGTCACCTAATCCTAACCCGTAGGCTCACACTAACCCGCGCCCTCACACGCACGATCCCCCTAAAGCATTGTCGGACCCTCACCTGGACCCTAAACCGTCCCCGTCCCCTAACCCTAACCCTAGCCCGAACCCTAACCCTAACCCTTCCCCGAAGCATGACCCTCACCCGTCCCCTAATCCTAACCCGTAGGCTCACACTAACCCGCGCCCTCACACGCACGCTCCCCCTAAAGCGTTGTCGGACCCTCACCTGGACCCTAAACCGTCCCCGTCCCCTAACCCTAACCCTAGCCCGAACCCTAACCCTAAACCTTCCCCGAAGCCTGACACTCACCCGTCCCCTAATCCTAACCCGTAGGCTCACACTAACCCGCGCCCTCACACGCACGCTCCCCCTAAAGCGTTGTCGGAACCTCACCTGGACCCTAAACCGTCCCCGTACCCTAACTCTAACCCGAGCCCGAACCCTAACCCTAACCCTTCCCCGAAGCCTGACCCTCACCCGTCCCCTAATCCTAACCCGTACGCTAACACTAACCCGCGCCCTCACACGCACGCTCCCCCTAAATCGTTGTCGGACCCTCAATTTGACCCTAAGCCGTCCCCGTCCCCTAACCCCAACCCTAGCCCGAACCCTAACCCTAACCCTTCCCCGAAGCCTGACCCTCACCCGTCCCCTAATCCTAACCCTCACACTAACACTAACCCGGGCCCTCACACGCATGCTCCCCATAAAGCGTTGTCGGACCCTCACCTGGACCCTAAACCGTCCCCATCCACTAAACCTAACCCTAGCCCGAACCCTAACCCTAACAATTCCCCGAAGCCTGACCCTCACCTGTCACCTAATCCTAAACCGTAAGTTCACACTAACCCGCGACCTCACACGCACGCTCCCCCTAAAGCGTTGTCGGACCCTCACCTGGACCCTAAACCGTCCCCGTACCCTAACCCTAACCCTAGCCCGAACCCTAACCCTAACCCTTCAACGAAGCCTGACCCTCACCCGTCCCCTAATCCTAACACGTAGGCTCACACTAACCCGCGCCCTCACACGCACGCTCCCCCTAAAGCGTTGTCGGACCCTCACCTGGACCCTAAACCGTCCCCGTCCCCTAACCCTAACCCTAGCCCGAACCCTAACCCTAACCCTTCCCCGAAGCCTTTCGCTCACCCGTCCCCTAATCCTAACCCGTACGGTAACACTAACCCCCGCACTCACACGCACGCTCCCCCTAAAGCGTTGTCGGACCCTCACCTGGACCCTAAACCGTCCCCGTCCCCTAACCCTAACCCTAGCCCGAACCCTAACCCTAACCCTTCCCCGAAGCCTGACCCTCACCCGTCACCTAATCCTAACCCGTAGTCTCACACTAACCCGCGCCTTCACACGCACGATCCCCCTAAAGCATTGTCGGATCCTCACCTGGACCCTAAACCGTCCCCGTCCCCTAACCCTAACCCTAGCCCCAACCCTAACCCTAACCCTTCCCCGAAGCATGACCCTCACCCGTCCCCTAATCCTAACCCGTAGGCTCACACTAACCCGCGCCCTCACACGCACGCTCCCCCTAAAGCGTTGTCGGACCCTCACCTGGACCCTAAACCGTCCCCGTCCCCTAACCCTAACCCTAGCCCGAACCCTAACCCTAACCCTTCCCCGAAGCCTGACCCTCACCCGTCCCCTAATCCTAACCCGTAGGCTCACACTAACCCGCGCCCTCACACGCACGCTCCCCCTAAAGCGTTGTCGGAACCTCACCTGGACCCTAAACCGTCCCCGTACCCTAACTCTAACCCGAGCCCGAACCCTAACCCTAACCCTTCCCCGAAGCCTGACCCTCACCCGTCCCCTAATCCTAACCCGTACGCTAACACTAACCCGCGCCCTCACACGCACCCTCCCCCTAAATCGTTGTCGGACCCTCAATATGACCCTAAGCCGTCCCCGTCCCCTAACCCTAACCCTAGCCCGAACCCTAACCCTAACCCTTCCCCGAAGCCTGACCGTCACCCGTCCCCTAATCCTAACCCGTACGCTAACACTAACCCACGCTTTCACACGCACGCTTCCCCTAAAGCGTTGTCGGACCCTCACCTGGACCCTAAACTGTCCCTGTCCCCTAACCCTAACCCTAGCCCGAACCCTATCCCTAACCATTGCCCGAAGCCTGACCCTCACCCGTCACCTAATCCTAACCCGTAGGCTCACACTAACCCGCCCCCTCACATGCACGCTCCCCCTAAAGCGTTGTCGGACCCTCACCTGGACCCTAAACCGTCCCCGTCCCCTAACCCTAACCCTAGCCCGAACCCTAACCCTAACCCTTCCCCGAAGCATGACCCTCACCCGTCCCCTAATCCTAAGACGTACGCTAACACTAACCCGCGCCCTCACACGCACGCTCCCCCTAAAGCGTTGTCGGCACCTCACCTGGACCCTAAACCGTCCCCGTCCCCTAACCCTAACCCTAGCCCGAACCCTAACCCTAACCCTTCCCCGAAGCCTGACGCTCACCCGTCCCCTAATCCTATCCCGTACGGTAACACTAACCCGCGCCCTCACACGCACGCTCCCCCAAAGCGTTGTCGGACCCTCACCTGGACCCTAAACCGTCCCCGTCCCCTAACCCTAACCCTAGCCCGAACCCTAACCCTAACCCTTCCCCGAAGCCTGACCCTCACCCGTCACCTAATCCTAACCCGTAGGCTCACACTAACCCGCGCCCTCACATGCACGATCCCCCTAAAGCGTTGTCGGACCCTCACCTGGACCCTAAAACGTCCCCGTCCCCTAACCCTAACCCTAGCCCGAACCCTAACCCTAACCCTTCCCCGAAGCATGACCCTCACCCGTCCCCTAATCCTAACCCGTACGCTAACACTAACCCGCGCCCTCACACGCACGCTCCCCCTAAAGCGTTGTCGGACCCTCACCTGGACCCTAAACCGTCCCCGTCCCCTAACCCTAACCCTAGCCCGAACCCTAACCCTAACCCTTCCCCGAAGCCTGACCCTCACCCGTCCCCTAATCCTAACCCGTAGGCTCACACTAACCCGCGCCCTCACACTCACGCTCCCCCTAAAGCGTTGTCGGACCCTCACCTGGACCCTAAACCGTCCCCGTCCCCTAACCCTAACCCTAGCCCGAAACCTAACCCTAACCCTTCCCTGAAGCCTGACCCTCACCCGTCCCCTAATCCTAACCCGTACGCTAACACTAACCCGCGCCCTCACATGCACGCTCCCCCTAAAGCGTTGTCGGACCCTCAGCTGGATCCTAAACCGTCCCCGTCCCCAACCCTAATCCTAGCCCGAACCCTAACCCTAACCCTTCCCCGAAGCCTGACCCTCACCCGTCACCTAATCCTAACCCGTACACTCACACTAACTCGCGCCCTCACACGCACGCTCCCCCTAAAGCGTTGTCAGACCCTCACCTGGACCCTAAACCGTCCCCGTCCCCTAACCCTAACCCTAGCCCGAACCCTAACCCTAACCCTTCCCCGAAGCCTGACCCTCACCCGTCCCCTAATCCTAACCCGTAGGCTCACAGTAACCCGCGCCCTCACACGCACGCTCCCCCTAAAGCATTGTCGGAACCTCACCTGGACCCTAAACCGTCCCCGTACCCTAACCCTAACCCTAGCCCGAACCCTAACCCTAACCTTTCCCCGAAGCCTGACCCTCACCCGTCCCCTAATCCTAACCCGTACGGTAACACTAACCCGCGCCCTCACACGCACGCTCCCGCTAAAGCGTTGTCGGACACTCAATTGGAGCCTAAGCCGTCCCCGTCCCCTAACCCTAACCCTAGCCCGAACCCTAACCCTAACCCTTCCCCGAAGCCTGACCCTCACCCGTCCCCTAATCCTAACCCGTACACTAACACTAACCCGCGCCCTCACACGCACGCTCCCCCTAAAGCGTTGTCGGACCCTCACCTGGACCCTAAACCGTCCCCGTCCCCTAACCCTAACCCTAGCCCGAACCTTAACCCTAACCCTTCCCCGAAGCCTGACCCTCACCCGTCACCTAATCCTAACCCGTAGGCTCACACTAACCTGCGCCCTCACACGCACGCTCCCCCTAAAGCGTTGTCGGACCCTCACCTGGACCCTAAACCGTCCCCGTCCCCTAACCCTAACCCTAGCCCGAACCCTAAACCTAACCCTTCCCCGAAGCATGACCCTCACCCGTCCCCTAATCCTAAGCCGTACGGTAACACTAACCCACGCCCTCACACGCACGCTCCCCCTAAAGCGTTGTCGGACCCTCACCTGGACCCTAAACCGTCCCCGTCCCCTAACACTAACCCTAGCCCGAACCCTAACCCTAACCCTTCCCCGAAGCCTGACCCTCACCCGTCCCCTAATCCTAACCCGTACACTAACACTAACCCGCGCCCTCACACGCACGCTCCCCCTAAAGCGTTGTCGGACCCTCACCTGGACCCTAAACCGTCCCCGTCCCCTAACCCTAACCCTAGCCCGAACCCTAACCCTAACCCTTCCCCGAAGCCTGACCCTCACCCGTCACCTAATCCTAACCCATAGGCTCACACTAACCCGCGCCCTCACACGCACGCTCCCCCTAAAGCGTTGTCGGACCCTCACCTGGACCCTAAACCGTCCCCGTACCCTAACCCTAACCCTAGCCCGAACCCTAAACCTAAACCTTCAACGAAGCCTGACCCTCACCCGTCCCCTAATCCTAACCCGTAGGCTCACACTAACCCGCGCCCTGACACGCACGATCCCCCTAAAGCGTTGTCGGACCCTCACCTGGACCCTAAACCGTCCCCGTCCCCTAACCCTAACCCTAGCCCGAACCCTAACCTTAACCCTTCCCCGAAGCATGACCCTCACCCGTCCCCTAATCCTAAGCCGTACGCTAACACTAACCCGCGCCCTCACACGCACGCTCCCCCTAAAGCGTTGTCGGACCCTCACCTGGACCCTAAACCGTCCCCGTCCCCTAACCCTAACCCTAGCCCGAACCCTAACCCTAACCCTTCCCCGAAGCCTGACCCTCACCCGTCCCCTAATCCTAACCCGTACGCTAACACTAACCCGCGCCCTCACACGCACACTCCCCCTAAAGCGTTGTCAGACCCTAACCTGGACCCTAAACCGTCCCCGTACCCTAACCCTAACCCTAGCCCGAACCCTAACCCTAACCCTTCCCCGAAGCCTGACCCTCACCCGTCCCCTAATCCTAACCCGTAGGCTCACACTAACCCGCGCCCTCACACGCACGCTCCCCCTAAAGCATTGTCGGATCCTCACCTGGACCCTAAACCGTCTCCGTACCCTAACCCTAACCCTAGCCCGAACCCTAACACTAACCCTTCCCTGAAGCCTGACCCTCACCCGTCCCCTAATCCTAACCCGTACGCTAACACTAACCCGCGCCCTCACACGCACGCTCCCGCTAAAGCGTTGTCGGACCCTCAATTGGAGCCTAAGCCGTCCCCGTCCCCTAACCCTAACCCTAGCCCGAACCCTAACCCTAACCCTTCCCCGAAGCCTGACCCTCACCCGTCCCCTAATCCTAACCCGTAGGCTCACACTAACACGCGCCCTCACACGCACGCTCCCCCTAAAGCGTTGTCGGACCCTCACCTGGACCCTAAACCGTCCCCGTCCCCTAACCCTAACCCTAGCCCGAACCCTAACCCTAACCCTTCCCCGAAGCCTGACCCTCACCCGTCCCCTAATCCTAACCCGTACGCTAACACTAACCCACGCCCTCACACGCACGCTCCCCCTAAAGCGTTGTCGGACCCTCACCTGGACCCTAAACCGTCCCCGTCCCCTAACCCTAACCCTAGCCCGAACCCTAACCCTAACACTTCCCCGAAGCCTGACGCTCACCCGTTCCCTAATCCTAACCCGTACGGTAACACTAACCCGGGCCCTCACACGCACGCTCCCCCTAAAGCGTTGTTGGACCCTCACCTGGACCCTAAACCGTCCCCGTCCCCTAACCCTAACCCTAGCCCGAACCCTAACCCTAACCCTTCCCCGAAGCCTGACCCTCACCCGTCACCTAATCCTAACCCGTACCCTCACACTAACTCGCGCCCTCACACGCACGCTCCCCCTAAAGCGTTATCAGACCCTCACCTGGAACCAAAACCGTCCCCGTCCCCTAAACCTAACCCTAGCCCGAACCCTATCCCTAACCCTTCCCCGAAGCCTGACCCTCACCCGTCCCCTAATCCTAACCCGTAGGCTCACACTAAACCGCGCCCTCACACGCACGCTCCCGCTAAAGCGTTGTCGGACCCTCACCTGGACCCTAAACCGTCCCCGTCCCCTAACCCTAACCCTAGCCCGAACCCTAACCCTAACCCTTCCCCGAAGCCTGACCCTCACCCGTCCCCTAATCCTAACCCGTACGCTCACACTAACCCGCGCCCTCACATGCACGCTCGCCCTAAAGCATTGTCGGAACCTCACCTGGACCCTAAACCGTCCCCGTACCCTAACCCTAACCCTAGCCCGAACCCTAACCCTAACCCTTCCCCGAAGCCTGACCCTCACCCGTCCCCTAATCCTAACCCGTACGCTAACACTAACCCGCGCCCTCACACGCATGCTCCCGCTAAAGCGTTGTCGGACCCTCAATTGGACCCTAAGCCGTCCCCGTCCCCTAACCCTAACCCTAGCCCGAACCCTAACCCTAACCCTTCCCCGAAGCCTGACCCTCACCCGTCCCCTAATCCTAACCCGTAGGCTCACACTAACCCGCGCCCTCACACGCACGCTCCCCCTAAAGCGTTGTCGGACCCTCACCTGGACCCTAAACCGTCCCCGTCCCCTAACCCTAACCCTAGCCCGAACCCTAACCCTAACCCTTCCCCGAAGCCTGACGCTCACCCGTCCCCTAATCCTAACCCGTACGGTAACATTAACCCGCGCCCTCACACGCACGCTCCCCCTAAAGCGTTGTCGGACCCTCACCTGGACCCTAAACCGTCCCCGTCCCCTAACCCTAACCCTAGCCCGAACCCTAACCCTAACCCTTCCCTGAAGCCTGACCCTCACCCGTCACCTAATCCTAACCCGTAGGCTCACACTAACCCGCGCCCTCACATGCACGATCCCCCTAAAGCGTTGTCGGACCCTCACCTGGACCCTAAACCGTACCCGTCCCCTAACCCTAACCCTAGCCCGAACCCTAACCCTAACCCTTCCCCGAAGCATGACCCTCACCCGTCCCCTAATCCTAACCCGTACACTAACACTAACCCGCGCCCTCACACGCACGCTCCCCCTAAAGCGTTGTCGGACCCTCACCTGTACCCTAAACCGTCCCCGTCCCCTAACCCTAACCCTAGCCCGAACCCTAACCCTAACCCTTCCCCGAAGCCTGACGCTCACCCGTCCCCTAATCCTAACCCGTACGGTAACACTAACCCGCGCCCTCACACGCACGCTCCCCCTAAAGCGTTGTCGGACCCTCACCTGGACCCTAAACCGTCCCCGTCCCCTAACCCTAACCCTAGCCCGAACCCTAACCCTAACCATTCCCCGAAGCCTGACCCTCACCCGTCACCTAATCCTAACCCGTAGGCTCACACTAACCCGCGCCCTCACACGCACGATCCCCCTAAAGCATTGTCGGACCCTCACCTGGACCCTAAACCGTCCCCGTCCCCTAACCCTAACCCTAGCCCGAACCCTAACCCTAACCCTTCCCCGAAGCATGACCCTCACCCGTCCCCTAATCCTAAACCGTAGGCTCACACTAACCCGCGCCCTCACACGCACGCTCCCCCTAAAGCGTTGTCGGACCCTCACCTGGACCCTAAACCGTCCCCGTCCCCTAACCCTAACCCTAGCCCGAACCCTAACCCTAACCCTTCCCCGAAGCCTGACCCTCACCCGTCCCCTAATCCTAACCCGTAGGCTCACACTAACCCGCGCCCTCACACGCACGCTCCCCCTAAAGCGTTGTCGGAACCTCACCTGGACCCTAAACCGTCCCGTACCCTAACTCTAACCCGAGCCCGAACCCTAACCCTAACCCTTCCCCGAAGCCTGACCCTCACCCGTCCCCTAATCCTAACCCGTACGCTAACACTAACCCGCGCGCTTACACGCACACTCCCCCTAAATCGTTGTCGGACCCTCAATTTGACCCTAAGCCGTCCCCGTCCCCTAACCCTAACCCTAGCCCGAACCCTAACCCTAACCCTTCCCCGAAGTCTGACCCTCACCCGTCCCCTAATCCTAACCCTCACGCTAACACTAACCCGGGCCCTCACACGCATGCTCCCCTTAAAGCGTTGTCGGACCCTCACCTGGACCCTAAACCGTCCCCATCCACTAAACCTAACCCTAGCCCGAACCCTAACCCTAACAATTCCCCGAAGCCTGACCCTCACCTGTCACCTAATCCTAACCCGTAGGCTCACACTAACCCGCGACCTCACACGCACGCTCCCCCTAAAGCGTTGTCGGACCCTCACCTGAACCCTAAACCGTCCCCGTACCCTAACCCTAACCCTAGCCCGAACCCTAACCCTAACCCTTCAACGAAGCCTGACCCTCACCCGTCCCCTAATCCTAACACGTAGGCTCACACTAACACGCGCCCTCACACGCACGCTCCCCCTAAAGCGTTGTCGGACCCTCACCTGGACCCTAAACCGTCCCCGTCCCCTAACCCTAACCCTAGCCCGAACCCTAACCCTAACCCTTCCCCGAAGCCTGACCCTCACCCGTCCCCTAATCATAACCCGTACGCTAACACTAACCCACGCCTTCACACGCACGCTCCCCCTAAAGCGTTGTCGGACCCTCACCTGGACCCTAAACCGTCCCTGTCCCCTAACCCTAAGCCTAGCCCAAACCCTAACCCTAACCCTTCCCCGAAGCCTGACGCTCACCCGTCCCCTAATCCTAACCCGTACGGTAACACTAACCCGCGCCCTCACACGCACGCTCCCCATAAAGCATTGTCGGACCCTCACCTGGACCCTAAACCGTCCCCGTCCCCTAACCCTAACCCTAGCCCGAACCCTAACCCTAACCCTTCCCCGAAGCCTGACCCTCACCCGTAACCTAATCCTAACCCGTAGGCTCACACTAACCCGCGCCCTCACACGCACGCTCCCCCTAAAGCGTTGTCGGACCCTCACCTGGACCCTAAACCGTCCCCGTCCCCTAACCCTAATCCTAGCCCGAACCCTAACCCTAACCCTTCCCCGAAGCATGACCCTCACCCGTCCCCTAATCCTAAGACGTACGCTAACACTAACCCGCGCCCTCACACGCACGCTCCCCCTAAAGCGTTGTCGGCACCTCACCTGGACCCTAAACCGTCCCCGACCCCTAACCCTAACCCTAGCCCGAACCCTAACCCTAACCCTTCCCCGAAGCCTGACGCTCACCCGTCCCCTAATCCTATCCCGTACGGTAACACTAACCCGCGCCCTCACACGCACGCTCCCCCAAAGCGTTGTCGGACCCTCACCTGGACCCTAAACCGTCCCCGTCCCCTAACCCTAACCCTAGCCCGAACCCTAACCCTAACCCTTACCCGAAGCCTGACCCTCACCCGTCACCTAATCCTAACCCGTAGGCTCACACTAACCCGCGCCCTCACACGCACGCTCCCCCTAAAGCGTTGTCGGACCCTCACCTGGACCCTAAACCGTCCCCGTCCCCTAACCCAAAACCTAGCCCGAACCCTAACCCTAACCCTTCCCCGAAGCCTGACGCTCACCCGTCCGCTAATCCTAACCCGTACGGTAACACTAACCCGCGCCCTCACACGCACGCTTCCCCTAAAGCGTTGTCGGAACCTCACCTGGACCCTAAACCGTCCCCATCCCCTAACCCTAACCCTAGTCCGAACCCTAACCCTAACCCTTCCCCGAAGCCTGACCCTCACCCGTCACCTAATCCTAACCCGTAGGCTCACACTAACCCGCGCCCTCACACGCACGCTCCCCCTAAAGCGTTGTCGGACCCTCACCTGGACCCTAAACCGTCCCCGTACCCTAACCCTAACCCTAGCCCAAACCCTAACCCTAACCCTTCCCCGAAGCATGACCCTCACCCGTCCCCTAATCCCAAGCCGTACGCTAACACTAACCCGCGCCCTCACACGCACGCTCCCCCTAAAGCGTTGTCAGACCATCACCTGGACCCTAAACCGTCCCCGTCCCCTAACCCTAACCCTAGCCCGAACCCTAACCCTAACCCTTCCCCGAAGCCTGACGCTCACCCGTCCCCTAATCCTAACCCGTACGGTAACATTAACCCGCGCCCTCACACGCACGCTCCCCCTAAAGCGTTGTCGGACCCTCTCCTGGACCCTAAACCGTCCCCGTCCCCTAACCCTAAACCTAGCCCGAACCCTAACCCTAACCCTTCCCCGAAGCCTGACCCTCACCCGTCCCCTAATCCTAAACCGTAGGCTCACACTAACCCGCGCCCTCACACGCACGCTCCCCCTAAAGCGTTGTCGGACCCTCACCTGGACCCTAAACCGTCCCCGTCCCCTAACCCTAACCCTAGCCCGAACCCTAACCCTAACACTTCCCCGAAGCCTGACCCTCACCCGTCCCCTAATCCTAACCCGTAGGCTCACACTAACCCGCGCCCTCACACGCAGGCTCCCCCTAAAGCGTTGTCAGACCCTCACCTGGACCCTAAACCGTCCCCGTCCCCTAACGCTAACCCTAGCCCGAACCCTAAACCTAACCCTTCCCCGAAGCCTGACCCTCACCCGTCCCCTAATCCTAACCCGTAGGCTCACACTAACCCGCGCCCTCACACGCACGCTCCCCCTAAAGCATTGTCGGAACCTCACCTGGACCCTAAACCGTCCCCGTACCCTAACCCTAACCCTAGCCCGAACCCTAACCCTAACCCTTCCCCGAAGCCTGACCCTCACCCGTCCCCTAATCCTAACCCGTACGCTAACACTAACCCGCGCCCTCACACGCACGCTCCCGCTAAAGCGTTGTCGGACCCTCAATTGGAGCCTAAGCCGTCCCCGTCCCCTAACCCTAACCCTAGCCCGAACCCTATCCCTAACCCTTCCCCGAAGCCTGACCCTCACCCGTCCCCTAATCCTAACCCGTACACTAACACTAACCTGCGCCCTCACACGCACGCTCCCCCTAAAGCGTTGTCGGACAATCACCTGGACCCTAAACCGTCCCCGTCCCCTAACCCTAACCCTAGCCCGAACCCTAACCCTAACCCTTCCCCGAAGCCTGACCCTCACCCGTCACCTAATCCTAACCCGTAGGCTCACACTAACCTGCGCCCTCACACGCACGCTCCCCCTAAAGCGTTGTCGGACCCTCACCAGGACCCTAAACCGTCCCCGTCCCCTAACCCTAACCCTAGCCCGAACCCTAACCCTAACCCTTCCCCGAAGCATGACCCTCACCCGTCCCCTAATCCTAAGCCGTACGCTAACACTAACCCGCGCCCTCACACGCACGCTCCCCCTAAAACGTTGTCGGACCCTCACCTGGACGCTAAACCGTCCCCGTCCCCTAACACTAACCCTAGCCCGAACCCTAACCCTAACCCTTCCCCGAAGCCTGACCCTCACCCGTCACCTAATCCTAACCCGTACACTAACACTAACCCGCGCCCTCACACGCACGCTCCCCCTAAAGCGTTGTCGGACCCTCACCTGGACCCTAAACCGTCCCCGTCCCGTAACCCTAACCCTAGCCCGAACCCTAACCCTAACCCTTCCCCGAAGCATGACCCTCACACGTCCCCTAATCCTAAACCGTACGCTAACACTAACCCGCGCCCTCACACGCACGCTCCCCCTAAAGCGTTGTCGGACCCTCACCTGGACCCTAAACCGTCCCCGTCCCCTAACCCTAACCCTAGCCCGAACCCTAACCCTAACCCTTCCCCGAAGCCTTTCGCTCACCCGTCCCCTAATCCTAACCCGTACGGTAACACTAACCCGCGCACTCACACGCACGCTCCCCCTAAAGCGTTGTCGGACCCTCACCTGGACCCTAAACCGTCCCCGTCCCCTAACCCTAACCCTAGCCCGAACCCTAACCCTAACCCTTCCCCGAAGCCTGACCCTCACCCGTCACCTAATCCTAACCCGTAGTCTCACACTAACCCGCGCCTTCACACGCACGATCCCCCTAAAGCATTGTCGGATCCTCACCTGGACCCTAAACCGTCCCCGTCCCCTAACCCTAACCCTAGCCCCAACCCTAACCCTAACCCTTCCCCGAAGCATGACCCTCACCCGTCCCCTAATCCTAACCCGTAGGCTCACACTAACCCGCGCCCTCACACGCACGCTCCCCCTAAAGCGTTGTCGGACCCTCACCTGGACCCTAAACCGTCCCCGTCCCCTAACCCTAACCCTAGCCCGAACCCTAACCCTAACCCTTCCCCGAAGCCTGACCCTCACCCGTCCCCTAATCCTAACCCGTAGGCTCACACTAACCCGCGCCCTCACACGCACGCTCCCCCTAAAGCGTTGTCGGAACCTCACCTGGACCCTAAACCGTCCCCGTACCCTAACTCTAACCCGAGCCCGAACCCTAACCCTAACCCTTCCCCGAAGCCTGACCCTCACCCGTCCCCTAATCCTAACCCGTACGCTAACACTAACCCGCGCCCTCACACGCACCCTCCCCCTAAATCGTTGTCGGACCCTCAATATGACCCTAAGCCGTCCCCGTCCCCTAACCCTAACCCTAGCCCGAACCCTAACCCTAACACTTCCCCGAAGCCTGACCGTCACCCGTCCCCTAATCCTAACCCGTACGCTAACACTAACCCACGCTTTCACACGCACGCTTCCCCTAAAGCGTTGTCGGACCCTCACCTGGACCCTAAACTGTCCCTGTCCCCTAACCCTAACCCTAGCCCGAACCCTAACCCTAACCCTTGCCCGAAGCCTGACCCTCACCCGTCACCTAATCCTAACCCGTAGGCTCACACTAACCCGCCCCCTCACACGCACGCTCCCCCTAAAGCGTTGTCGGACCCTCACCTGGACCCTAAACCGTCCCCGTCCCCTAACCCTAACCCTAGCCCGAACCCTAACCCTAACCCTTCCCCGAAGCATGACCCTCACCCGTCCCCTAATCCTAAGACGTACGCTAACACTAACCCGCGCCCTCACACGCACGCTCCCCCTAAAGCGTTGTCGGCACCTCACCTGGACCCTAAACCGTCCCCGTCCCCTAACCCTAACCCTAGCCCGAACCCTAACCCTAACCCTTCCCCGAAGCCTGACGCTCACCCGTCCCCTAATCCTATCCCGTACGGTAACACTAACCCGCGCCCTCACACGCACGCTCCCCCAAAGCGTTGTCGGACCCTCACCTGGACCCTAAACCGTCCCCGTCCCCTAACCCTAACCCTAGCCCGAACCCTAACCCTAACCCTTCCCCGAAGCCTGACCCTCACCCGTCACCTAATCCTAACCCGTAGGCTCACACTAACCCGCGCCCTCACATGCACGATCCCCCTAAAGCGTTGTCGGACCCTCACCTGGACCCTAAACCGTCCCCGTCCCCTAACCCTAACCCTAGCCCGAACCCTAACCCTAACCCTTCCCCGAAGCCTGACCCTCACCCGTCCCCTAATCCTAACCCGTACGCTAACACTAACCCGCGCCCTCACACGCACGCTCCCCCTAAAGCTTTGTCGGACCCTCACCTGGACCCTAAACCGTCCCCGTCCCCTAACCCTAACCCTAGCCCGAACCCTAACCCTAACCCTTCCCCGAAGCCTGACCCTCACCCGTCCCCTAATCCTAACCCGTAGGCTCACACTAACCCGCGCCCTCACACTCACACTCCCCCTAAAGCGTTGTCGGACCCTCACCTGGACCCTAAACCGTCCCCGTCCCCTAACCCTAACCCTAGCCCGAAACCTAACCCTAACCCTTCCCTGAAGCCTGACCCTCACCCGTCCCCTAATCCTAACCCGTACGCTAACACTAACCCGCGCCCTCACATGCACGCTCCCCCTAAAGCGTTGTCGGACCCTCAGCTGGATCCTAAACCGTCCCCGTCCCCAACCCTATCCTAGCCCGAACCCTAACCCTAACCCTTCCCCGAAGCCTGACCCTCACCCGTCACCTAATCCTAACCCGTACACTCACACTAACTCGCGCCCTCACACGCACGCTCCCCCTAAAGCGTTGTCAGACCCTCACCTGGACCCTAAACCGTCCCCGTCCCCTAACCCTAACCCTAGCCCGAACCCTAACCCTAACCCTTCCCCGAAGCCTGACCCTCACCCGTCCCCTAATCCTAACCCGTAGGCTCACACTAACCCGCGCCCTCACACGCACGCTCCCCCTAAAGCATTGTCGGAACCTCACCTGGACCCTAAACCGTCCCCGTACCCTAACCCTAACCCTAGCCCGAACCCTAACCCTAACCTTTCCCCGAAGCCTGACCCTCACCCGTCCCCTAATCCTAACCCGTACGGTAACACTAACCCGCGCCCTCACACGCACGCTCCCGCTAAAGCGTTGTCGGACACTCAATTGGAGCCTAAGCCGTCCCCGTCCCCTAACCCTAACCCTAGCCCGAACCCTAACCCTAACCCTTCCCCGAAGCCTGACCCTCACCCGTCCCCTAATCCTAACCCGTACACTAACACTAACCCGCGCCCTCACACGCACGCTCCCCCTAAAGCGTTGTCGGACCCTCACCTGGACCCTAAACCGTCCCCGTCCCCTAACCCTAACCCTAGCCCGAACCTTAACCCTAACCCTTCCCCGAAGCCTGACCCTCACCCGTCACCTAATCCTAACCCGTAGGCTCACACTAACCTGCGCCCTCACACGCACGCTCCCCCTAAAGCGTTGTCGGACCCTCACCTGGACCCTAAACCGTCCCCGTCCCCTAACCCTAACCCTAGCCCGAACCCTAAACCTAACCCTTCCCCGAAGCATGACCCTCACCCGTCCCCTAATCCTAAGCCGTACGCTAACACTAACCCACGCCCTCACACGCACGCTCCCCCTAAAGCGTTGTCGGACCCTCACCTGGACCCTAAACCGTCCCCGTCCCCTAACACTAACCCTAGCCCGAACCCTAACCCTAACCCTTCCCCGAAGCCTGACCCTCACCCGTCCCCTAATCCTAACCCGTACACTAACACTAACCCGCGCCCTCACACGCACGCTCCCCCTAAAGCGTTGTCGGACCCTCACCTGGACCCTAAACCGTCCCCGTCCCCTAACCCTAACCCTAGCCCGAACCCTAACCCTAACCCTTCCCCGAAGCCTGACCCTCACCCGTCACCTAATCCTAACCCATAGGCTCACACTAACCCGCGCCCTCACACGCACGCTCCCCCTAAAGCGTTGTCGGACCCTCACCTGGACCCTAAACCGTCCCCGTACCCTAACCCTAACCCTAGCCCGAACCCTAAACCTAAACCTTCAACGAAGCCTGACCCTCACCCGTCCCCTAATCCTAACCCGTAGGCTCACACTAACCCGCGCCCTGACACGCACGATCCCCCTAAAGCGTTGTCGGACTCTCACCTTGACTCTAAACCGTCCCCGTCCCCTAACCCTAACCCTAGCCCGAACCCTAACCTTAACCCTTCCCCGAAGCATGACCCTCACCCGTCCCCTAATCCTAAGCCGTACGCTAACACTAACCCGCGCCCTCACACGCACGCTCCCCCTAAAGCGTTGTCGGACCCTCACCTGGACCCTAAACCGTCCCCGTCCCCTAACCCTAACCCTAGCCCGAACCCTAACCCTAACCCTTCCCCGAAGCCTGACCCTCACCCGTCCCCTAATCCTAACCCGTACGCTAACACTAACCCGCGCCCTCACACGCACACTCCCCCTAAAGCGTTGTCAGACCCTAACCTGGACCCTAAACCGTCCCCGTCCCCTAACCCTAACCCTAGCCCGAACCCTAACCCTAACCCTTCCCCGAAGCCTGACCCTCACCCGTCCCCTAATCCTAACCCGTAGGCTCACACTAACCCGCGCCCTCACACGCACGCTCCCCCTAAAGCATAGTCGGATCCTCACCTGGACCCTAAACCGTCCCCGTACCCTAACCCTAACCCTAGCCCGAACCCTAACACTAACCCTTCCCTGAAGCCTGACCCTCACCCGTCCCCTAATCCTAAACCGTACGCTAACACTAACCCGCGCCCTCACACGCACGCTCCCGCTAAAGCGTTGTCGGACCCTCAATTGGAGCCTAAGCCGTCCCCGTCCCCTAACCCTAACCCTAGCCCGAACCCTAACCCTAACCCTTCCCCGAAGCCTGACCCTCACCCATCCCCTAATCCTAACCCGTAGGCTCACACTAACCCGCGCCCTCACACGCACGCTCCCCCTAAAGCGTTGTCGGACCCTCACCTGGACCCTAAACCGTCCGCGTCCCCTAACCCTAACCCTAGCCCGAACCCTAACCCTAACCCTTCCCCGAAGCCTGACCCTCACCCGTCACCTAATCCTAACCCGTAGGCTGACACTAACCCGCGCCCTCACACGCACGCTCCGCCTAAAGCGTTGTCGGACCCTCACCTGGACCCCAAACCGTCCCCGTACTCTAACCCTAACCCTAGCCCGAACCTTAACCCTAACCCTTCAACGAAGCCTGACCCTCACCCGTCCCCTAATCCTAACCCGTAGGCTCACACTAACACGCGCCCTCACACGCACGCTCCCCCTAAAGCGTTGTCGGACCCTCACCTGGACCCTAAACCGTCCCCGTCCCCTAACCCTAACCCTAGCCCGAACCCTAACCCTAACCCTTCCCCGAAGCCTGACCCTCACCCGTCCCCTAATCCTAACCCGTACGCTAACACTACCCCACGCCCTCACACGCACGCTCCCCCTAAAGCGTTGTCGGACCCTCACCTGGACCCTAAACCGTCCCCATCCCCTAACCCTAACCCTAGCCCGAACCCTAACCCTAACACTTCCCCGAAGCCTGACGCTCACCCGTTCCCTAATCCTAACCCGTACGGTAACACTAACCCGGGCCCTCACACGCACGCTCCCCCTAAAGCGTTGTTGGACCCTCACCTGGACCCTAAACCGTCCCCGTCCCCTAACCCTAACCCTAGCCCGAACCCTAACCCTAACCCTTCCCCGAAGCCTGACCCTCACCCGTCACCTAATCCTAACCCGTACCCTCACACTAACTCGCGCCCTCACACGCACGCTCCCCCTAAAGCGTTGTCAGACCCTCACCTGGAACCAAAACCGTCCACGTCCCCTAAACCTAACCCTAGCCCGAACCCTATCCCTAACCCTTCCCCGAAGCCTGACCCTCACCCGTCCCCTAATCCTAACCCGTAGGCTCACACTAAACCGCGCCCTCACACGCACGCTCCCGCTAAAGCGTTGTCGGACCCTCACCTGGACCCTAAACCGTCCCCGTCCCCTAACCCTAACCCTAGCCCGAACCCTAACCCTAACCCTTCCCCGAAGCCTGACCCTCACCCGTCCCCTAATCCTAACCCGTAGGCTCACACTAACCCGCGCCCTCACACGCACGCTCGCCCTAAAGCATTGTCGGAACCTCACCTGGACCCTAAACCGTCCCCGTACCCTAACCCTAACCCTAGCCCGAACCCTAACCCTAACCCTTCCCCGAAGCCTGACCCTCACCCGTCCCCTAATCCTAACCCGTACGCTAACACTAACCCGCGCCCTCACACGCACGCTCCCGCTAAAGCATTGTCGGACCCTCAATTGGACCCTAAGCCGTCCCCGTCCCCTAACCCTAACCCTAGCCCGAACCCTAACCCTAACCCTTCCCCGAAGCCTCACCCTCACCCGTCCCCTAATCCTAACCCGTAGGCTCACACTAACCCGCGCCCTCACACGCACGCTCCCCCTAAAGCGTTGTCGGACCCTCACCTGGACCCTAAACCGTCCCCGTCCCCTAACCCTAACCCTAGCCCGAACCCTAACCCTAACCCTTCCCCGAAGCCTGACGCTCACCCGTCCCCTAATCCTAACCCGTACGGTAACATTAACCCGCGCCCTCACACGCACGCTCCCCCTAAAGCGTTGTCGGACCCTCACCTGGACCCTAAACCGTCCCCGTCCCCTAACCCTAACCCTAGCCCGAACCCTAACCCTAACCCTTCCCTGAAGCCTGACCCTCACCCGTCACCTAATCCTAACCCGTAGGCTCACACTAACCCGCGCCCTCACATGCACGATCCCCCTAAAGCGTTGTCGGACCCTCACCTGGACCCTAAACCGTACCCGTCCCCTAACCCTAACCCTAGCCCGAACCCTAACCCTAACCCTTCCCCGAAGCATGACCCTCACCCGTCCCCTAATCCTAACCCGTACACTAACACTAACCCGCGCCCTCACACGCACGCTCCCCCTAAAGCGTTGTCGGACCCTCACCTGTACCCTAAACCGTCCCCGTCCCCTAACCCTAACCCTAGCCCGAACCCTAACCCTAACCCTTCCCCGAAGCCTGACGCTCACCCGTCCCCTAATCCTAACCCGTACGGTAACACTAACCCGCGCCCTCACACGCACGCTCCCCCTAAAGCGTTGTCGGACCCTCACCTGGACCCTAAACCGTCCCCGTCCCCTAACCCTAACCCTAGCCCGAACCCTAACCCTAACCCTTCCCCGAAGCCTGACCCTCACCCGTCCCCTAATCCTAACCCGTAGGCTCACACTAACCCGCGCCCTCACACGCACGCTCCCCCTAAAGCGTTGTCGGAACCTCACCTGGACCCTAAACCGTCCCCGTACCCTAACTCTAACCCGAGCCCGAACCTTAACCCTAACCCTTCCCCGAAGCCTGACCCTCACCCGTCCCCTAATCCTAACCCGTACGCTAACACTAACCCGCGCCCTCACACGCACCCTCCCCCTAAATCGTTGTGGGACCCTCAATATGACCCTAAGCCGTCCCCGTCCCCTAACCCTAACCCTAGCCCGAACCCTAACCCTAACCCTTCCCCGAAGCCTGACCGTCACCCGTCCCCTAATCCTAACCCGTACACTAACACTAACCCACGCTTTCACACGCACGCTTCCCCTAAAGCGTTGTCGGACCCTCACCTGGACCCTAAACTGTCCCTGTCCCCTAACCCTAACCCTAGCCCGAACCCTAACCCTAACCCTTGCCCGAAGCCTGACCCTCACCCGTCACCTAATCCTAACCCGTAGGCTCACACTAACCCGCCCCCTCACACGCACGCTCCCCCTAAAGCGTTGTCGGACCCTCACCTGGACCCTAAACCGTCCCCGTCCCCTAACCCTAACCCTAGCCCGAACCCTAACCCTAACCCTTCCCCGAAGCATGACCCTCACCCGTCCCCTAATCCTAAGACGTACGCTAACACTAACCCGCGCCCTCACACGCACGCTCCCGCTAAAGCGTTGTCGGACCCTCAATTGGAGCCTAAGCCGTCCCCGTCCCCTAACCCTAACCCTAGCCCGAACCCTAACCCTAACCCTTCCCCGAAGCCTGACCCTCACCCATCCCCTAATCCTAACCCGTAGGCTCACACTAACCCGCGCCCTCACACGCACGCTCCCCCTAAAGCGTTGTCGGACCCTCACCTGGACCCTAAACCGTCCCCGTCCCCTAACCCTAACCCTAGCCCGAACCCTAACCCTAACCCTTCCCCGAAGCCTGACCCTCACCCGTCACCTAATCCTAACCCGTAGGCTCACACTAACCCGCGCCCTCACACGCACGCTCCCCCTAAAGCGTTGTCGGACCCTCACCTGGACCCCAAACCGTCCCCGTCCCCTAACCCTAACCCTAGCCCGAACCCTAACCCTAACCCTTCCCCGAAGCCTGACCCTCACCCGTCCCCTAATCCTAACCCGTAGGCTCACACTAACCCGCGCCCTCACACGCACGCTCCCCCTAAAGCGTTGTCGGACCCTCACCTGGACCCTAAACCGTCCCCGTCCCCTAACCCTAACCCTAGCCCGAACCCTAACCCTAACCCTTCCCCGAAGCCTGACGCTCACCCGTCCCCTAATCCTAACCCGTACGGTAACATTAACCCGCGCCCTCACACACACGCTCCCCCTAAAGCGTTGTCGGACCCTCTCCTGGACCCTAAACCGTCCCCGTCCCCTAACCCTAACCCTAGCCCGAACCCTAACCCTAACCCTTCCCCGAAGCCTGACCCTCACCCGTCACCTAATCCTAACCCGTAGGCTCACACTAACCCGCGCCCTCACATGCACGATCCCCCTAAAGCGTTGTCGGACCCTCACCTGGACCCTAAACCGTCCCCGTCCCCTAACCCTAACCCTAGCCCGAACCCTAACCCTAACCCTTCCCCGAAGCATGACCCTCACCCGTCCCCTAATCCTAACCCGTACGCTAACACTAACCCGCGCCCTCACACGCACGCTCCCCCTAAAGCGTTGTCGGACCCTCACCTGTACCCTAAACCGTCCCCGTCCCCTAACCCTAACCCTAGCCCGAACCCTAACCCTAACCCTTCCCCGAAGCCTGACGCTCACCCGTCCCCTAATCCTAACCCGTACGGTAACACTAACCCGCGCCCTCACACGCACGCTCCCCCTAAAGCGTTGTCGGACCCTCACCTGGACCCTAAACCGTCCCCGTCCCCTAACCCTAACCCTAGCCCGAACCCTAACCCTAACCCTTCCCCGAAGCCTGACCCTCACCCGTCACATAATCCTAACCCGTAGGCTCACACTAACCCGCGCCCTCACACGCACGATCCCCCTAAAGCATTGTCGGACCCTCACCTGGACCCTAAACCGTCCCCGTCCCCTAACCCTAACCCTAGCCCGAACCCTAACCCTAACCCTTCCCCGAAGCATGACCCTCACCCGTCCCCTAATCCTAACCCGTAGGCTCACACTAACCCGCGCCCTCACACGCACGCTCCCCCTAAAGCGTTGTCAGACCCTCACCTGGACCCTAAACCGTCCCCGTCCCCTAACCCTAACCCTAGCCCGAACCCTAACCCTAACCCTTCCCCGAAGCCTGACCCTCACCCGTGCCCTAATCCTAACCCGTAGGCTCACACTAACCCGCGCCCTCACACGCACGCTCCCCCTAAAGCGTTGTCGGAACCTCACCTGGACCCTAAACCGTCCCGTACCCTAACTCTAACCCGAGCCCGAACCCTAACCCTAAACCTTCCCCGAAGCCTGACCCTCACCCTTCCCCTAATCCTAACCCGTACGCTAACACTAACCCGCGCCCTCACACGCACGCTCCCCCTAAATCGTTGTCGGACCCTCAATTTGACCCTAAGCCGTCCCCGTCCCCTAACCCTAACCCTAGCCCGAACCCTAACCCTAACCCTTCCCCGAAGCCTGACCCTCACCCGTCCCCTAATCCTAACCCTCACGCTAACACTAAGCCGGGCCCTCACACGCATGCTCCCCTTAAAGCGTTGTCGGACCCTCACCTGGACCCTAAACCGTCCCCATCCACTAAACCTAACCCTAGCCCGAACCCTAACCCTAACCCTTCCCAGAAGCATGACCCTCACCCGTCCCCTAATCCTAAGCCGTACGCTAACACTAACCCGCGCCCTCACACGCACGCTCCCACTAAAGCGTTGTCGGACCCTCACCTGGACCCTAAACAGTCCCCGTCCCCTAACACTAACCCTAGCCCGAACCCTAACCCTAACCCTTCCCCGAAGCCTGACCCTCACCCGTCCCCTAATCCTACCCCGTACACTAACACTAACCCGCGCCCTCACACGCACGCTCCCCCTAAAGCGTTGTCGGACCCTCACCTGGACCCTAAACCGTCCCCGTCCCCTAACCCTAACCCTAGCCCAAACCCTAACCCTAACCCTTCCCCGAAGCCTGACCCTCACCCGTCACCTAACCCTAAAACGTACCCTCACACTAACTCGCGCCCTCACACGCACGCTCCCCGTAAAGCGTTGTCAGACCCTCACCTGGACCCTAAACCGTCCCCGTCCCCTAACCCTAACCCTAGCCCGAACCCTAACCCTAACCCTTCCCCGAAGCCTGACCCTCAACCGTCCCCTAATCCTAACCCGTAGGCTCACACTAACCCGCGCCCTCACACGCACGCTCCCCCTAAAGCTTTGTCGGACCCTCACCTGGACCCTAAACCGTCCCCGTACCCTAACCCTAACCCTGGCCGAACCCTAACCCTAACCCTTCCCCGAAGCCTGACCCTCACCCGTCCCCTAAGCCTAACCCGTAGGCTCACACTAACCCGCGCCCTCACACGCACGCTCCCCCTAAAGCATTGTCGGAACCTCACCTGGACCCTAAACCGTCCCCGTCCCCTAACCCTAACCCTAGCCCGAACCCTAACCCTAACCCTTCCCCGAAGCCTGACCCTCACCCGTCCCCTAATCCTAACCCGTACGCTAACACTAACCCGCGCCCTCACACGCACGCTCCCCCTAAAGCGTTGTCGGACCCTCAATTGGAGCCTAAGCCGTCCCCGTCCCCTAACCCTAACCCTAGCCCGAACCCTAACCCTAACACTTCCCCGAAGCCTGACCCTCACCCGTCCCCTAATCCTAACCCGTACACTAACACTAACCCGCGCCCTCACACGCACGCTCCCCCTAAAGCGTTGTCGGACCCTCACCTGGACCCTAAACCGTCCCCGTCCCCTAACCCTAACCCTAGCCCGAAACCTAACCCTAACCCTTCCCCGAAGCCTGACCCTCACCCGTCACCTAATCCTAACACGTAGGCTCACACTAACCCGCCCCCTCACACGCACGCTCCCCCTAAAGCGTTGTCGGACCCTCACCTGGACCCTAAACCGTCCCCGTACCCTAACCCTAACCCTAGCCCGAACCCTAACCCTAAACCTTCAACGAAGCCTGACCCTCACCCGTCCCCTAATCCTAACCCGTAGGCTCACACTAACCCACGCCCTCACACGCACGCTCCCCCTATAGCGTTGTCGGACCCTCACCTGGACTCTAAACCGTCCCCGTCCCCTAACCCTAACCCTAGCCCGAACCCTAACCCTAAACCTTCCCCGAAGCATGACCCTCACCCGTCCCCTAATCCTAAGCCGTACGCTAACACTAACCAGCGCGTTCACACGCACGCTCCCCCTAAAGCGTTGTCGGACCCTCACCTGGACCCTAAACCGTCCCCGTCCCCAAACCCTAACCCTAGCCCGAACCATAACCCTAACCCTTCCCCGAAGCCTGACCCTCACCCGTCCCCTAATCCTAACCCGTACGCTAACACTAACCCGCGCCCTCACACGCACGCTCCCCCTAAAGCGTTGTCGGACCCTCACCTGGACCCTAAACCGTCCCCGTCCCCTAACCCTAACCCTAGCCCGAACCCTAACCCTAACCCTTCCCCGAAGCCTGACCCTCACCCGTCCCCTAATCCTAACCCGTACGGTAACACTAACCCGGGCCCTCACACGCACGCTCCCCCTAAAGCGTTGTCGGACCCTCACCTGGACCCTAAACCGTCCCCGTCCCCTAACCCTAACCCTAGCCCGAACCCTAACCCTAACCCTTCCCCGAAGCCTGACCCTCACCCGTCACCTAATCCTAACCCGTACCCTCACACTAACTCGCGCCCTCACACGCACGCTCCCCCTAAAGCGTTGTCAGACCCTCACCTGGACCCTAAACCGTCCCCGTCCCCTAACCCTAACCCTAAGCCGAACCCTAACCCTAACGCTTCCCCGAAGCCTGACCCTCACCCGTCCCCTAATCCTAACCCGTAGGCTCACACTAACCCGCGCCCTCACACGCACGCTCCCCCTAAAGCGTTGTCGGACCCTCACCTGGACCCTAAACCGTCCCCGTCCCCTAACCCTAACCCTAGCCCGAACCCTAACCCTAACCCTTCCCCGAAGCCTGACCCTCACCCGTCCCCTAATCCTAACCCGTACGCTAACACTAACTCACGCCCTCACACGCACGCTCCCCCTAAAGGGTTGTCAGACCCTCACCTGGACCCTAAACCGTCCCCGTACCCTAACCCTAACCCTAGCCCGAACCCTAACCCTAACACTTCCCCGAAGCCTGACGCTCACCCGTCCCCTAATCCTAACCCGTACGGTAACACTAACCCGGGCCCTCACACGCACGCTCCCCCTAAAGCGTTGTTGGACCCTCACCTGGACCCTAAACCGTCCCCGTCCCCTAACCCTAACCCTAGCCCGAACCCTAACCTTAACCCTTCCCCGAAGCCTGACCCTCACCAGTCACCTAACCCTAACCCGTACCCTCACACTAACTCGCGCCCTCACACGCACGCTCCCCCTAAAGCATTGTCGGAACCTCACCTGGACCCTAAACCGTCCCCGTCCCCTAACCCTAACCCTAGCCCGAACCCTAACCCTAACCCTTCCCCGAAGCCTGACCCTCACCCGTCCCCTAATCCTAACCCGTACGCTAACACTAACCCGCGCCCTCACACGCACGCTCCCGCTAAAGCGTTGTCGGACCCTCACCTGGACGCTAAACCGTCCCCGTCCCCTAACCCTAAACCTAGCCCGAACCCTAACCCTAACCCTTCCCCGAAGCCTGACCCTCACCCGTCACCTAATCCTAACCCGTAGGCTCACACTAACCCGCGCCCTCACACGCACGCTCCCCCTAAAGCGTTGTCGGACCCTCACCTGGACCCCAAACCGTCCCCGTACCCTAACCCTAACCCTAGCCCGAACCCTAACCCTAACCCTTCGACGAAGCCTGACCCTCACCCGTCCCCTAATCCTAACCCGTAGGCTCACACTAACCCGCGCCCTCACACGCACGCTCCCCCTAAAGCGTTGTCGGACCCTCACCTGGACCCTAAACCGTCCCCGTCCCCTAACCCTAACCCTAGCCCGAACCCTAAACCTAACCCTTCCCCGAAGCCTGACCCTCACCCGTCCCCTAATCCTAACCCGTACGCTAACACTAACCCACGCCCTCACACGCACGCTCCCCCTAAAGCGTTGTCGGACCCTCACCTGGACCCTAAACCGTCCCCGTCCCCTAACCCTAACCCTAGCCCGAACCCTAACCATAACACTTCCCCGAAGCCTGACCCTCACCCGTCCCCTAATTCTAACCCGTACGGTAACACTAACCCGGTCCCTCACACGCACGCTCCCCCTAAAGCGTTGTTGGACCCTCACCTGTACCCTAAACCGTCCCCATCCCCTAACCCTAACCCTAGCCCGAACCCTAACCCTAACCCTTCAACGAAGCCTGACCCTCACCCGTCACCTAATCCTAACCCGTACCCTCACACTAACTCGCGCCCTCACACGCACGCTCCCCCTAAAGCGTTGTCAGACCCTCACCTGGACCCTAAACCGTCCCCGTCCCCTAACACTAACCCTAGCCCGAACCCTAACCCTAACCATTCCCCGAAGCCTGACCCTCAACCGTCCCCTAATCCTAACCCGTAGGCTCACACTAACCCGCGCCCTCACACGCACGCTCCCCCTAAAGCGTTGTCGGACCCTCACCTGGACCCTAAACCGTCCCCGTCCCCTAACCCTAACCCTAGCCCGAACCCTAACCCTAACCCTTCCCCGAAGCCTGACCCTCACACGTCACCTAATCCTAAACCGTAGGCTCACACTAACCTGCGCCCTCACACGCACGCTCCCCCTAAAGCGTTGTCGGACCCTCACCTGGACCCTAAACCGTCCCCGTCCCCTAACCCTAACCCTAGCCCGAACCCTAACCCTAACCCTTCCCAGAAGCATGACCCTCACCCGTCCCCTAATCCTAAGCCGTACGCTAACACTAACCCGCGCCCTCACACGCACGCTCCCCCTAAAGCGTTGTCGGACCCTCACCTGGACTCTAAACCCTCCCCGTCCCCTAACCCTAACCCTAGCCCGAACCCTAACCCTAACCCTTCCCCGAAGCCTGACCCTCACCCGTCCCCTAATCCTACCCCGTACACTAACACTAACCCGCGCCCTCACACGCACGCTCCCCCTAAAGCGTTGTCGGACCCTCACCTGGACCCTAAACCGTCCCCGTCCCCTAACCCAAACCCTAGCCCGAACCCTAACCCTAACCCTTCCCAGAAGCATGACCCTCACCCGTCCCCTAATCCTAAGCCGTACGCTAACACTAACCCGCGCCCTCACACGCACGCTCCCACTAAAGCGTTGTCGGACCCTCACCTGGACCCTAAACAGTCCCCGTCCCCTAACACTAACCCTAGCCCGAACCCTAACCCTAACCCTTCCCCGAAGCCTGACCCTCACCCGTCCCCTAATCCTACCCCGTACACTAACACTAACCTGCGCCCTCACACGCACGCTCCCCCTAAAGCGTTGTCGGACCCTCACCTGGACCCTAAACCGTCCCCGTCCCCTAACCCTAACCCTAGCCTGAACCCTAACCCTAACACTTCCCCGAAGCATGACCCTCACCCGTCCCCTAATCCTAAGCCGTACGCTAACACTAACCCGCGCCCTCACACGCACGCTCCCCCTAAAGCGTTGTCGGACCCTCACCTGGACCCTAAACCGTCCCCGTCCCCTAACCCTAACCCTAGCCCGAACCCTAACCCTAACCCTTCCCCGAAGCCTGACCCTCACCCGTCCCCTAATCCTAACCCGTACGCTAACACTAACCCGCGCCCTCACACGCACGCTCCCCCTAAAGCGTTGTCGGACCCTCAGCTGGACCCTAAACCGTCCCAGTCCCCTAACCCTAACCCTAGCCCGAACCCTAACCCTAACCCTTCCCCGAAGCCTGACCATCACCCGTCACCTAATCCTAACCCGTAGGCTCACACTAACCCGTGCCCTCACACGCACGCTCCCCCTAAAGCGTTGTCAGACCCTCACCTGGACCCCAAACCGTCCCCGTACCCTAACCCTAACCCTAGCCCGAACCCTAACCCTAACCCTTCAACGAAGCCTGACCCTCACCCGTCCCCTAATCCTAACCCGTAGGCTCACACTAACCCGCGCCCTCACACGCACGCTCCCCCTAAAGCGTTGTCGGACCCTCACCTGGACCCTAAACCGTCCCCGTCCCCTAACCCTAACCCTAGCCCGAACCCTAACCCTAACCCTTCCCCGAAGCCTGACCCTCACCCGTCCCCTAATCCTAACCCGTACGCTAACACTAACCCACGCCCTCACACGCACGCTCCCCCTAAAGCGTTGTCGGACCCTCACCTGGACCTTAAACCGTCCCCGTCCCCTAACCCTAACCCTAGCCCGAACCCTAACGCTAACACTTCCCCGAAGCCTGACGCTCACCCGTTCCCTAATCCTAACCCGTTCGGTAACACTAACCCGGGCCCTCACACGCACGCTCCCCCTAAAGCGTTGTCGGACCCTCACCTGGACCCTAAACCGTCCCCGTCCCCTAACCCTAACCCTAGCCCGAACCCTAACCCTAACCCTTCCCCGAAGCCTGACCCTCACCCGTCCCCTAATCCTAACCCGTAGGCTCACACTAACCCGCGCCCTCACACACACGCTCCCCCTAAAGCGTTGTCGGACCCTCACCTCGACCCTAAACCGTCCCTGTCCCCTAACCCTAACCCTAGCCCGAACCCTAACCCTAACCCTTCCCTGAAGCCTGACCCTCACCCGTCCCCTAATCCTAACCCGTACGCTAACACTAACCCGTGCCCTCACATGCTCGCTCCCCCTAAAGCGTTGTCGGACCCTCAGCTGGATCCTACACCGTCCCCGTCCCCTAACCCTAACCCTAGCCCGAACCCTAACCCTAACCCTTCCCCGAAGCATGACCCTCACCCGTCCCCTAATCCTAAGCCGTACGCTAACACTAACCCGCGCCCTCACACTCACGCTCCCCCTAAAGCGTTGTCGGACCCTCACCTGGACCCTAAACCGTCCCCGTCCCCTAACCCTAACCCTAGCCCGAACCCTAACCCTAACCCTTCCCCGAAGCCTGACCCTCACCCGTCCCCTAATCCTAACCCGTACGCTAACACTAACCCGCGCCCTCACACGCACGCTCCCCCTAAAGCGTTGTCAGACCCTCACCTGGACCCTAAACCGTCCCCGTACCCTAACCCTAACCCTAGCCCGAACCCTAACCCTAACCCTTCCCCGAAGCCTGACCCTCACCCGTCCCCTAATCCTAACCCGTACGCTAACGCTAACCCGCGCCCTCACACGCACGCTCCCCCTAAAGCGTTGTCGGACCCTCACCTGGACCCTAAACCGTCCCCGTCCCCTAACCCTAACCCTAGCCCGAACCCTAACCCTAACCCTTCCCCGAAGCCTGACCCTCACCCGTCACCTAATCCTAACCCGTAGGCTCACACTAACCCGCGCCCTCACACGCACGATCCCCCTAAAGCGTTGTCGGACCCTCACCTGGACCCTAAACCGTCCCCGTCCCCTAACCCTAACCCTAACCCTGACCCGCACCCGTCCCCTAATCCTAACCCGTACACTAACACTAACCCGCGCCCTCACACGCACGCTCCCCCTAAAGCGTTGTCGGACCCTCACCTGGACCCTAAACCGTCCCCGTCCCCTATCCCTAACCCTAGCCCGAACCCTAACCCTAACCCTTCCCCGAAGCCTGACCCTCATCCGTCCCCTAATCCTAAGACGTACGCTAACACTAACCCGCGCCCTCACACGCACGCTCCCCCTAAAGCGTTGTCGGACGCTCACCTGGACCCTAAACCGTCCCCGTCCCCTAACCCTAACCCTAGCCCGAACCCTAACCCTAACCCTTCCCCGAAGCCTGACGCTCACCCGTCCCCTAATCCTAACCCGTACGGTAACACTAACCGCGCCCTCACACGCACGCTCCCCCTAAAGCGTTGTCGGACCCTCACCTGGACCCTAAACCGTCCCCGTCCCCTAACCCTAACCCTAGACCGAACCCTAACCCTAACCCTTCCCCGAAGCCTGACCCTCACCCGTCACCTAATCCTAACCCGTAGGCTCACACTAACGCGCGCCCTCACACGCACGATCCCCCTAAAGCGTTGTCGGACCCTCACCTGGACCCTAAACCGTCCCCGTCCCCTAACCCTAACCCTAGCCCGAACCCTAACCCTAACCCTTCCCCGAAGCATGACCCTCACCCGTCCCCTAATCCTAAGCCGTACGCTAACACTAACCCGCGCCCTCACACGCACGCTCCCCCTAAAGCGTTGTCGGACCCTCACCTGGACCCTAAACCGTCCCCGTCCCCTAACCCTAACCCTAGCCCGAACCCTAACCCTAACACTTCCCCGAAGCCTGACCCTCACCCGTCCCCTAATCCTAACCCGTACGCTAACACTAACCCACGCCCTCACACGCACGCTCCACCTAAAGCGTTGTCGGACCCTCACCTGGACCCTAAACCGTCCCCGTCCCCTAACCCTAACCCTAGCCCGAACCCTAACCCTAACCCTTCCCCGAAGCCTGACACTCACCCGTCCCCTAATCCTAACGCATAGGCTCACACTAACCAGCGCCCTCACACGCACGCTCCCCCTAAAACGTTGTCGGACCCTCACCTCGACCCTAAACCGTCCCCGTCCCCTAACCCTAACCCTAGCCCGAACCCTAACCCTAACCCTTCCCCGAAGCCTGACCCTCACCCGTCCCCTAATCCTAACCCGTACGCTAACACTAACCCACGCTCTCACACGCACGCTCCCCCTAAAGCGTTGTCGGACCCTCAGCTGGATCCTAAACCGTCCCCGTCCCCTAATCCTAACCCTAGCCCGAACCCTAACCCTAACCCTTCCCCGAAGCCTGACCCTCACCCGTCCCATAATCCTAACCCATAGGCTCACACTAACCCGCGCCCTTACACGCACGCTCCCCCTAAAGCGTTATCGGACCCTCACCTGGACCCTAAACCGTCCCCGTACCCTAACCCTAACCCTAGCTCAAACCCTAACCCTAACCCTTCCCCGAAGGCTGACCCTCACCCGTCCCCTAATCCTAACCCGGACGCTAACACTAACTCGGGCCCTCACACGCATGCTCCCCCTAAAGCGTTGTCGGACCCTCACCTGGACCCTAAACCGTCCCCATCCCCTAAACCTAACCCTAGCCCGAACCCTAACCCTAACACTTCCCCGAAGCCTGACCCTCACCCGTCCCCTAATCCTAACCCGTACACTAACACTAACCCGCGCCCTCACACGCACGCTCCCCCTAAAGCGTTGTCGGACCCTCACCTGGACCCTAAACCGTCCCCGTCCCCTAACCCTAACCCTAGCCCGAACCCTAACCCTAACCCTTCCCCGAAGCCTGACCCTCACCCGTCACCTAATCCTAACCCTTAGGCTCACACTAACCCGCCCCCTCACACGCACGCTCCCCCTAAAGCGTTGTCGGACCCTCACCTGGACCCTAAACCGTCCCCGTACCCTAACCCTAACCCTAGCCCGAACCCTAACCCTAAACCTTCAACGAAGCCTGACCCTCACCCGTCCCCTAATCCTAACCCGTAGGCTCACACTAACCCGCGCCCTCACACGCACGCTCCCCCTAAAGCGTTGTCGGACCCTCACCTGGACCCTAAACCGTCCCCGTCCCCTAACCCTAACCCTAGCCCGAACCCTAACCCTAACCCTTCCCCGAACCATGACCCTCACCCGTCCCCTAATCCTAAGACGTACGCTCACACTAACCCGCGCCCTCACACGCACGCTCCCCCTAAAGCGTTGTCGGACCCTCACCTGGACCCTAAACCGTCCCCGTCCCCTAACCCTAACCCTAGCCCGAACCCTAACCCTAACCCTTCCCCGAAGCCTGACCCTCACCCGTCACCTAATCCTAACCCGTAGGCTCACACTAACCCGCGCCCTCACACGCACGCTCCCCCTAAAGCGTAGTCGGACCCTCACCTGGACCCCAAACCGTCCCCGTACCCTAACCCTAACGCTAGCCCGAACCCTAACCCTAACCCTTCAACGAAGCCTGACCCTCACCCGTCACCTAATCCTAACCCGTAGGCTCACACTAACACGCGCCCTCACACGCACGCTCCCCCTAAAGCGTTGTCAGACCTTCACCTGGACCCTAAACCGTCCCCGTCCCCTAACCCTAACCCTAGCCCGAACCCTAACCCTAACCCTTCCCCGAAGCCTGACCCTCACCCGTCCCCTAATCCTAACCCGTACGCTAACACTAACCCACGCCCTCACACGCACGCTCCCCCTAAAGCGTTGTCGGACCCTCACCTGGACCCTAAACCGTCCCCGTCCCCTAACCCTAACCCTAGCCCGAACCCTAACCGTAACACTTCCCCGAAGCCTGACGCTCACCCGTCCCCTAATCCTAACCCGTACGGTAACACTAACCCGGGCCCTCACACGCACGCTCCCCCTAAAGCGTTGTTGGACCCTCACCTGGACCCTAAACCGTCCCCGTCCCCTAACCCTAACCCTAGCCCGAACCCTAACCCTAACACTTCCCCGAAGCCTGACCCTCATCCGTCACCTAATCCTAACCCGTACCCTCACACTAACTCGCGCCCTCACACGCACGCTCCCCCTAAAGCGTTGTCCGACCCTCACGTGGACCCTAAACCGTCCCCGTCCCCTAACCCTAACCCTAGCCCGAACCCTAACCCTAACCCTTCCCCGAAGCCTGACCCTCACCCGTCCCCTAATCCTAACCCGTAGGCTCACACTAACCCGCGCCCTCACACGCACGCTCCCCCTAAAGCGTTGTCGGACCCTCACCTGGACCCTAAACCGTCCCCGTCCCCTAACCCTAACCCTAGCCCGAACCCTAACCCTAACCCTTCCCCGAAGCCTGACCCTCACCCGTCCCCTAATCCTAACCCGTAGGCTCACACTAACCCGCGCCCTCACACGCACGCTCCCCCTAAAGCATTGTCGGAACCTCACCTGGACCCTAAACCGTCCCCGTCCCCTAACCCTAACCCTAGCCCGAACCCTAACCCTAACCCTTCCCCGAAGCCTGACCCTCACCCGTCCCCTAATCCTAACCCGTACGCTAACACTAACCCGCGCCCTCACACGCACGCTCCCGCTAAAGCGTTGTCGGACCCTCACCTAGACGCTAAACCGTCCCCGTCCCCTAACCCTAACCCTAGCCCGAACCCTAACCCTAACCCTTCCCCGAAGCCTGACCCTCACCCGTCACCTAATCCTAACCCGTAGGCTCACACTAACCCGCGCCCTCACACGCACGCTCCCCCTAAAGCGTTGTCGGACCCTCTCCTGGACCCCAAACCGTCCCCGTACCCTAACCCTAACCCTAGCCCGAACCCTAACCCTAACCCTTCAACGAAGCCTGACCCTCACCCGTCCCCTAATCCTAACCCGTAGGCTCACACTAACCCGCGCCCTCACACGCACGCTCCCCCTAAAGCGTTGTCGGACCCTCACCTGGACCCTAAACCGTCCCCGTCCCCTAACCCTAACCCTAGCCCGAACCCTAACCCTAACCCTTCCCCGAAGCCTGACCCTCACCCGTCCCCTAATCCTAACCCGTACGCTAACACTAACTCACGCCCTCACACGCACGCTCCCCCTAAAGCGTTGTCGGACCCTCACCTGGACCCTAAACCGTCCCCGTCCCCTAACCCTAACCCTAGCCCGAACCCTAACCCTAACACTTCCCCGAAGCCTGATGCTCACCCGTCCCCTAATCCTAACCCGTACGGTAACACTAACCCGGGCCCTCACACGCACGCTCCCCCTAAAGCGTTATCGGACCCTCACCTGGACCCTAAACCGTCCCCGTCCCCTAACCCTAACCCTAGCCCGAACCCTAACCCTAACCCTTCCCCGAAGCCTGACCCTCACCCGTCCCCTAATCCTAACCCGTAGGCTCACACTAACTCGCGCCCTCACACGCACGCTCCCCCTAAAGCGTTGTCGGACCCTCACCTGGACCCTAAACCGTCCCCGTCCCCTAACCCTAACCCTAGCCCGAACCCTAACCCTAACCCTTCCCCGAAGCCTGACCCTCACCCGTCCCCTAATCCTAACCCGTAGGCTCACACTAACCCGCGCCCTCACACGCACGCTCCCCCTAAAGCATTGTCGGAACCTCACCTGGACCCTAAACCGTCCCCGTCCCCTAACCCTAACCCTAGCCCGAACCCTAACCCTAACCCTTCCCCGAAGCCTGACCCTCACCCGTCCCCTAATCCTAACCCGTACGCTAACACTAACCCGCGCCCTCACACGCACGCTCCGGCTAAAGCGTTGTCGGACCCTCACCTGGACGCTAAACCGTCCCCGTCCCCTAACCCTAACCCTAGCCCGAACCCTAACCCTAACCCTTCAACGAAGCCTGACCCTCACCCGTCACCTAATCCTAACCCGTAGGCTCACACTAACCCGCGCCCTCACACGCACGCTCCCCCTAAAGCGTTGTCGGACCCTCACCTGGACCCCAAACCGTCCCCGTACCCTAACCCTAACCCTAGCCCGAACCCTAACCCTAACCCTTCAACGAAGCCTGACCCTCACCCGTCCCCTAATCCTAACCCGTAGGCTCACACTAACCCGCGCCCTCACACGCACGCTCCCCCTAAAGCGTTGTCGGACCCTCACCTGGACCCTAAACCGTCCCCGTCCCCTAACCCTAACCCTAGCCCGAACCCTAAACCTAACCCTTCCCCGAAGCCTGACCCTCACCCGTCCCCTAATCCTAACCCGTAGGCTCACACTAACCCGCGCCCTCACACGCACGCTCCCCCTAAAGCGTTGTCGGACCCTCACCTGGACCCTAAACCGTCCCCGTCCCCTAACCCTAACCCTAGCCCGAACCCTAACCTTAACACTTCCCCGAAGCCTGACGCTCACCCGTCCCCTAATCCTAACCCGTACGGTAACACTAACCCGGGCCCTCACACGCACGCTCCCCCTAAAGCGTTGTTGGACCCTCACCTGGACCCTAAACCGTCCCCGTCCCCTAACCCTAACCCTAGCCCGAACCCTAACCCTAACCCTTCCCCGAAGCCTGACCCTCACCCGTCACCTAATCCTAACCCGTACCCTCACACTAACTCGCGCCCTCACACGCACACTCCCCCTAAAGCGTTGTCAGACCCTCACCTGGACCCTAAACCGTCCCCGTCCCCTAACCCTAACCCTAGCCCGAACCCTAACCCTAACCCTTCCCCGAAGCCTGACACTCACCCGTCCCCTAATCCTAACCCGTACACTAACACTAACCCGCGCCCTCACACGCACGCTCCCCCTAAAGCGTTGTCGGACCCTCACCTGGACCCTAAACCGTCCCCGTCCCCTAACCCTAACCCTAGCCCGAACCCTAACCCTAACCCTTCCCCGAAGCCTGACCCTCACCCGTCACCTAATCCTAACCCGTAGGCTCACACTAACCTGCGCCCTCACACGCACGCTCCCCCTAAAGCGTTGTCGGACCCTCACCTGGACCCTAAACCGTCCCCGTCCCCTAACCCTAACCCTAGCCCGAACCCTAACCCTAACCCTTCCCCGAAGCATGACCCTCACCCGTCCCATAATCCTAAGCCGTACGCTAACACTAACCCGCGCCCTCACACGCACGCTCCCCCTAAAGCGTTGTCGGACCCTCACCTGGACCCTAAACCGTCCCCGTCCCCTAACACTAACCCTAGCCCGAACCCTAACCCTAACCCTTCCCCGAATCCTGACCCTCACCCGTCCCCTAATCCTACCCCGTACACTAACACTAACCCGCGCCCACACACGCACGCTCCCCCTAAAGCGTTGTCGGACCCTCACCTGGACCCTAAACCGTCCCCGTCCCCTAACCCTAACCCTAGCCCGAACCCTAACCCTAACCCTTCCCCGAAGCCTGACCCTCACCCGTCCCCTAATCCTAACCCGTAGGCTCACACTAACCCGCGCCCTCACACACACGCTCCCCCTAAAGCGTTGTCGGACCCTCACCTCGACCCTAAACCGTCCCTGTCCCCTAACCCTAACCCTAGCCCGAACCCTAACCCTAACCCTTCCCTGAAGCCTGACCCTCACCCGTCCCCTAATCCTAACCCGTACGCTAACACTAACCCGTGCCCTCACATGCTCGCTCCCCCTAAAGCGTTGTCGGACCCTCAGCTGGATCCTACACCGTCCCCGTCCCCTAACCCTAACCCTAGCCCGAACCCTAACCCTAACCCTTCCCCGAAGCATGACCCTCACCCGTCCCCTAATCCTAAGCCGTACGCTAACACTAACCCGCGCCCTCACACTCACGCTCCCCCTAAAGCGTTGTCGGACCCTCACCTGGACCCTAAACCGTCCCCGTCCCCTAACCCTAACCCTAGCCCGAACCCTAACCCTAACCCTTCCCCGAAGCCTGACCCTCACCCGTCCCCTAATCCTAACCCGTACGCTAACACTAACCCGCGCCCTCACACGCACGCTCCCCCTAAAGCGTTGTCAGACCCTCACCTGGACCCTAAACCGTCCCCGTACCCTAACCCTAACCCTAGCCCGAACCCTAACCCTAACCCTTCCCCGAAGCCTGACCCTCACCCGTCCCCTAATCCTAACCCGTACGCTAACACTAACCCGCGCCCTCACACGCACGCTCCCCCTAAAGCGTTGTCGGACCCTCACCTGGACCCTAAACCGTCCCCGTCCCCTAACCCTAACCCTAGCCCGAACCCTAACCCTAACCCTTCCCCGAAGCCTGACCCTCACCCGTCACCTAATCCTAACCCGTAGGCTCACACTAACCCGCGCCCTCACACGCACGATCCCCCTAAAGCGTTGTCGGACCCTCACCTGGACCCTAAACCGTCCCCGTCCCCTAACCCTAACCCTAACCCTGACCCGCACCCGTCCCCTAATCCTAACCCGTACACTAACACTAACCCGCGCCCTCACACGCACGCTCCCCCTAAAGCGTTGTCGGACCCTCACCTGGACCCTAAACCGTCCCCGTCCCCTATCCCTAACCCTAGCCCGAACCCTAACCCTAACCCTTCCCCGAAGCCTGACCCTCACCCGTCCCCTAATCCTAAGACGTACGCTAACACTAACCCGCGCCCTCACACGCACGCTCCCCCTAAAGCGTTGTCGGACGCTCACTTGGACCCTAAACCGTCCCCGTCCCCTAACCCTAACCCTAGCCCGAACCCTAACCCTAACCCTTCCCCGAAGCCTGACGCTCACCCGTCCCCTAATCCTAACCCGTACGGTAACACTAACCCGCGCCCTCACACGCACGCTCCCCCTAAAGCGTTGTCGGACCCTCACCTGGACCCTAAACCGTCCCCGTCCCCTAACCCTAACCCTAGACCGAACCCTAACCCTAACCCTTCCCCGAAGCCTGACCCTCACCCGTCACCTAATCCTAACCCGTAGGCTCACACTAACGCGCGCCCTCACACGCACGATCCCCCTAAAGCGTTGTCGGACCCTCACCTGGACCCTAAACCGTCCCCGTCCCCTAACCCTAACCCTAGCCCGAACCCTAACCCTAACCCTTCCCCGAAGCATGACCCTCACCCGTCCCCTAATCCTAAGCCGTACGCTAACACTAACCCGCGCCCTCACACGCACGCTCCCCCTAAAGCGTTGTCGGACCCTCACCTGGACCCTAAACCGTCCCCGTCCCCTAACCCTAACCCTAGCCCGAACCCTAACCCTAACACTTCCCCGAAGCCTGACCCTCACCCGTCCCCTAATCCTAACCCGTACGCTAACACTAACCCACGCCCTCACACGCACGCTCCACCTAAAGCGTTGTCGGACCCTCACCTGGACCCTAAACCGTCCCCGTCCCCTAACCCTAACCCTAGCCCGAACCCTAACCCTAACCCTTCCCCGAAGCCTGACACTCACCCGTCCCCTAATCCTAACGCATAGGCTCACACTAACCCGCGCCCTCACACGCACGCTCCCCCTAAAACGTTGTCGGACCCTCACCTCGACCCTAAACCGTCCCCGTCCCCTAACCCTAACCCTAGCCCGAACCCTAACCCTAACCCTTCCCCGAAGCCTGACCCTCACCCGTCCCCTAATCCTAACCCGTACGCTAACACTAACCCACGCTCTCACACGCACGCTCCCCCTAAAGCGTTGTCGGACCCTCAGCTGGATCCTAAACCGTCCCCGTCCCCTAATCCTAACCCTAGCCCGAACCCTAACCCTAACCCTTCCCCGAAGCCTGACCCTCACCCGTCCCATAATCCTAACCCATAGGCTCACACTAACCCGCGCCCTTACACGCACGCTCCCCCTAAAGCGTTATCGGACCCTCACCTGGACCCTAAACCGTCCCCGTACCCTAACCCTAACCCTAGCTCAAACCCTAACCCTAACCCTTCCCCGAAGGCTGACCCTCACCCGTCCCCTAATCCTAACCCGGACGCTAACACTAACTCGGGCCCTCACACGCATGCTCCCCCTAAAGCGTTGTCGGACCCTCACCTGGACCCTAAACCGTCCCCATCCCCTAAACCTAACCCTAGCCCGAACCCTAACCCTAACACTTCCCCGAAGCCTGACCCTCACCCGTCCCCTAATCCTAACCCGTACACTAACACTAACCCGCGCCCTCACACGCACGCTCCCCCTAAAGCGTTGTCGGACCCTCACCTGGACCCTAAACCGTCCCCGTCCCCTAACCCTAACCCTAGCCCGAACCCTAACCCTAACCCTTCCCCGAAGCCTGACCCTCACCCGTCACCTAATCCTAACCCTTAGGCTCACACTAACCCGCCCCCTCACACGCACGCTCCCCCTAAAGCGTTGTCGGACCCTCACCTGGACCCTAAACCGTCCCCGTACCCTAACCCTAACCCTAGCCCGAACCCTAACCCTAAACCTTCAACGAAGCCTGACCCTCACCCGTCCCCTAATCCTAACCCGTAGGCTCACACTAACCCGCGCCCTCACACGCACGCTCCCCCTAAAGCGTTGTCGGACCCTCACCTGGACCCTAAACCGTCCCCGTCCCCTAACCCTAACCCTAGCCCGAACCCTAACCCTAACCCTTCCCCGAACCATGACCCTCACCCGTCCCCTAATCCTAAGACGTACGCTCACACTAACCCGCGCCCTCACACGCACGCTCCCCCTAAAGCGTTGTCGGACCCTCACCTGGACCCTAAACCGTCCCCGTCCCCTAACCCTAACCCTAGCCCGAACCCTAACCCTAACCCTTCCCCGAAGCCTGACCCTCACCCGTCACCTAATCCTAACCCGTAGGCTCACACTAACCCGCGCCCTCACACGCACGCTCCCCCTAAAGCGTAGTCGGACCCTCACCTGGACCCCAAACCGTCCCCGTACCCTAACCCTAACGCTAGCCCGAACCCTAACCCTAACCCTTCAACGAAGCCTGACCCTCACCCGTCACCTAATCCTAACCCGTAGGCTCACACTAACACGCGCCCTCACACGCACGCTCCCCCTAAAGCGTTGTCAGACCTTCACCTGGACCCTAAACCGTCCCCGTCCCCTAACCCTAACCCTAGCCCGAACCCTAACCCTAACCCTTCCCCGAAGCCTGACCCTCACCCGTCCCCTAATCCTAACCCGTACGCTAACACTAACCCACGCCCTCACACGCACGCTCCCCCTAAAGCGTTGTCGGACCCTCACCTGGACCCTAAACCGTCCCCGTCCCCTAACCCTAACCCTAGCCCGAACCCTAACCGTAACACTTCCCCGAAGCCTGACGCTCACCCGTCCCCTAATCCTAACCCGTACGGTAACACTAACCCGGGCCCTCACACGCACGCTCCCCCTAAAGCGTTGTTGGACCCTCACCTGGACCCTAAACCGTCCCCGTCCCCTAACCCTAACCCTAGCCCGAACCCTAACCCTAACACTTCCCCGAAGCCTGACCCTCATCCGTCACCTAATCCTAACCCGTACCCTCACACTAACTCGCGCCCTCACACGCACGCTCCCCCTAAAGCGTTGTCCGACCCTCACGTGGACCCTAAACCGTCCCCGTCCCCTAACCCTAACCCTAGCCCGAACCCTAACCCTAACCCTTCCCCGAAGCCTGACCCTCACCCGTCCCCTAATCCTAACCCGTAGGCTCACACTAACCCGCGCCCTCACACGCACGCTCCCCCTAAAGCGTTGTCGGACCCTCACCTGGACCCTAAACCGTCCCCGTCCCCTAACCCTAACCCTAGCCCGAACCCTAACCCTAACCCTTCCCCGAAGCCTGACCCTCACCCGTCCCCTAATCCTAACCCGTAGGCTCACACTAACCCGCGCCCTCACACGCACGCTCCCCCTAAAGCATTGTCGGAACCTCACCTGGACCCTAAACCGTCCCCGTCCCCTAACCCTAACCCTAGCCCGAACCCTAACCCTAACCCTTCCCCGAAGCCTGACCCTCACCCGTCCCCTAATCCTAACCCGTACGCTAACACTAACCCGCGCCCTCACACGCACGCTCCCGCTAAAGCGTTGTCGGACCCTCACCTAGACGCTAAACCGTCCCCGTCCCCTAACCCTAACCCTAGCCCGAACCCTAACCCTAACCCTTCCCCGAAGCCTGACCCTCACCCGTCACCTAATCCTAACCCGTAGGCTCACACTAACCCGCGCCCTCACACGCACGCTCCCCCTAAAGCGTTGTCGGACCCTCTCCTGGACCCCAAACCGTCCCCGTACCCTAACCCTAACCCTAGCCCGAACCCTAACCCTAACCCTTCAACGAAGCCTGACCCTCACCCGTCCCCTAATCCTAACCCGTAGGCTCACACTAACCCGCGCCCTCACACGCACGCTCCCCCTAAAGCGTTGTCGGACCCTCACCTGGACCCTAAACCGTCCCCGTCCCCTAACCCTAACCCTAGCCCGAACCCTAACCCTAACCCTTCCCCGAAGCCTGACCCTCACCCGTCCCCTAATCCTAACCCGTACGCTAACACTAACTCACGCCCTCACACGCACGCTCCCCCTAAAGCGTTGTCGGACCCTCACCTGGACCCTAAACCGTCCCCGTCCCCTAACCCTAACCCTAGCCCGAACCCTAACCCTAACACTTCCCCGAAGCCTGATGCTCACCCGTCCCCTAATCCTAACCCGTACGGTAACACTAACCCGGGCCCTCACACGCACGCTCCCCCTAAAGCGTTATCGGACCCTCACCTGGACCCTAAACCGTCCCCGTCCCCTAACCCTAACCCTAGCCCGAACCCTAACCCTAACCCTTCCCCGAAGCCTGACCCTCACCCGTCCCCTAATCCTAACCCGTAGGCTCACACTAACCCGCGCCCTCACACGCACGCTCCCCCTAAAGCGTTGTCGGACCCTCACCTGGACCCTAAACCGTCCCCGTCCCCTAACCCTAACCCTAGCCCGAACCCTAACCCTAACCCTTCCCCGAAGCCTGACCCTCACCCGTCCCCTAATCCTAACCCGTAGGCTCACACTAACCCGCGCCCTCACACGCACGCTCCCCCTAAAGCATTGTCGGAACCTCACCTGGACCCTAAACCGTCCCCGTCCCCTAACCCTAACCCTAGCCCGAACCCTAACCCTAACCCTTCCCCGAAGCCTGACCCTCACCCGTCCCCTAATCCTAACCCGTACGCTAACACTAACCCGCGCCCTCACACGCACGCTCCGGCTAAAGCGTTGTCGGACCCTCACCTGGACGCTAAACCGTCCCCGTCCCCTAACCCTAACCCTAGCCCGAACCCTAACCCTAACCCTTCAACGAAGCCTGACCCTCACCCGTCACCTAATCCTAACCCGTAGGCTCACACTAACCCGCGCCCTCACACGCACGCTCCCCCTAAAGCGTTGTCGGACCCTCACCTGGACCCCAAACCGTCCCCGTACCCTAACCCTAACCCTAGCCCGAACCCTAACCCTAACCCTTCAACGAAGCCTGACCCTCACCCGTCCCCTAATCCTAACCCGTAGGCTCACACTAACCCGCGCCCTCACACGCACGCTCCCCCTAAAGCGTTGTCGGACCCTCACCTGGACCCTAAACCGTCCCCGTCCCCTAACCCTAACCCTAGCCCGAACCCTAAACCTAACCCTTCCCCGAAGCCTGACCCTCACCCGTCCCCTAATCCTAACCCGTAGGCTCACACTAACCCGCGCCCTCACACGCACGCTCCCCCTAAAGCGTTGTCGGACCCTCACCTGGACCCTAAACCGTCCCCGTCCCCTAACCCTAACCCTAGCCCGAACCCTAACCTTAACACTTCCCCGAAGCCTGACGCTCACCCGTCCCCTAATCCTAACCCGTACGGTAACACTAACCCGGGCCCTCACACGCACGCTCCCCCTAAAGCGTTGTTGGACCCTCACCTGGACCCTAAACCGTCCCCGTCCCCTAACCCTAACCCTAGCCCGAACCCTAACCCTAACCCTTCCCCGAAGCCTGACCCTCACCCGTCACCTAATCCTAACCCGTACCCTCACACTAACTCGCGCCCTCACACGCACACTCCCCCTAAAGCGTTGTCAGACCCTCACCTGGACCCTAAACCGTCCCCGTCCCCTAACCCTAACCCTAGCCCGAACCCTAACCCTAACCCTTCCCCGAAGCCTGACACTCACCCGTCCCCTAATCCTAACCCGTACACTAACACTAACCCGCGCCCTCACACGCACGCTCCCCCTAAAGCGTTGTCGGACCCTCACCTGGACCCTAAACCGTCCCCGTCCCCTAACCCTAACCCTAGCCCGAACCCTAACCCTAACCCTTCCCCGAAGCCTGACCCTCACCCGTCACCTAATCCTAACCCGTAGGCTCACACTAACCTGCGCCCTCACACGCACGCTCCCCCTAAAGCGTTGTCGGACCCTCACCTGGACCCTAAACCGTCCCCGTCCCCTAACCCTAACCCTAGCCCGAACCCTAACCCTAACCCTTCCCCGAAGCATGACCCTCACCCGTCCCATAATCCTAAGCCGTACGCTAACACTAACCCGCGCCCTCACACGCACGCTCCCCCTAAAGCGTTGTCGGACCCTCACCTGGACCCTAAACCGTCCCCGTCCCCTAACACTAACCCTAGCCCGAACCCTAACCCTAACCCTTCCCCGAATCCTGACCCTCACCCGTCCCCTAATCCTACCCCGTACACTAACACTAACCCGCGCCCACACACGCACGCTCCCCCTAAAGCGTTGTCGGACCCTCACCTGGACCCTAAACCGTCCCCGTCCCCTAACCCTAACCCTAGCCCGAACCCTAACCCTAACCCTTCCCCGAAGCATGACCCTCACCCGTCCCCTAATCCTAAGCCGTACGCTAACACTAACCCGCGCCCTCACACGCACGCTCCCCCTAAAGCGTTGTCGGACCCTCACCTGGACCCTAAACCGTCCCCGTCCCCTAACCCTAACCCTAGCCCGAACCCTAACCCTAACACTTCCCCGAAGCCTGACCCTCACCCGTCCCCTAATCCTAACCCGTACGGTAACACTAACCCGCGCCCTCACACGCACGCTCCCCGTAAAGCGTTGTCGGACCCTCACCTGGACCCTAAACCGTCCCCGTCCCCTAACCCTAACCCTAGCCCGAACCCTAACCCTAACCCTTCCCCGAAGCCTGACCATCACCCGTCACCTAATCCTAACCCGTAGGCTCACACTAACCCGCGCCCTCACACGCACGCTCCCCCTAAAGCGTTGTCAGACCCTCACCTGGACCCCAAACCGTCCCCGTACCCTAACCCTAACCCTAGCCCGAACCCTAACCCTAACCCTTCAACGAAGCCTGACCCTCACCCGTCCCCTAATCCTAACCCGTAGGCTCACACTAACCCGCGCCCTCACACGCACGCTCCCCCTAAAGCGTTGTCCGACCCTCACCTGGACCCTAAACCGTCCCCGTCCCCTAACCCTAACCCTAGCCCGAACCCTAACCCTAACCCTTCCCCGAAGCCTGACCCTCACCCGTCCCCTAATCCTAACCCGTACGCTAACACTAACCCACGCCCTCACACGCACGCTCCCCCTAAAGCGTTGTCGGACCCTCACCTGGACCCTAAACCGTCCCCGTCCCCTAACCCTAACCCTAGCCCGAACCCTAACCCTAACCCTTCCCCGAAGCATGACCCTCACCCGTCCCCTAATCCTAAGCCGTACGCTAACACTAACCCGCGCCCTCACACGCACGCTCCCCCTAAAGCGTTGTCGGACCCTCACCTGGACCCTAAACCGTCCCCGTCCCCTAACACTAACCCTAGCCCGAACCCTAACCCTAACCCTTCCCCGAAGCCTGACCCTCACCCGTCCCCTAATCCTAACCCGTACACTAACACTAACCGGCGCCCTCACACGCACGCTCCCCCTAAAGCGTTGTCGGACCCTCACCTGGACCCTAAACCGTCCCCGTCCCCTAACCCTAACCCTAGCCGAACCCTAACCCTAACCCTTCCCCGAAGCATGACCCTCACCCGTCCCCTAATCCTAAGCCGTACGCTAACACTAACCCGCGCCCTCACACGCACGCTCCCCCTAAAGCGTTGTCGGACCCTCACCTGGACCCTAAACCGTCCCCGTCCCCTAACCCTAACCCTAGCCCGAACCCTAACCCTAACCCTTCCCCGAAGCCTGACCCTCACCCGTCACCTAATCCTAACCCGTAGGCTCACACTAACCCGCGCCCTCACACGCACGCTCCCCCTAAAGCGTTGTCACACCCTCACCTGGACCCCAAACCGTCCCCGTACCCTAACCCTAACCCTAGCCCGAACCCTAACCCTAACCCTTCAACGAAGCCTGACCCTCACCCGTCCCCTAATCCTAATCCGTAGGCTCACACTAACCCGCGCCCTCACACGCACGCTCCCCCTAAAGCGTTGTCGGACCCTCACCTGGACCCTAAACCGTCCCCGTACCCTAACCCTAACCCTAGCCCGAACCCTAACCCTAACCCTTCCCCGAAGCCTGACCCTCACCCGTCCCCTAATCCTAACCCGTACGCTAACACTAACCCACGCCCTCACACGCACGCTCCCCCTAAAGCGTTGTCGGACCCTCACCTGGACCTTAAACCGTCCCCGTCCCCTAACCCTAACCCTAGCCCGAACCCTAACGCTAACACTTCCCCGAAGCCTGACGCTCACCCGTTCCCTAATCCTAACCCGTACGGTAACACTAACCCGGGCCCTCACACGCACGCTCCCCCTAAAGCGTTGTTGGACCCTCACCTGGACCCTAAACCGTCCCCGTCCCCTAACCCTAACCCTAGCCCGAACCCTAACCCTAACCCTTCCCCGAAGCCTGACCCTCACCCGTCACCTAATCCTAACCCGTACCCTCACACTAACTCGCGCCCTCACACGCACGCTCCCCCTAAAGCGTTGTCAGACCCTCACCTGGACCCAAAACCGTCCCCGTCCCCTAACCCTAACCCTAGCCCGAACCCTAACCCTAACCCTTCCCCAAAGCATGACCCTCACCCGTCCCCTAATCCTAACCCGTAGGCTCACACTAACCCGCGCCCTCACACGCACGATCCCCCTAAAGCGTTGTCGGACCCTCACCTGGACCCTAAACCGTCCCCGTCCCCTAACCCTAACCCTAGCCCGAACCCTAACCCTAACCCTTCCCCGAAGCATGACCCACACCCGTCCCGTAATCCTAAGCCGTACGCTAACACTAACCCGCGCCCTCACACGCACGCTCCCCCTAAAGCGTTGTCGGACCCTCACCTGGACCCTAAACCGTCCCCGTCCCCTAACCCTAACCCTAGCCCGAACCCTAACCCTAACCCTTCCCCGAAGCCTGACCCTCACCCGTCCCCTAATCCTAACCCGTACGCTAACACTAACCCGCGCCCTCACACGCACGCTCCCCCTAAAGCGTTGTCAGACCCTCACCTGGACCCTAAACCGTCCCCGTCCCCTAACCCTAACCCTAGCCCGAACCCTAACCCTAACCCTTCCCCGAAGCCTGACCCTCACCCGTCCCCTAATCCTAACCCGTAGGCTCACACTAACCCGCGCCCTCACACGCACGCTCCCCCTAAAGCGTTGTCAGACCCTCACCTGGACCCTAAACCGTCCCCGTCCCCTAACCCTAACCCTAGCCCGAACCCTAACCCTAACCCTTCCCCGAAGCCTGACCCTCACCCGTCCCCTAATCCTAACCCGTAGGCTCACACTAACCCGCGCCCTCACACGCACGCTCCCCCTAAAGCGTTGTCGGACCCTCACCTGGACCCTAAACCGTCCCCATCCCCTAACCCTAACCCTAGCCCGAACCCTAACCCTAACACTTCCCCGAAGCATGACCCTCACCCGTCCCCTAATCCTAAGCCGTACGCTAACACTAACCCGCGCCCTCACATGCACGCTCCCCCTAAAGCGTTGTCGGACCCTCACCTGGACCCTAAACTGTCCCCGTCCCCTAACCCTAACCCTAGCCCGAACCCTAACCCTAACCCTTCCCCGAAGCCTGACCCTCACCCGTCCCCTAATCCTAACCCGTACGCTAACACTAACCCGCGCCCTCACACGCACGCTCCCCCTAAAGCGTTGTCAGACCCTCACCTGGACCCTAAACCGTCCCCGTACCCTAACCCTAACCCTAGCCCGAACCCTAACCCTAACCCTTCCCCGAAGCCTGACCCTCACCCGTCACCTAATCCTAACCCGTAGGCTCACACTAACCCGCGCCCTCACACGCACGCTCCCCCTAAAGCGTTGTCGGACCCTCACCTGGACCCTAAACCGTCCCCGTCCCCTAACCCTAACCCTAGCCCGAACCCTAACCCTAACCCTTCAACGAAGCCTGACCCTCACCCGTCCCCTAATCCTAACCCGTAGGCTCACACTAACCCACGCCCTCACACGCACGCTCCCCCTAAAGCGTTGTCGGACCCTCACCTGGACCCTAAACCGTCCCCGTCCCCTAACCCTAACCCTAGCCCGAACCCTAACCCTAACCCTTCCCCGAAGCCTGACCCTCACCCGTCCCCTAATCCTAACCCGTAGGCTCACACTAACCCGCGCCCTCACACGCACGCTCCCCCTAAAGCATTGTCGGAACCTCTCCTGGACCCTAAACCGTCCCCGTCCCCTAACCCTAACCCTAGCCCGAACCCTAACCCTAACCCTTCCCCGAAGCCTGACCCTCACCCGTCCCCTAATCCTAACCCGTACGCTAACACTAACCCGCGCCCTCACACGCACGCTCCCGCTAAAGCGTTGTCGGACCCTCAATTGGAGCCTAAGCCGTCCCCGTCCCCTAACCCTAACCCTAGCCCGAACCCTAACCCTAACCCTTCCCCGAAGCCTGACCCTCACCCGTCCCCTAATCCTAACCCGTACACTAACACTAACCCGCGCCCTCACACGCACGCTCCCCCTAAAGCGTTGTCGGACCCTCACCTGGACCCTAAACCGTCCCCGTCCCCTAACCCTAACCCTAGCCCGAACCCTAACCCTAACCCTTCCCCGAAGCCTGACCCTCACCCGTCCCCTAATCCTAACCCGTAGGCTCAAACTAACCTGCGCCCTCACACGCACGCTCCCCCTAAAGCGTTGTCGGACCCTCACCTGGACCCTAAACCGTCCCCGTCCCCTAACCCTAACCCTAGCCCGAACCCTAACCCTAACCCTTCCCCGAAGCATGACCCTCACCCGTCCCCTAATCCTAAGCCGTACGCTAACACTAACCCGCGCCCTCACACGCACGCTCCCCCTAAAGCGTTGTCGGACCCTCACCTGGACCCTAAACCGTCCCCGTCCCCTAACACTAACCCTAGCCCGAACCCTAACCCTAACCCTTCCCCGAAGCCTGACCCTCACCCGTCCCCTAATCCTAACCCGTACACTAACACTAACCGGCGCCCTCACACGCACGCTCCCCCTAAAGCGTTGTCGGACCCTCACCTGGACCCTAAACCGTCCCCGTCCCCTAACCCTAACCCTAGCCGAACCCTAACCCTAACCCTTCCCCGAAGCATGACCCTCACCCGTCCCCTAATCCTAAGCCGTACGCTAACACTAACCCGCGCCCTCACACGCACGCTCCCCCTAAAGCGTTGTCCGACCCTCACCTGGACCCTAAACCGTCCCCGTCCCCTAACCCTAACCCTAGCCCGAACCCTAACCCTAACCCTTCCCCGAAGCCTGACCCTCACCCGTCCCCTAATCCTAACCCGTATGCTAACACTAACCCACGCCCTCACACGCACGCTCCCCCTAAAGCGTTGTCGGACCCTCACCTGGACCTTAAACCGTCCCCGTCCCCTATCCCTAACCCTAGCCCGAACCCTAACGCTAACACTTCCCCGAAGCCTGACGCTCACCCGTTCCCTAATCCTATCCCGTACGGTAACACTAACCCGGGCCCTCACACGCACGCTCCCCCTAAAGCGTTGTTGGACCCTCACCTGGACCCTAAACCGTCCCCGTCCCCTAACCCTAACCCTAGCCCGAACCCTAACCCTAACCCTTCCCCGAAGCCTGACCCTCACCCGTCACCTAATCCTAACCCGTACCCTCACACTAACTCGCGCCCTCACACGCACGCTCCCCCTAAAGCGTTGTCTGACCCTCACCTGGACCCAAAACCGTCCCCGTCCCCTAACCCTAACCCTAGCCCGAACCCTAACCCTAACCCTTCCCCGAAGCCTGACCCTCACCCGTCCCCTAATCCTAACCCGTAGGCTCACACTAACCCGCGCCCTCACACGCACGCTCCCCCTAAAGCGTTGTCGGACCCTCACCTGGACCCTAAACCGTCCCCATCCCCTAACCCTAACCCTAGCCCGAACCCTAACCCTAACACTTCCCCGAAGCATGACCCTCACCCGTCCCCTAATCCTAAGCCGTACGCTAACACTAACCCGCGCCCTCACATGCACGCTCCCCCTAAAGCGTTGTCGGACCCTCACCTGGACCCTAAACCGTCCCCGTCCCCTAACCCTAACCCTAGCCCGAACCCTAACCCTAACCCTTCCCCGAAGCCTGACCCTCACCCGTCCCCTAATCCTAACCCGTACGCTAACACTAACCCGCGCCCTCACACGCACGCTCCCCCTAAAGCGTTGTCAGACCCTCACCTGGACCCTAAACCGTCCCCGTACCCTAACCCTAACCCTAGCCCGAACCCTAACCCTAACCCTTCCCCGAAGCCTGACCCTCACCCGTCACCTAATCCTAACCCGTAGGCTCACACTAACCCGCGCCCTCACACGCACGCTCCCCCTAAAGCGTTGTCGGACCCTCACCTGGACCCTAAACCGTCCCCGTCCCCTAACCCTAACCCTAGCCCGAACCCTAACCCTAACCCTTCAACGAAGCCTGACCCTCACCCGTCCCCTAATCCTAACCCGTAGGCTCACACTAACCCACGCCCTCACACGCACGCTCCCCCTAAAGCGTTGTCGGACCCTCACCTGGACCCTAAACCGTCCCCGTCCCCTAACCCTAACCCTAGCCCGAACCCTAACCCTAACCCTTCCCCGAAGCCTGACCCTCACCCGTCCCCTAATCCTAACCCGTAGGCTCACACTAACCCGCGCCCTCACACGCACGCTCCCCCTAAAGCATTGTCGGAACCTCTCCTGGACCCTAAACCGTCCCCGTCCCCTAACCCTAACCCTAGCCCGAACCCTAACCCTAACCCTTCCCCGAAGCCTGACCCTCACCCGTCCCCTAATCCTAACCCGTACGCTAACACTAACCCGCGCCCTCACACGCACGCTCCCGCTAAAGCGTTGTCGGACCCTCAATTGGAGCCTAAGCCGTCCCCGTCCCCTAACCCTAACCCTAGCCCGAACCCTAACCCTAACCCTTCCCCGAAGCCTGACCCTCACCCGTCCCCTAATCCTAACCCGTACACTAACACTAACCCGCGCCCTCACACGCACGCTCCCCCTAAAGCGTTGTCGGACCCTCACCTGGACCCTAAACCGTCCCCGTCCCCTAACCCTAACCCTAGCCCGAACCCTAACCCTAACCCTTCCCCGAAGCCTGACCCTCACCCGTCCCCTAATCCTAACCCGTAGGCTCAAACTAACCTGCGCCCTCACACGCACGCTCCCCCTAAAGCGTTGTCGGACCCTCACCTGGACCCTAAACCGTCCCCGTCCCCTAACCCTAACCCTAGCCCGAACCCTAACCCTAACCCTTCCCCGAAGCATGACCCTCACCCGTCCCCTAATCCTAAGCCGTACGCTAACACTAACCCGCGCCCTCACACGCACGCTCCCCCTAAAGCGTTGTCGGACCCTCACCTGGACCCTAAACCGTCCCCGTCCCCTAACACTAACCCTAGCCCGAACCCTAACCCTAACCCTTCCCCGAAGCCTGACCCTCACCCGTCCCCTAATCCTAACCCGTACACTAACACTAACCGGCGCCCTCACACGCACGCTCCCCCTAAAGCGTTGTCGGACCCTCACCTGGACCCTAAACCGTCCCCGTCCCCTAACCCTAACCCTAGCCGAACCCTAACCCTAACCCTTCCCCGAAGCATGACCCTCACCCGTCCCCTAATCCTAAGCCGTACGCTAACACTAACCCGCGCCCTCACACGCACGCTCCCCCTAAAGCGTTGTCGGACCCTCACCTGGACCCTAAACCGTCCCCGTCCCCTAACCCTAACCCTAGCCCGAACCCTAACCCTAACCCTTCCCCGAAGCCTGACCCTCACCCGTCACCTAATCCTAACCCGTAGGCTCACACTAACCCGCGCCCTCACACGCACGCTCCCCCTAAAGCGTTGTCACACCCTCACCTGGACCCCAAACCGTCCCCGTACCCTAACCCTAACCCTAGCCCGAACCCTAACCCTAACCCTTCAACGAAGCCTGACCCTCACCCGTCCCCTAATCCTAATCCGTAGGCTCACACTAACCCGCGCCCTCACACGCACGCTCCCCCTAAAGCGTTGTCGGACCCTCACCTGGACCCTAAACCGTCCCCGTACCCTAACCCTAACCCTAGCCCGAACCCTAACCCTAACCCTTCCCCGAAGCCTGACCCTCACCCGTCCCCTAATCCTAACCCGTACGCTAACACTAACCCACGCCCTCACACGCACGCTCCCCCTAAAGCGTTGTCGGACCCTCACCTGGACCTTAAACCGTCCCCGTCCCCTAACCCTAACCCTAGCCCGAACCCTAACGCTAACACTTCCCCGAAGCCTGACGCTCACCCGTTCCCTAATCCTAACCCGTACGGTAACACTAACCCGGGCCCTCACACGCACGCTCCCCCTAAAGCGTTGTTGGACCCTCACCTGGACCCTAAACCGTCCCCGTCCCCTAACCCTAACCCTAGCCCGAACCCTAACCCTAACCCTTCCCCGAAGCCTGACCCTCACCCGTCACCTAATCCTAACCCGTACCCTCACACTAACTCGCGCCCTCACACGCACGCTCCCCCTAAAGCGTTGTCAGACCCTCACCTGGACCCAAAACCGTCCCCGTCCCCTAACCCTAACCCTAGCCCGAACCCTAACCCTAACCCTTCCCCAAAGCATGACCCTCACCCGTCCCCTAATCCTAACCCGTAGGCTCACACTAACCCGCGCCCTCACACGCACGATCCCCCTAAAGCGTTGTCGGACCCTCACCTGGACCCTAAACCGTCCCCGTCCCCTAACCCTAACCCTAGCCCGAACCCTAACCCTAACCCTTCCCCGAAGCATGACCCACACCCGTCCCGTAATCCTAAGCCGTACGCTAACACTAACCCGCGCCCTCACACGCACGCTCCCCCTAAAGCGTTGTCGGACCCTCACCTGGACCCTAAACCGTCCCCGTCCCCTAACCCTAACCCTAGCCCGAACCCTAACCCTAACCCTTCCCCGAAGCCTGACCCTCACCCGTCCCCTAATCCTAACCCGTACGCTAACACTAACCCGCGCCCTCACACGCACGCTCCCCCTAAAGCGTTGTCAGACCCTCACCTGGACCCTAAACCGTCCCCGTACCCTAACCCTAACCCTAGCCCGAACCCTAACCCTAACCCTTCCCCGAAGCCTGACCCTCACCCGTCCCCTAATCCTAACCCGTAGGCTCACACTAACCCGCGCCCTCACACGCACGCTCCCCCTAAAGCGTTGTCGAACCCTCACCTGGACCCTAAACCGTCCCCGTCCCCTAACCCTACCCTAGCCCGAACCCTAACCCTAACCCTTCCCCGAAGCCTGACACTCACCCGTCACCTAATCCTAACCCGTAGGCTCACACTAACCCGCGCCCTCACACGCACGCTCCCCCTAAAGCGTTGTCGGACCCTCACCTGGACCCTAAACTGTCCCCGTCCCCTAACCCTAACCCTAGCTCGAACCCTAACCCTAACCCTTCAACAAAGCCTGACCCTCACCCGTCCCCTAATCCTAACCCGTAGGCTCACACTAACCCACGCCCTCACACGCACGCTCCCCCTAAAGCGTTGTCGGACCCTCACCTGGACCCTAAACCGTCCCCGTCCCCTAACCCTAACCCTAGCCCGAACCCTAACCCTAACCCTTCCCCGAAGCCTGACCCTCACCCGTCCCCTAATCCTAACCCGTAGGCTCACACTAACCCGCGCCCTCACACGCACGCTCCCCCTAAAGCATTGTCGGAACCTCACCTGGACCCTAAACCGTCCCCGTCCCCTAACCCTAACCCTAGCCCGAACCCTAACCCTAACCCTTCCCCGAAGCCTGACCCTCACCCGTCCCCTAATCCTAACCCGTAGGCTCACACTAACCCGCGCCCTCACACGCACGCTCCCCCTAAAGCGTTGTCGGACTCTCACCTGGAACCTAAACCGTCCCCGTCCCCTAACCCTAACCCTAGCCCGAACCCTAACCCTAACCCTTCCCCGAAGCCTGACCCTCACCCGTCCCCTAATCCTAACCCGTAGGCTCACACTAACCCGCGCCCTCACACGCACGCTCCCCCTAAAGCATTGTCGGAACCTCACCTGGACCCTAAACCGTCCCCGTCCCCTAACCCTAACCCTAGCCCGAACCCTAACCCTAACCCTTCCCCGAAGCCTGACCCTCACCCGTCCCCTAATCCTAACCCGTACGCTAACACTAACCCGCGCCCTCACACGCACGCTCCCGCTAAAGCGTTGTCGGACCCTCACCTGGACGCTAAACCGTCCCCGTCCCCTAACCCTAACCCTAGCCCGAACCCTAACCCTAACCCTTCCCCGAAGCCTGACCCTCACCCGTCACCTAATCCTAACCCGTAGGCTCACACTAACCCGCGCCCTCACACGCACGCTCCCCCTAAAGCGTTGTCGGACCCTCACCTGGACCCCAAACCGTCCCCGTACCCTAACCCTAACCCTAGCCCGAACCCTAACCCTAACCCTTCAACGAAGCCTGACCCTCACCCGTCCCCTAATCCTAACCCGTAGGCTCACACTAACCCGCGCCCTCACACGCACGCTCCCCCTAAAACGTTGTCGGACCCTCACCTGGACCCTAAACCGTCCCCGTACCCTAACCCTAACCCTAGCCCGAACCCTAACCCTAACCCTTCCCCGAAGCCTGACTCTCACCCGTCCCCTAATCCTAACCCGTACGCTAACACTAACTCACGCCCTCACAGGCACGCTCCCCCTAAAGCGTTGTCGGACCCTCACCTGGACCCTAAACCGTCCCCGTCCCCTAACCCTAACCCTAGCCCGAACCCTAACCCTAACCCTTCAACGAAGCCTGACCCTCACCCGTCCCCTAATCCTAACCCGTAGGCTCACACTAACCCACGCCCTCACACGCACGCTCCCCCTAAAGCGTTGTCGGACCCTCACCTGGACCCTAAACCGTCCCCGTCCCCTAACCCTAACCCTAGCCCGAACCCTAACCCTAACCCTTCCCCGAAGCCTGACCCTCACCCGTCCCCTAATCCTAACCCGTAGGCTCACACTAACCCGCGCCCTCACACGCACGCTCCCCCTAAAGCATTGTCGGAACCTCTCCTGGACCCTAAACCGTCCCCGTCCCCTAACCCTAACCCTAGCCCGAACCCTAACCCTAACCCTTCCCCGAAGCCTGACCCTCACCCGTCCCCTAATCCTAACCCGTACGCTAACACTAACCCGCGCCCTCACACGCACGCTCCCGCTAAAGCGTTGTCGGACCCTCAATTGGAGCCTAAGCCGTCCCCGTCCCCTAACCCTAACCCTAGCCCGAACCCTAACCCTAACCCTTCCCCGAAGCCTGACCCTCACCCGTCCCCTAATCCTAACCCGTACACTAACACTAACCCGCGCCCTCACACGCACGCTCCCCCTAAAGCGTTGTCGGACCCTCACCTGGACCCTAAACCGTCCCCGTCCCCTAACCCTAACCCTAGCCCGAACCCTAACCCTAACCCTTCCCCGAAGCCTGACCCTCACCCGTCCCCTAATCCTAACCCGTAGGCTCAAACTAACCTGCGCCCTCACACGCACGCTCCCCCTAAAGCGTTGTCGGACCCTCACCTGGACCCTAAACCGTCCCCGTCCCCTAACCCTAACCCTAGCCCGAACCCTAACCCTAACCCTTCCCCGAAGCATGACCCTCACCCGTCCCCTAATCCTAAGCCGTACGCTAACACTAACCCGCGCCCTCACACGCACGCTCCCCCTAAAGCGTTGTCGGACCCTCACCTGGACCCTAAACCGTCCCCGTCCCCTAACACTAACCCTAGCCCGAACCCTAACCCTAACCCTTCCCCGAAGCCTGACCCTCACCCGTCCCCTAATCCTAACCCGTACACTAACACTAACCGGCGCCCTCACACGCACGCTCCCCCTAAAGCGTTGTCGGACCCTCACCTGGACCCTAAACCGTCCCCGTCCCCTAACCCTAACCCTAGCCGAACCCTAACCCTAACCCTTCCCCGAAGCATGACCCTCACCCGTCCCCTAATCCTAAGCCGTACGCTAACACTAACCCGCGCCCTCACACGCACGCTCCCCCTAAAGCGTTGTCCGACCCTCACCTGGACCCTAAACCGTCCCCGTCCCCTAACCCTAACCCTAGCCCGAACACTAACCCTAACCCTTCCCCGAAGCCTGACCCTCACCCGTCCCCTAATCCTAACCCGTACGCTAACACTAACCCACGCCCTCACACGCACGCTCCCCCTAAAGCGTTGTCGGACCCTCACCTGGACCTTAAACCGTCCCCGTCCCCTATCCCTAACCCTAGCCCGAACCCTAACGCTAACACTTCCCCGAAGCCTGACGCTCACCCGTTCCCTAATCCTATCCCGTACGGTAACACTAACCCGGGCCCTCACACGCACGCTCCCCCTAAAGCGTTGTTGGACCCTCACCTGGACCCTAAACCGTCCCCGTCCCCTAACCCTAACCCTAGCCCGAACCCTAACCCTAACCCTTCCCCGAAGCCTGACCCTCACCCGTCACCTAATCCTAACCCGTACCCTCACACTAACTCGCGCCCTCACACGCACGCTCCCCCTAAAGCGTTGTCAGACCCTCACCTGGACCCAAAACCGTCCCCGTCCCCTAACCCTAACCCTAGCCCGAACCCTAACCCTAACCCTTCCCCGAAGCCTGACCCTCACCCGTCCCCTAATCCTAACCCGTAGGCTCACACTAACCCGCGCCCTCACACGCACGCTCCCCCTAAAGCGTTGTCGGACCCTCACCTGGACCCTAAACCGTCCCCATCCCCTAACCCTAACCCTAGCCCGAACCCTAACCCTAACACTTCCCCGAAGCATGACCCTCACCCGTCCCCTAATCCTAAGCCGTACGCTAACACTAACCCGCGCCCTCACATGCACGCTCCCCCTAAAGCGTTGTCGGACCCTCACCTGGACCCTAAACCGTCCCCGTCCCCTAACCCTAACCCTAGCCCGAACCCTAACCCTAACCCTTCCCCGAAGCCTGACCCTCACCCGTCCCCTAATCCTAACCCGTACGCTAACACTAACCCGCGCCCTCACACGCACGCTCCCCCTAAAGCGTTGTCAGACCCTCACCTGGACCCTAAACCGTCCCCGTACCCTAACCCTAACCCTAGCCCGAACCCTAACCCTAACCCTTCCCCGAAGCCTGACCCTCACCCGTCACCTAATCCTAACCCGTAGGCTCACACTAACCCGCGCCCTCACACGCACGCTCCCCCTAAAGCGTTGTCGGACCCTCACATGGACCCTAAACCGTCCCCGTCCCCTAACCCTAACCCTAGCCCGAACCCTAACCCTAACCCTTCAACGAAGCCTGACCCTCACCCGTCCCCTAATCCTAACCCGTAGGCTCACACTAACCCACGCCCTCACACGCACGCTCCCCCTAAAGCGTTGTCGGACCCTCACCTGGACCCTAAACCGTCCCCGTCCCCTAACCCTAACCCTAGCCCGAACCCTAACCCTAACCCTTCCCCGAAGCCTGACCCTCACCCGTCCCCTAATCCTAACCCGTAGGCTCACACTAACCCGCGCCCTCACACGCACGCTCCCCCTAAAGCATTGTCGGAACCTCTCCTGGACCCTAAACCGTCCCCGTCCCCTAACCCTAACCCTAGCCCGAACCCTAACCCTAACCCTTCCCCGAAGCCTGACCCTCACCCGTCCCCTAATCCTAACCCGTACGCTAACACTAACCCGCGCCCTCACACGCACGCTCCCGCTAAAGCGTTGTCGAACCCTCAATTGGAGCCTAAGCCGTCCCCGTCCCCTAACCCTAACCCTAGCCCGAACCCTAACCCTAACCCTTCCCCGAAGCCTGACCCTCACCCGTCACCTAATCCTAACCCGTAGGCTCAAACTAACCTGCGCCCTCACACGCACGCTCCCCCTAAAGCGTTGTCGGACCCTCACCTGGACCCTAAACCGTCCCCGTCCCCTAACCCTAACCCTAGCCCGAACCCTAACCCTAACCCTTCCCCGAAGCATGACCCTCACCCGTCCCCTAATCCTAAGCCGTACGCTAACACTAACCCGCGCCCTCACACGCACGCTCCCCCTAAAGCGTTGTCGGACCCTCACCTGGACCCTAAACCGTCCCCGTCCCCTAACCCTAACCCTAGCCCGAACCCTAACCCTAACCCTTCCCCGAAGCCTGACCCTCACCCGTCACCTAATCCTAACCCGTAGGCTCACACTAACCCGCGCCCTCACACGCACGCTCCCCCTAAAGCGTTGTCAGACCCTCACCTGGACCCCAAACCGTCCCCGTACCCTAACCCTAACCCTAGCCCGAACCCTAACCCTAACCCTTCAACGAAGCCTGACCCTCACCCGTCCCCTAATCCTAATCCGTAGGCTCACACTAACCCGCGCCCTCACACGCACGCTCCCCCTAAAGCGTTGTCGGACCCTCACCTGGACCCTAAACCGTCCCCGTACCCTAACCCTAACCCTAGCCCGAACCCTAACCCTAACCCTTCCCCGAAGCCTGACCCTCACCCGTCCCCTAATCCTAACCCGTACGCTAACACTAACCCACGCCCTCACACGCACGCTCCCCCTAAAGCGTTGTCGGACCCTCACCTGGACCTTAAACCGTCCCCGTCCCCTAACCCTAACCCTAGCCCGAACCCTAACGCTAACACTTCCCCGAAGCCTGACGCTCACCCGTTCCCTAATCCTAACCCGTACGGTAACACTAACCCGGGCCCTCACACGCACGCTCCCCCTAAAGCGTTGTTGGACCCTCACCTGGACCCTAAACCGTCCCCGTCCCCTAACCCTAACCCTAGCCCGAACCCTAACCCTAACCCTTCCCCGAAGCCTGACCCTCACCCGTCACCTAATCCTAACCCGTACCCTCACACTAACTCGCGCCCTCACACGCACGCTCCCCCTAAAGCGTTGTCAGACCCTCACCTGGACCCAAAACCGTCCCCGTCCCCTAACCCTAACCCTAGCCCGAACCCTAACCCTAACCCTTCCCCAAAGCATGACCCTCACCCGTCCCCTAATCCTAACCCGTAGGCTCACACTAACCCGCGCCCTCACACGCACGATCCCCCTAAAGCGTTGTCGGACCCTCACCTGGACCCTAAACCGTCCCCGTCCCCTAACCCTAACCCTAGCCCGAACCCTAACCCTAACCCTTCCCCGAAGCATGACCCACACCCGTCCCGTAATCCTAAGCCGTACGCTAACACTAACCAGCGCCCTCACACGCACGCTCCCCCTAAAGCGTTGTCGGACCCTCACCTGGATCCTAAATCGTCCCCGTCCCCTAACCCTAACCCTAGCCCGAACCCTAACCCTAACCCTTCCCCGAAGCCTGACCCTCACCCGTCCCCTAATCCTAACCCGTACGCTAACACTAACCCACGCCCTCACACGCACGCTCCCCCTAAAGCGTTGTCAGACCCTCACCTGGACCCTAAACCGTCCCCGTACCCTAACCCTAACCCTAGCCCGAACCCTAACCCTAACCCTTCCCCGAAGCCTGACCCTCACCCGTCCCCTAATCCTAACCCGTAGGCTCACACTAACCCGCGCCCTCACACGCACGCTCCCCCTAAAGCGTTGTCGAACCCTCACCTGGACCCTAAACCGTCCCCGTCCCCTAACCCTACCCTAGCCCGAACCCTAACCCTAACCCTTCCCCGAAGCCTGACACTCACCCGTCACCTAATCCTAACCCGTAGGCTCACACTAACCCGCGCCCTCACACGCACGCTCCCCCTAAAGCGTTGTCGGACCCTCACCTGGACCCTAAACTGTCCCCGTCCCCTAACCCTAACCCTAGCTCGAACCCTAACCCTAACCCTTCAACAAAGCCTGACCCTCACCCGTCCCCTAATCCTAACCCGTAGGCTCACACTAACCCACGCCCTCACACGCACGCTCCCCCTAAAGCGTTGTCGGACCCTCACCTGGACCCTAAACCGTCCCCGTCCCCTAACCCTAACCCTAGCCCGAACCCTAACCCTAACCCTTCCCCGAAGCCTGACCCTCACCCGTCCCCTAATCCTAACCCGTAGGCTCACACTAACCCGCGCCCTCACACGCACGCTCCCCCTAAAGCATTGTCGGAACCTCACCTGGACCCTAAACCGTCCCCGTCCCCTAACCCTAACCCTAGCCCGAACCCTAACCCTAACCCTTCCCCGAAGCCTGACCCTCACCCGTCCCCTAATCCTAACCCGTAGGCTCACACTAACCCGCGCCCTCACACGCACGCTCCCCCTAAAGCGTTGTCGGACCCTCACCTGGAACCTAAACCGTCCCCGTCCCCTAACCCTAACCCTAGCCCGAACCCTAACCCTAACCCTTCCCCGAAGCCTGACCCTCACCCGTCCCCTAATCCTAACCCGTAGGCTCACACTAACCCGCGCCCTCACACGCACGCTCTCCCTAAAGCATTGTCGGAACCTCACCTGGACCCTAAACCGTCCCCGTCCCCTAACCCTAACCCTAGCCCGAACCCTAACCCTAACCCTTCCCCGAAGCCTGACCCTCACCCGTCCCCTAATCCTAACCCGTACGCTAACACTAACCCGCGCCCTCACACGCACGCTCCCGCTAAAGCGTTGTCGGACCCTCACCTGGACGCTAAACCGTCCCCGTCCCCTAACCCTAACCCTAGCCCGAACCCTAACCCTAACCCTTCCCCGAAGCCTGACCCTCACCCGTCACCTAATCCTAACCCGTAGGCTCACACTAACCCGCGCCCTCACACGCACGCTCCCCCTAAAGCGTTGTCGGACCCTCACCTGGACCCCAAACCGTCCCCGTACCCTAACCCTAACCCTAGCCCGAACCCTAACCCTAACCCTTCAACGAAGCCTGACCCTCACCCGTCCCCTAATCCTAACCCGTAGGCTCACACTAACCCGCGCCCTCACACGCACGCTCCCCCTAAAACGTTGTCGGACCCTCACCTGGACCCTAAACCGTCCCCGTACCCTAACCCTAACCCTAGCCCGAACCCTAACCCTAACCCTTCCCCGAAGCCTGACCCTCACCCGTCCCCTAATCCTAACCCGTACGCTAACACTAACTCACGCCCTCACAGGCACGCTCCCCCTAAAGCGTTGTCGGACCCTCACCTGGACCCTAAACCGTCCCCGTCCCCTAACCCTAACCCTAGCCCGAACCCTAACCCTAACACTTCCCCGAAGCCTGACGCTCACCCGTCCCCTAATCCTAACCCGTACGGTAACACTAACCCGGGCCCTCACACGCACGCTCCCCCTAAAGCGTTGTTGGACCCTCACCTGGACCCTAAACCGTCCCCGTCCCCTAACCCTAACCCTAGCCCGAACCCTAACCCTAACCCTTCCCCGAAGCCTGACCCTCACCCGTCACCTAACCCTAACCCGTACCCTCACACTAACTCGCGCCCTCACACGCACGCTCCCCCTAAAGCGTTGTCAGACCCTCATCTGGACCCTAAACCGTCCCCGTCCCCTAACCCTAACCCTAGCCCGAACCCTAACCCTAACCCTTCCCCGAAGCCTGACCCTCACCCGTCCCCTAATCCTAACCCGTAGGCTCACACTAACCCGCGCCCTCACATGCACGCTCCCCCTAAAGCGTTGTCGGACCCTCACCTGGACCCTAAACCGTCCCCATACCCTAACCCTAACCCTAGCCCGAACCCTAACCCTAACGCTTCCCCGAAGCCTGACCCTCACCCGTCCCCTAATCCTAAGCCGTAGGCTCACACTAACCCACGCCCTCACACGCACGCTCCCCCTAAAGCATTGTCGGAACCTCACCTGGACCCTAAACCGTCCCCGTCCCCTAACCCTAACCCTAGCCCGAACCCTAACCCTAACCCTTCCCCGAAGCCTGACCCTCACCCATCCCCTAATCCTAACCCGTACGCTAACACTAACCCGCGCCCTCACACGCACGCTCCCGCTAAAGCGTTGTCGGACCCTCAATTGGAGCCTAAGCCGTCCCCGTCCCCTAACCCTAACCCTAGCCCGAACCCTAACCCTAACCCTTCCCCGAAGCCTGACCCTCACCCGTCCCCTAATCCTAACCCGTACACTAACACTAACCCGCGCCCTCACACGCACGCTCCCCCTAAAGCGTTGTCGGACCCTCACCTGGACCCTAAACCGTCCCCGTCCCCTAACCCTAACCCTAGCCCGAACCCTAACCCTAACCCTTCCCCGAAGCCTGACCCTCACCCGTCACCTAATCCTAACCCGTAGGCTCACACTAACCTGCGCCCTCACACGCACGCTCCCCCTAAAGCGTTGTAGGACCCTCACCTGGACCCTAAACCGTCCCCGTCCCCTAACCCTAACCCTAGCCCGAACCCTAACCCTAACCCTTCCCCGAAGCATGACCCTCACCCGTCCCCTAATCCTAAGCCGTACGCTAACACTAACCCGCGCCCTCACACGCACGCTCCCCCTAAAGCGTTGTCGGACCCTCACCTGGACCCTAAACCGTCCCCGTCCCCTAACACTAACCCTAGCCCGAACCCTAACCCTAACCCTTCCCCGAATCCTGACCCTCACCCGTCCCCTAATCCTACCCCGTACACTAACACTAACCCGCGCCCTCACACGCACGCTCCCCCTAAAGCGTTGTCGGACCCTCACCTGGACCCTAAACCGTCCCCGTCCCCTAACCCTAACCCTAGCCCGAACCCTAACCCTAACCCTTCCCCGAAGCATGACCCTCACCCGTCCCCTAATCCTAAGCCGTACGCTAACACTAACCCGCGCCCTCACACGCACGCTCCCCCTAAAGCGTTGTCGGACCCTCACCTGGACCCTAAACCGTCCCCGTCCCCTAACCCTAACCCTAGCCCGAACCCTAACCCTAACCCTTCCCCGAAGCCTGACCCTCACCCGTCCCCTAATCCTAACCCGTACGCTAACACTAACCCGCGCCCTCACACGCACGCTCCCCCTAAAGCGTTGTCGGACCCTCACCTGGACCCTAAACCGTCCCCGTCCCCTAACCCTATCCCTAGCCCGAACCCTAACCCTAACCCTTCCCCGAAGCCTGACCATCACCCGTCACCTAATCCTAACCCGTAGGCTCACACTAACCCGCGCCCTCACACGCACGCTCCCCCTAAAGCGTTGTCAGACCCTCACCTGGACCCCAAACCGTCCCCGTACCCTAACCCTAAACCTAGCCCGAACCCTAACCCTAACCCTTCAACGAAGCCTGACCCTCACCCGTCCCCTAATCCTAACCCGTAGGCTCACACTAACCCGCGCCCTCACACGCACGCTCCCCCTAAAGCGTTGTCGGACCCTCACCTGGACCCTAAACCGTCCCCGTCCCCTAACCCTAACCCTAGCCCGAACCCTAACCCTAACCCTTCCCCGAAGCCTGACCCTCACCCGTCCCCTAATCCTAACCCGTACGCTAACACTAACCCACGCCCTCACACGCACGCTCCCCCTAAAGCGTTGTCGGACCCTCACCTGGACCTTAAACCGTCCCCGTCCCCTAACCCTAACCCTAGCCCGAACCCTAACCCTAACACTTCCCCGAAGCCTGACGCTCACCCGTTCCCTAATCCTAACCCGTACGGTAACACTAACCCGGGCCCTCACACGCACGCTCCCCCTAAAGCGTTGTTGGACCCTCACCTGGACCCTAAACAGTCCCCGTCCCCTAACCCTAACCCTAGCCCGAACCCTAACCCTAACCCTTCCCCGAAGCCTGACCCTCACCCGTCACCTAATCCTAACCCGTACCCTCACACTAACTCGCGCCCTCACACGCACGCTCCCCCTAAAGCGTTGTCAGACCCTAACCTGGACCCAAAACCGTCCCCGTCCCCTAACCCTAACCCTAGCCCGAACCCTAACCCTAACCCTTCCCCGAAGCCTGACCCTCACCCGTCCCCTAATCCTAACCCGTAGGCTCACACTAACCCGCGCCCTCACACGCACGCTCCCCCTAAAGCGTTGTCGGACCCTCACCTGGACCCTAAACCGTCCCCGTCCCCTAACCCTAACCCTAGCCCGAACCCTAACCCTAACCCTTCCCCGAAGCATGACCCTCACCCGTCCCCTAATCCTAAGCCGTACGCTAACACTAACCCGCGCCCTCACACGCACGCTCCCCCTAAAGCGTTGTCGGACCCTCACCTGGACCCTAAACCGTCCCCGTCCCCTAACCCTAACCCTAGCCCGAACCCTAAACCTAACCCTTCCCCGAAGCATGACCCTCACCCGTCCCCTAATCCTAACCCGTACGCTAACACTAACCCGCGCCCTTACACGCACGCTCCCCCTAAAGCGTTGTCGGACCCTCACCTGGACCCTAAACCGTCCCCGTCCCCTAACCCTAACCCTAGCCCGAACCCTAACCCTAACCCTTCCCCGAAGCCTGACCCTCACCCGTCCCCTAATCCTAACCCGTACGCTAACACTAACCCGCGCCCTCACACGCACGCTCCCCCTAAAGCGTTGTCGGACCCTCACCTGGACCCTAAACCGTCCCCGTCCCCTAACCCTAACCCTAGCCCGAACCCTAACCCTAACCCTTCCCCGAAGCCTGACCATCACCCGTCACCTAATCCTAACCCGTAGGCTCACACTAACCCGCGCCCTCACACGCACGCTCCCCCTAAAGCGTTGTCAGACCCTCACCTGGACCCCAAACCGTCCCCGTACCCTAACCCTAACCCTAGCCCGAACCCTAACCCTAACCCTTCAACGAAGCCTGACCCTCACCCGTCCCCTAATCCTAACCCGTAGGCTCACACTAACCCGCGCCCTCACACGCACGCTCCCCCTAAAGCGTTGTCGGACCCTCACCTGGACCCTAAACCGTCCCCGTCCCCTAACCCTAACCCTAGCCCGAACCCTAACCCTAACCCTTCCCCGAAGCCTGACCCTCACCCGTCCCCTAATCCTAACCCGTACGCTAACACTAACCCACGCCCTCACACGCACGCTCCCCCTAAAGCGTTGTCGGACCCTCACCTGGACCTTAAACCGTCCCCGTCCCCTAACCCTAACCCTAGCCCGAACCCTAACCCTAACACTTCCCCGAAGCCTGACGCTCACCCGTTCCCTAATCCTAACCCGTACGGTAACACTAACCCGGGCCCTCACACGCACGCTCCCCCTAAAGCGTTGTTGGACCCTCACCTGGACCCTAAACCGTCCCCGTCCCCTAACCCTAACCCTAGCCCGAACCCTAACCCTAACCCTTCCCCGAAGCCTGACCCTCACCCGTCACCTAATCCTAACCCGTACCCTCACACTAACTCGCGCCCTCACACGCACGCTCCCCCTAAAGCGTTGTCAGACCCTAACCTGGACCCAAAACCGTCCCCGTCCCCTAACCCTAACCCTAGCCCGAACCCTAACCCTAACCCTTCCCCGAAGCCTGACCCTCACCCGTCCCCTAATCCTAACCCGTAGGCTCACACTAACCCGCGCCCTCACACGCACGCTCCCCCTAAAGCGTTGTCGGACCCTCACCTGGACCCTAAACCGTCCCCGTCCCCTAACCCTAACCCTAGCCCGAACCCTAACCCTAACCCTTCCCCGAAGCATGACCCTCACCCGTCCCCTAATCCTAAGCCGTACGCTAACACTAACCCGCGCCCTCACACGCACGCTCCCCCTAAAGCGTTGTCGGACCCTCACCTGGACCCTAAACCGTCCCCGTCCCCTAACCCTAACCCTAGCCCGAACCCTAACCCTAACCCTTCCCCGAAGCCTGACCCTCACCCGTCCCCTAATCCTAACCCGTACGCTAACACTAACCCGCGCCCTCACACGCACGCTCCCCCTAAAGCGTTGTCAGACCCTCACCTGGACCCAAAACCGTCCCCGTCCCCTAACCCTAACCCTAGCCCGAACCCTAACCCTAACCCTTCCCCGAAGCCTGACCCTCACCCGTCCCCTAATCCTAACCCGTACGCTAACACTAACCCGCGCCCTCACACGCACGCTCCCCCTAAAGCGTTGTCGGACCCTCACCTGGACCCTAAACCGTCCCCGTCCCCTAACCCTAACCCTAGCCCGAACCCTAACCCTAACCCTTCCCCGAAGCCTGACCCTCACCCGTCACCTAATCCTAACCCGTAGGCTCACACTAACCCGCGCCCTCACACGCACGCTCCCCCTAAAGCGTTGTCGGACCCTCACCTGGACCCTAAACCGTCCCCGTCCCCTAACCCTAACCCTAGCCCGAACCCTAACCCTAACCCTTCAACGAAGCCTGACCCTCACCCGTCCCCTAATCCTAACCCGTAGGCTCACACTAACCCGCGCCCTCACACGCACGCTCCCCCTAAAGCGTTGTCGAACCCTCACCTGGACCCTAAACCGTCCCCGTCCCCTAACCCTACCCTAGCCCGAACCCTAACCCTAACCCTTCCCCGAAGCCTGACACTCACCCGTCACCTAATCCTAACCCGTAGGCTCACACTAACCCGCGCCCTCACACGCACGCTCCCCCTAAAGCGTTGTCGGACCCTCACCTGGACCCTAAACTGTCCCCGTCCCCTAACCCTAACCCTAGCTCGAACCCTAACCCTAACCCTTCAACAAAGCCTGACCCTCACCCGTCCCCTAATCCTAACCCGTAGGCTCACACTAACCCACGCCCTCACACGCACGCTCCCCCTAAAGCGTTGTCGGACCCTCACCTGGACCCTAAACCGTCCCCGTCCCCTAACCCTAACCCTAGCCCGAACCCTAACCCTAACCCTTCCCCGAAGCCTGACCCTCACCCGTCCCCTAATCCTAACCCGTAGGCTCACACTAACCCGCGCCCTCACACGCACGCTCCCCCTAAAGCATTGTCGGAACCTCACCTGGACCCTAAACCGTCCCCGTCCCCTAACCCTAACCCTAGCCCGAACCCTAACCCTAACCCTTCCCCGAAGCCTGACCCTCACCCGTCCCCTAATCCTAACCCGTAGGCTCACACTAACCCGCGCCCTCACACGCACGCTCCCCCTAAAGCGTTGTCGGACTCTCACCTGGAACCTAAACCGTCCCCGTCCCCTAACCCTAACCCTAGCCCGAACCCTAACCCTAACCCTTCCCCGAAGCCTGACCCTCACCCGTCCCCTAATCCTAACCCGTAGGCTCACACTAACCCGCGCCCTCACACGCACGCTCCCCCTAAAGCATTGTCGGAACCTCACCTGGACCCTAAACCGTCCCCGTCCCCTAACCCTAACCCTAGCCCGAACCCTAACCCTAACCCTGCCCCGAAGCCTGACCCTCACCCGTCCCCTAATCCTAACCCGTACGCTAACACTAACCCGCGCCCTCACACGCACGCTCCCGCTAAAGCGTTGTCGGACCCTCACCTGGACGCTAAACCGTCCCCGTCCCCTAACCCTAACCCTAGCCCGAACCCTAACCCTAACCCTTCCCCGAAGCCTGACCCTCACCCGTCACCTAATCCTAACCCGTAGGCTCACACTAACCCGCGCCCTCACACGCACGCTCCCCCTAAAGCGTTGTCGGACCCTCACCTGGACCCCAAACCGTCCCCGTACCCTAACCCTAACCCTAGCCCGAACCCTAACCCTAACCCTTCAACGAAGCCTGACCCTCACCCGTCCCCTAATCCTAACCCGTAGGCTCACACTAACCCGCGCCCTCACACGCACGCTCCCCCTAAAACGTTGTCGGACCCTCACCTGGACCCTAAACCGTCCCCGTACCCTAACCCTAACCCTAGCCCGAACCCTAACCCTAACCCTTCCCCGAAGCCTGACCCTCACCCGTCCCCTAATCCTAACCCGTACGCTAACACTAACTCACGCCCTCACAGGCACGCTCCCCCTAAAGCGTTGTCGGACCCTCACCTGGACCCTAAACCGTCCCCGTCCCCTAACCCTAACCCTAGCCCGAACCCTAACCCTAACTCTTCAACGAAGCCTGACCCTCACCCGTCCCCTAATCCTAACCCGTAGGCTCACACTAACCCACGCCCTCACACGCACGCTCCCCCTAAAGCGTTGTCGGACCCTCACCTGGACCCTAAACCGTCCCCGTCCCCTAACCCTAACCCTAGCCCGAACCCTAACCCTAACCCTTCCCCGAAGCCTGACCCTCACCCGTCCCCTAATCCTAACCCGTAGGCTCACACTAACCCGCGCCCTCACACGCACGCTCCCCCTAAAGCATTGTCGGAACCTCTCCTGGACCCTAAACCGTCCCCGTCCCCTAACCCTAACCCTAGCCCGAACCCTAACCCTAACCCTTCCCCGAAGCCTGACCCTCACCCGTCCCCTAATCCTAACCCGTACGCTAACACTAACCCGCGCCCTCACACGCACGCTCCCGCTAAAGCGTTGTCGGACCCTCAATTGGAGCCTAAGCCGTCCCCGTCCCCTAACCCTAACCCTAGCCCGAACCCTAACCCTAACCCTTCCCCGAAGCCTGACCCTCACCCGTCCCCTAATCCTAACCCGTACACTAACACTAACCCGCGCCCTCACACGCACGCTCCCCCTAAAGCGTTGTCGGACCCTCACCTGGACCCTAAACCGTCCCCGTCCCCTAACCCTAACCCTAGCCCGAACCCTAACCCTAACCCTTCCCCGAAGCCTGACCCTCACCCGTCCCCTAATCCTAACCCGTAGGCTCAAACTAACCTGCGCCCTCACACGCACGCTCCCCCTAAAGCGTTGTCGGACCCTCACCTGGACCCTAAACCGTCCCCGTCCCCTAACCCTAACCCTAGCCCGAACCCTAACCCTAACCCTTCCCCGAAGCATGACCCTCACCCGTCCCCTAATCCTAAGCCGTACGCTAACACTAACCCGCGCCCTCACACGCACGCTCCCCCTAAAGCGTTGTCGGACCCTCACCTGGACCCTAAACCGTCCCCGTCCCCTAACACTAACCCTAGCCCGAACCCTAACCCTAACCCTTCCCCGAAGCCTGACCCTCACCCGTCCCCTAATCCTAACCCGTACACTAACACTAACCGGCGCCCTCACACGCACGCTCCCCCTAAAGCGTTGTCGGACCCTCACCTGGACCCTAAACCGTCCCCGTCCCCTAACCCTAACCCTAGCCGAACCCTAACCCTAACCCTTCCCCGAAGCATGACCCTCACCCGTCCCCTAATCCTAAGCCGTACGCTAACACTAACCCGCGCCCTCACACGCACGCTCCCCCTAAAGCGTTGTCCGACCCTCACCTGGACCCTAAACCGTCCCCGTCCCCTAACCCTAACCCTAGCCCGAACCCTAACCCTAACCCTTCCCCGAAGCCTGACCCTCACCCGTCCCCTAATCCTAACCCGTACGCTAACACTAACCCACGCCCTCACACGCACGCTCCCCCTAAAGCGTTGTCGGACCCTCACCTGGACCTTAAACCGTCCCCGTCCCCTATCCCTAACCCTAGCCCGAACCCTAACGCTAACACTTCCCCGAAGCCTGACGCTCACCCGTTCCCTAATCCTATCCCGTACGGTAACACTAACCCGGGCCCTCACACGCACGCTCCCCCTAAAGCGTTGTTGGACCCTCACCTGGACCCTAAACCGTCCCCGTCCCCTAACCCTAACCCTAGCCCGAACCCTAACCCTAACCCTTCCCCGAAGCCTGACCCTCACCCGTCACCTAATCCTAACCCGTACCCTCACACTAACTCGCGCCCTCACACGCACGCTCCCCCTAAAGCGTTGTCAGACCCTCACCTGGACCCAAAACCGTCCCCGTCCCCTAACCCTAACCCTAGCCCGAACCCTAACCCTAACCCTTCCCCGAAGCCTGACCCTCACCCGTCCCCTAATCCTAACCCGTAGGCTCACACTAACCCGCGCCCTCACACGCACGCTCCCCCTAAAGCGTTGTCGGACCCTCACCTGGACCCTAAACCGTCCCCATCCCCTAACCCTAACCCTAGCCCGAACCCTAACCCTAACACTTCCCCGAAGCATGACCCTCACCCGTCCCCTAATCCTAAGCCGTACGCTAACACTAACCCGCGCCCTCACATGCACGCTCCCCCTAAAGCGTTGTCGGACCCTCACCTGGACCCTAAACCGTCCCCGTCCCCTAACCCTAACCCTAGCCCGAACCCTAACCCTAACCCTTCCCCGAAGCCTGACCCTCACCCGTCCCCTAATCCTAACCCGTACGCTAACACTAACCCGCGCCCTCACACGCACGCTCCCCCTAAAGCGTTGTCAGACCCTCACCTGGACCCTAAACCGTCCCCGTACCCTAACCCTAACCCTAGCCCGAACCCTAACCCTAACCCTTCCCCGAAGCCTGACCCTCACCCGTCACCTAATCCTAACCCGTAGGCTCACACTAACCCGCGCCCTCACACGCACGCTCCCCCTAAAGCGTTGTCGGACCCTCACATGGACCCTAAACCGTCCCCGTCCCCTAACCCTAACCCTAGCCCGAACCCTAACCCTAACCCTTCAACGAAGCCTGACCCTCACCCGTCCCCTAATCCTAACCCGTAGGCTCACACTAACCCACGCCCTCACACGCACGCTCCCCCTAAAGCGTTGTCGGACCCTCACCTGGACCCTAAACCGTCCCCGTCCCCTAACCCTAACCCTAGCCCGAACCCTAACCCTAACCCTTCCCCGAAGCCTGACCCTCACCCGTCCCCTAATCCTAACCCGTAGGCTCACACTAACCCGCGCCCTCACACGCACGCTCCCCCTAAAGCATTGTCGGAACCTCTCCTGGACCCTAAACCGTCCCCGTCCCCTAACCCTAACCCTAGCCCGAACCCTAACCCTAACCCTTCCCCGAAGCCTGACCCTCACCCGTCCCCTAATCCTAACCCGTACGCTAACACTAACCCGCGCCCTCACACGCACGCTCCCGCTAAAGCGTTGTCGGACCCTCAATTGGAGCCTAAGCCGTCCCCGTCCCCTAACCCTAACCCTAGCCCGAACCCTAACCCTAACCCTTCCCCGAAGCCTGACCCTCACCCGTCCCCTAATCCTAACCCGTACACTAACACTAACCCGCGCCCTCACACGCACGCTCCCCCTAAAGCGTTGTCGGACCCTCACCTGGACCCTAAACCGTCCCCGTCCCCTAACCCTAACCCTAGCCCGAACCCTAACCCTAACCCTTCCCCGAAGCCTGACCCTCACCCGTCACCTAATCCTAACCCGTAGGCTCAAACTAACCTGCGCCCTCACACGCACGCTCCCCCTAAAGCGTTGTCGGACCCTCACCTGGACCCTAAACCGTCCCCGTCCCCTAACCCTAACCCTAGCCCGAACCCTAACCCTAACCCTTCCCCGAAGCATGACCCTCACCCGTCCCCTAATCCTAAGCCGTACGCTAACACTAACCCGCGCCCTCACACGCACGCTCCCCCTAAAGCGTTGTCGGACCCTCACCTGGACCCTAAACCGTCCCCGTCCCCTAACACTAACCCTAGCCCGAACCCTAACCCTAACCCTTCCCCGAAGCCTGACCCTCACCCGTCCCCTAATCCTAACCCGTACACTAACACTAACCGGCGCCCTCACACGCACGCTCCCCCTAAAGCGTTGTCGGACCCTCACCTGGACCCTAAACCGTCCCCGTCCCCTAACCCTAACCCTAGCCGAACCCTAACCCTAACCCTTCCCCGAAGCATGACCCTCACCCGTCCCCTAATCCTAAGCCGTACGCTAACACTAACCCGCGCCCTCACACGCACGCTCCCCCTAAAGCGTTGTCGGACCCTCACCTGGACCCTAAACCGTCCCCGTCCCCTAACCCTAACCCTAGCCCGAACCCTAACCCTAACCCTTCCCCGAAGCCTGACCCTCACCCGTCACCTAATCCTAACCCGTAGGCTCACACTAACCCGCGCCCTCACACGCACGCTCCCCCTAAAGCGTTGTCAGACCCTCACCTGGACCCCAAACCGTCCCCGTACCCTAACCCTAACCCTAGCCCGAACCCTAACCCTAACCCTTCAACGAAGCCTGACCCTCACCCGTCCCCTAATCCTAATCCGTAGGCTCACACTAACCCGCGCCCTCACACGCACGCTCCCCCTAAAGCGTTGTCGGACCCTCACCTGGACCCTAAACCGTCCCCGTACCCTAACCCTAACCCTAGCCCGAACCCTAACCCTAACCCTTCCCCGAAGCCTGACCCTCACCCGTCCCCTAATCCTAACCCGTACGCTAACACTAACCCACGCCCTCACACGCACGCTCCCCCTAAAGCGTTGTCGGACCCTCACCTGGACCTTAAACCGTCCCCGTCCCCTAACCCTAACCCTAGCCCGAACCCTAACGCTAACACTTCCCCGAAGCCTGACGCTCACCCGTTCCCTAATCCTAACCCGTACGGTAACACTAACCCGGGCCCTCACACGCACGCTCCCCCTAAAGCGTTGTTGGACCCTCACCTGGACCCTAAACCGTCCCCGTCCCCTAACCCTAACCCTAGCCCGAACCCTAACCCTAACCCTTCCCCGAAGCCTGACCCTCACCCGTCACCTAATCCTAACCCGTACCCTCACACTAACTCGCGCCCTCACACGCACGCTCCCCCTAAAGCGTTGTCAGACCCTCACCTGGACCCAAAACCGTCCCCGTCCCCTAACCCTAACCCTAGCCCGAACCCTAACCCTAACCCTTCCCCAAAGCATGACCCTCACCCGTCCCCTAATCCTAACCCGTAGGCTCACACTAACCCGCGCCCTCACACGCACGATCCCCCTAAAGCGTTGTCGGACCCTCACCTGGACCCTAAACCGTCCCCGTCCCCTAACCCTAACCCTAGCCCGAACCCTAACCCTAACCCTTCCCCGAAGCATGACCCACACCCGTCCCGTAATCCTAAGCCGTACGCTAACACTAACCAGCGCCCTCACACGCACGCTCCCCCTAAAGCGTTGTCGGACCCTCACCTGGACCCTAAACCGTCCCCGTCCCCTAACCCTAACCCTAGCCCGAACCCTAACCCTAACCCTTCCCCGAAGCCTGACCCTCACCCGTCCCCTAATCCTAACCCGTAGGCTCACACTAACCCGCGCCCTCACACGCACGCTCCCCCTAAAGCGTTGTCGAACCCTCACCTGGACCCTAAACCGTCCCCGTCCCCTAACCCTACCCTAGCCCGAACCCTAACCCTAACCCTTCCCCGAAGCCTGACACTCACCCGTCACCTAATCCTAACCCGTAGGCTCACACTAACCCGCGCCCTCACACGCACGCTCCCCCTAAAGCGTTGTCGGACCCTCACCTGGACCCTAAACTGTCCCCGTCCCCTAACCCTAACCCTAGCTCGAACCCTAACCCTAACCCTTCAACAAAGCCTGACCCTCACCCGTCCCCTAATCCTAACCCGTAGGCTCACACTAACCCACGCCCTCACACGCACGCTCCCCCTAAAGCGTTGTCGGACCCTCACCTGGACCCTAAACCGTCCCCGTCCCCTAACCCTAACCCTAGCCCGAACCCTAACCCTAACCCTTCCCCGAAGCCTGACCCTCACCCGTCCCCTAATCCTAACCCGTAGGCTCACACTAACCCGCGCCCTCACACGCACGCTCCCCCTAAAGCATTGTCGGAACCTCACCTGGACCCTAAACCGTCCCCGTCCCCTAACCCTAACCCTAGCCCGAACCCTAACCCTAACCCTTCCCCGAAGCCTGACCCTCACCCGTCCCCTAATCCTAACCCGTAGGCTCACACTAACCCGCGCCCTCACACGCACGCTCCCCCTAAAGCGTTGTCGGACTCTCACCTGGAACCTAAACCGTCCCCGTCCCCTAACCCTAACCCTAGCCCGAACCCTAACCCTAACCCTTCCCCGAAGCCTGACCCTCACCCGTCCCCTAATCCTAACCCGTAGGCTCACACTAACCCGCGCCCTCACACGCACGCTCTCCCTAAAGCATTGTCGGAACCTCACCTGGACCCTAAACCGTCCCCGTCCCCTAACCCTAACCCTAGCCCGAACCCTAACCCTAACCCTTCCCCGAAGCCTGACCCTCACCCGTCCCCTAATCCTAACCCGTACGCTAACACTAACCCGCGCCCTCACACGCACGCTCCCGCTAAAGCGTTGTCGGACCCTCACCTGGACGCTAAACCGTCCCCGTCCCCTAACCCTAACCCTAGCCCGAACCCTAACCCTAACCCTTCCCCGAAGCCTGACCCTCACCCGTCACCTAATCCTAACCCGTAGGCTCACACTAACCCGCGCCCTCACACGCACGCTCCCCCTAAAGCGTTGTCGGACCCTCACCTGGACCCCAAACCGTCCCCGTACCCTAACCCTAACCCTAGCCCGAACCCTAACCCTAACCCTTCAACGAAGCCTGACCCTCACCCGTCCCCTAATCCTAACCCGTAGGCTCACACTAACCCGCGCCCTCACACGCACGCTCCCCCTAAAACGTTGTCGGACCCTCACCTGGACCCTAAACCGTCCCCGTACCCTAACCCTAACCCTAGCCCGAACCCTAACCCTAACCCTTCCCCGAAGCCTGACCCTCACCCGTCCCCTAATCCTAACCCGTACGCTAACACTAACTCACGCCCTCACAGGCACGCTCCCCCTAAAGCGTTGTCGGACCCTCACCTGGACCCTAAACCGTCCCCGTCCCCTAACCCTAACCCTAGCCCGAACCCTAACCCTAACACTTCCCCGAAGCCTGACGCTCACCCGTCCCCTAATCCTAACCCGTACGGTAACACTAACCCGGGCCCTCACACGCACGCTCCCCCTAAAGCGTTGTTGGACCCTCACCTGGACCCTAAACCGTCCCCGTCCCCTAACCCTAACCCTAGCCCGAACCCTAACCCTAACCCTTCCCCGAAGCCTGACCCTCACCCGTCACCTAACCCTAACCCGTACCCTCACACTAACTCGCGCCCTCACACGCACGCTCCCCCTAAAGCGTTGTCAGACCCTCATCTGGACCCTAAACCGTCCCCGTCCCCTAACCCTAACCCTAGCCCGAACCCTAACCCTAACCCTTCCCCGAAGCCTGACCCTCACCCGTCCCCTAATCCTAACCCGTAGGCTCACACTAACCCGCGCCCTCACATGCACGCTCCCCCTAAAGCGTTGTCGGACCCTCACCTGGACCCTAAACCGTCCCCATACCCTAACCCTAACCCTAGCCCGAACCCTAACCCTAACGCTTCCCCGAAGCCTGACCCTCACCCGTCCCCTAATCCTAAGCCGTAGGCTCACACTAACCCACGCCCTCACACGCACGCTCCCCCTAAAGCATTGTCGGAACCTCACCTGGACCCTAAACCGTCCCCGTCCCCTAACCCTAACCCTAGCCCGAACCCTAACCCTAACCCTTCCCCGAAGCCTGACCCTCACCCATCCCCTAATCCTAACCCGTACGCTAACACTAACCCGCGCCCTCACACGCACGCTCCCGCTAAAGCGTTGTCGGACCCTCAATTGGAGCCTAAGCCGTCCCCGTCCCCTAACCCTAACCCTAGCCCGAACCCTAACCCTAACCCTTCCCCGAAGCCTGACCCTCACCCGTCCCCTAATCCTAACCCGTACACTAACACTAACCCGCGCCCTCACACGCACGCTCCCCCTAAAGCGTTGTCGGACCCTCACCTGGACCCTAAACCGTCCCCGTCCCCTAACCCTAACCCTAGCCCGAACCCTAACCCTAACCCTTCCCCGAAGCCTGACCCTCACCCGTCACCTAATCCTAACCCGTAGGCTCACACTAACCTGCGCCCTCACACGCACGCTCCCCCTAAAGCGTTGTAGGACCCTCACCTGGACCCTAAACCGTCCCCGTCCCCTAACCCTAACCCTAGCCCGAACCCTAACCCTAACCCTTCCCCGAAGCATGACCCTCACCCGTCCCCTAATCCTAAGCCGTACGCTAACACTAACCCGCGCCCTCACACGCACGCTCCCCCTAAAGCGTTGTCGGACCCTCACCTGGACCCTAAACCGTCCCCGTCCCCTAACACTAACCCTAGCCCGAACCCTAACCCTAACCCTTCCCCGAATCCTGACCCTCACCCGTCCCCTAATCCTACCCCGTACACTAACACTAACCCGCGCCCTCACACGCACGCTCCCCCTAAAGCGTTGTCGGACCCTCACCTGGACCCTAAACCGTCCCCGTCCCCTAACCCTAACCCTAGCCCGAACCCTAACCCTAACCCTTCCCCGAAGCATGACCCTCACCCGTCCCCTAATCCTAAGCCGTACGCTAACACTAACCCGCGCCCTCACACGCACGCTCCCCCTAAAGCGTTGTCGGACCCTCACCTGGACCCTAAACCGTCCCCGTCCCCTAACCCTAACCCTAGCCCGAACCCTAACCCTAACCCTTCCCCGAAGCCTGACCCTCACCCGTCCCCTAATCCTAACCCGTACGCTAACACTAACCCGCGCCCTCACACGCACGCTCCCCCTAAAGCGTTGTCGGACCCTCACCTGGACCCTAAACCGTCCCCGTCCCCTAACCCTATCCCTAGCCCGAACCCTAACCCTAACCCTTCCCCGAAGCCTGACCATCACCCGTCACCTAATCCTAACCCGTAGGCTCACACTAACCCGCGCCCTCACACGCACGCTCCCCCTAAAGCGTTGTCAGACCCTCACCTGGACCCCAAACCGTCCCCGTACCCTAACCCTAAACCTAGCCCGAACCCTAACCCTAACCCTTCAACGAAGCCTGACCCTCACCCGTCCCCTAATCCTAACCCGTAGGCTCACACTAACCCGCGCCCTCACACGCACGCTCCCCCTAAAGCGTTGTCGGACCCTCACCTGGACCCTAAACCGTCCCCGTCCCCTAACCCTAACCCTAGCCCGAACCCTAACCCTAACCCTTCCCCGAAGCCTGACCCTCACCCGTCCCCTAATCCTAACCCGTACGCTAACACTAACCCACGCCCTCACACGCACGCTCCCCCTAAAGCGTTGTCGGACCCTCACCTGGACCTTAAACCGTCCCCGTCCCCTAACCCTAACCCTAGCCCGAACCCTAACCCTAACACTTCCCCGAAGCCTGACGCTCACCCGTTCCCTAATCCTAACCCGTACGGTAACACTAACCCGGGCCCTCACACGCACGCTCCCCCTAAAGCGTTGTTGGACCCTCACCTGGACCCTAAACCGTCCCCGTCCCCTAACCCTAACCCTAGCCCGAACCCTAACCCTAACCCTTCCCCGAAGCCTGACCCTCACCCGTCACCTAATCCTAACCCGTACCCTCACACTAACTCGCGCCCTCACACGCACGCTCCCCCTAAAGCGTTGTCAGACCCTAACCTGGACCCAAAACCGTCCCCGTCCCCTAACCCTAACCCTAGCCCGAACCCTAACCCTAACCCTTCCCCGAAGCCTGACCCTCACCCGTCCCCTAATCCTAACCCGTAGGCTCACACTAACCCGCGCCCTCACACGCACGCTCCCCCTAAAGCGTTGTCGGACCCTCACCTGGACCCTAAACCGTCCCCGTCCCCTAACCCTAACCCTAGCCCGAACCCTAACCCTAACCCTTCCCCGAAGCATGACCCTCACCCGTCCCCTAATCCTAAGCCGTACGCTAACACTAACCCGCGCCCTCACACGCACGCTCCCCCTAAAGCGTTGTCGGACCCTCACCTGGACCATAAACCGTCCCCGTCCCCTAACCCTAACCCTAGCCCGAACCCTAAACCTAACCCTTCCCCGAAGCATGACCCTCACCCGTCCCCTAATCCTAACCCGTACGCTAACACTAACCCGCGCCCTTACACGCACGCTCCCCCTAAAGCGTTGTCGGACCCTCACCTGGACCCTAAACCGTCCCCGTCCCCTAACCCTAACCCTAGCCCGAACCCTAACCCTAACCCTTCCCCGAAGCCTGACCCTCACCCGTCCCCTAATCCTAACCCGTACGCTAACACTAACCCGCGCCCTCACACGCACGCTCCCCCTAAAGCGTTGTCGGACCCTCACCTGGACCCTAAACCGTCCCCGTCCCCTAACCCTAACCCTAGCCCGAACCCTAACCCTAACCCTTCCCCGAAGCCTGACCATCACCCGTCACCTAATCCTAACCCGTAGGCTCACACTAACCCGCGCCCTCACACGCACGCTCCCCCTAAAGCGTTGTCAGACCCTCACCTGGACCCCAAACCGTCCCCGTACCCTAACCCTAACCCTAGCCCGAACCCTAACCCTAACCCTTCAACGAAGCCTGACCCTCACCCGTCCCCTAATCCTAACCCGTAGGCTCACACTAACCCGCGCCCTCACACGCACGCTCCCCCTAAAGCGTTGTCGGACCCTCACCTGGACCCTAAACCGTCCCCGTCCCCTAACCCTAACCCTAGCCCGAACCCTAACCCTAACCCTTCCCCGAAGCCTGACCCTCACCCGTCCCCTAATCCTAACCCGTACGCTAACACTAACCCACGCCCTCACACGCACGCTCCCCCTAAAGCGTTGTCGGACCCTCACCTGGACCTTAAACCGTCCCCGTCCCCTAACCCTAACCCTAGCCCGAACCCTAACCCTAACACTTCCCCGAAGCCTGACGCTCACCCGTTCCCTAATCCTAACCCGTACGGTAACACTAACCCGGGCCCTCACACGCACGCTCCCCCTAAAGCGTTGTTGGACCCTCACCTGGACCCTAAACCGTCCCCGTCCCCTAACCCTAACCCTAGCCCGAACCCTAACCCTAACCCTTCCCCGAAGCCTGACCCTCACCCGTCACCTAATCCTAACCCGTACCCTCACACTAACTCGCGCCCTCACACGCACGCTCCCCCTAAAGCGTTGTCAGACCCTAACCTGGACCCAAAACCGTCCCCGTCCCCTAACCCTAACCCTAGCCCGAACCCTAACCCTAACCCTTCCCCGAAGCCTGACCCTCACCCGTCCCCTAATCCTAACCCGTAGGCTCACACTAACCCGCGCCCTCACACGCACGCTCCCCCTAAAGCGTTGTCGGACCCTCACCTGGACCCTAAACCGTCCCCGTCCCCTAACCCTAACCCTAGCCCGAACCCTAACCCTAACCCTTCCCCGAAGCATGACCCTCACCCGTCCCCTAATCCTAAGCCGTACGCTAACACTAACCCGCGCCCTCACACGCACGCTCCCCCTAAAGCGTTGTCGGACCCTCACCTGGACCCTAAACCGTCCCCGTCCCCTAACCCTAACCCTAGCCCGAACCCTAACCCTAACCCTTCCCCGAAGCCTGACCCTCACCCGTCCCCTAATCCTAACCCGTACGCTAACACTAACCCGCGCCCTCACACGCACGCTCCCCCTAAAGCGTTGTCAGACCCTCACCTGGACCCAAAACCGTCCCCGTCCCCTAACCCTAACCCTAGCCCGAACCCTAACCCTAACCCTTCCCCGAAGCCTGACCCTCACCCGTCCCCTAATCCTAACCCGTACGCTAACACTAACCCGCGCCCTCACACGCACGCTCCCCCTAAAGCGTTGTCGGACCCTCACCTGGACCCTAAACCGTCCCCGTCCCCTAACCCTAACCCTAGCCCGAACCCTAACCCTAACCCTTCCCCGAAGCCTGACCCTCACCCGTCACCTAATCCTAACCCGTAGGCTCACACTAACCCGCGCCCTCACACGCACGCTCCCCCTAAAGCGTTGTCGGACCCTCACCTGGACCCTAAACCGTCCCCGTCCCCTAACCCTAACCCTAGCCCGAACCCTAACCCTAACCCTTCAACGAAGCCTGACCCTCACCCGTCCCCTAATCCTAACCCGTAGGCTCACACTAACCCACGCCCTCACACGCACGCTCCCCCTAAAGCGTTGTCGGACCCTCACCTGGACCCTAAACCGTCCCCGTCCCCTAACCCTAACCCTAGCCCGAACCCTAACCCTAACCCTTCCCCGAAGCCTGACCCTCACCCGTCCCCTAATCCTAACCCGTAGTCTCACACTAACCCGCGCCCTAACACGCACGCTCCCCCTAAAGCATTGTCGGAACCTCACCTGGACCCTAAACCGTCCCCGTCCCCTAACCCTAACCCTAGCCCGAACCCTAACCCTAACCCTTCCCCGAAGCCTGACCCTCACCCGTCCCCTAATCCTAACCCGTACGCTAACACTAACCCGCGCCCTCACACGCACGCTCCCGCTAAAGCGTTGTCGGACCCTCAATTGGAGCCTAAGCCGTCCCCGTCCCCTAACCCTAACCCTAGCCCGAACCCTAACCCTAACCCTTCCCCGAAGCCTGACCCTCACCCGTCCCCTAATCCTAACCCGTACACTAACACTAACCCGCGCCCTCACACGCACGCTCCCCCTAAAGCGTTGTCGGACCCTCACCTGGACCCTAAACCGTCCCCGTCCCCTAACCCTAACCCTAGCCCGAACCCTAACCCTAACCCTTCCCCGAAGCCTGACCCTCACCCGTCACCTAATCCTAAACCGTAGGCTCAAACTAACCTGCGCCCTCACACGCACGCTCCCCCTAAAGCGTTGTCGGACCCTCACCTGGACCCTAAACCGTCCCCGTCCCCTAACCCTAACCCTAGCCCGAACCCTAACCCTAACCCTTCAACGAAGCCTGACCCTCACCCGTCCCCTAATCCTAACCCGTAGGCTCACACTAACCTGCGCCCTCACACGCACGCTCCCCCTAAAGCGTTGTCGGACCCTCACCTGGACCCTAAACCGTCCCCGTCCCCTAACCCTAACCCTAGCCCGAACCCTAACCCTAACCCTTCCCCGAAGCCTGACCCTCACCCGTCCCCTAATCCTAACCCGTACGCTAACACTAACCCACGCCCTCACACGCACGCTCCCCCTAAAGCGTTGTCGGACCCTCACCTGGACCTTAAACCGTCCCCGTCCCCTAACCCTAACCCTAGCCCGAACCCTAACCCTAACACTTCCCCGAAGCCTGACGCTCACCCGTTCCCTAATCCTAACCCGTACGGTAACACTAACCCGGGCCCTCACACGCACGCTCCCCCTAAAGCGTTGTTGGACCCTCACCTGGACCCTAAACCGTCCCCGTCCCCTAACCCTAACCCTAGCCCGAACCCTAACCCTAACCCTTCCCCGAAGCCTGACCCTCACCCGTCACCTAATCCTAACCCGTACCCTCACACTAACTCGCGCCCTCACACGCACGCTCCCCCTAAAGCGTTGTCAGACCCTAACCTGGACCCAAAAACGTCCCCGTCCCCTAACCCTAACCCTAGCCCGAACCCTAACCCTAACCCTTCCCCGAAGCCTGACCCTCACCCGTCCCCTAATCCTAACCCGTAGGCTCACACTAACCCGCGCCCTCACACGCACGCTCCCCCTAAAGCGTTGTCGGACCCTCACCTGGACCCTAAACCGTCCCCGTCCCCTAACCCTAACCCTAGCCCGAACCCTAACCCTAACCCTTCCCCGAAGCATGACCCTCACCCGTCCCCTAATCCTAAGCCGTACGCTAACACTAACCCGCGCCCTCACACGCACGCTCCCCCTAAAGCGTTGTCGGACCCTCACCTGGACCCTAAACCGTCCCCGTCCCCTAACCCTAACCCTAGCCCGAACCCTAAACCTAACCCTTCCCCGAAGCATGACCCTCACCCGTCCCCTAATCCTAACCCGTACGCTAACACTAACCCGCGCCCTTACACGCACGCTCCCCCTAAAGCGTTGTCGGACCCTCACCTGGACCCTAAACCGTCCCCGTCCCCTAACCCTAACCCTAGCCCGAACCCTAACCCTAACCCTTCCCCGAAGCCTGACCCTCACCCGTCCCCTAATCCTAACCCGTACGCTAACACTAACCCGCGCCCTCACACGCACGCTCCCCCTAAAGCGTTGTCGGACCCTCACCTGGACCCTAAACCGTCCCCGTCCCCTAACCCTAACCCTAGCCCGAACCCTAACCCTAACCCTTCCCCGAAGCCTGACCCTCACCCGTCACCTAATCCTAACCCGTACCCTCACACTAACTCGCGCCCTCACACGCACGCTCCCCCTAAAGCGTTGTCAGACCCTAACCTGGACCCAAAACCGTCCCCGTCCCCTAACCCTAACCCTAGCCCGAACCCTAACCCTAACCCTTCCCCGAAGCCTGACCCTCACCCGTCCCCTAATCCTAACCCGTAGGCTCACACTAACCCGCGCCCTCACACGCACGCTCCCCCTAAAGCGTTGTCGGACCCTCACCTGGACCCTAAACCGTCCCCGTCCCCTAACCCTAACCCTAGCCCGAACCCTAACCCTAACCCTTCCCCGAAGCCTGACCCTCACCCGTCCCCTAATCCTAACCCGTACGCTAACACTAACCCACGCCCTCACACGCACGCTCCCCCTAAAGCGTTGTCGGACCCTCACCTGGACCTTAAACCGTCCCCGTCCCCTAACCCTAACCCTAGCCCGAACCCTAACCCTAACACTTCCCCGAAGCCTGACGCTCACCCGTTCCCTAATCCTAACCCGTACGGTAACACTAACCCGGGCCCTCACACGCACGCTCCCCCTAAAGCGTTGTTGGACCCTCACCTGGACCCTAAACCGTCCCCGTCCCCTAACCCTAACCCTAGCCCGAACCCTAACCCTAACCCTTCCCCGAAGCCTGACCCTCACCCGTCACCTAATCCTAACCCGTACCCTCACACTAACTCGCGCCCTCACACGCACGCTCCCCCTAAAGCGTTGTCAGACCCTAACCTGGACCCAAAACCGTCCCCGTCCCCTAACCCTAACCCTAGCCCGAACCCTAACCCTAACCCTTCCCCGAAGCCTGACCCTCACCCGTCCCCTAATCCTAACCCGTAGGCTCACACTAACCCGCGCCCTCACACGCACGCTCCCCCTAAAGCGTTGTCGGACCCTCACCTGGACCCTAAACCGTCCCCGTCCCCTAACCCTAACCCTAGCCCGAACCCTAACCCTAACCCTTCCCCGAAGCATGACCCTCACCCGTCCCCTAATCCTAAGCCGTACGCTAACACTAACCCGCGCCCTCACACGCACGCTCCCCCTAAAGCGTTGTCGGACCCTCACCTGGACCCTAAACCGTCCCCGTCCCCTAACCCTAACCCTAGCCCGAACCCTAACCCTAACCCTTCCCCGAAGCCTGACCCTCACCCGTCCCCTAATCCTAACCCGTACGCTAACACTAACCCGCGCCCTCACACGCACGCTCCCCCTAAAGCGTTGTCAGACCCTCACCTGGACCCAAAACCGTCCCCGTCCCCTAACCCTAACCCTAGCCCGAACCCTAACCCTAACCCTTCCCCGAAGCCTGACCCTCACCCGTCCCCTAATCCTAACCCGTAGGCTCACACTAACCCGCGCCCTCACACGCACGCTCCCCCTAAAGCGTTGTCGGACCCTCACCTGGACCCTAAACCGTCCCCGTCCCCTAACCCTAACCCTAGCCCGAACCCTAACCCTAACCCTTCCCCGAAGCATGACCCTCACCCGTCCCCTAATCCTAAGCCGTACGCTAACACTAACCCGCGCCCTCACACGCACGCTCCCCCTAAAGCGTTGTCGGACCCTCACCTGGACCCTAAACCGTCCCCGTCCCCTAACCCTAACCCTAGCCCGAACCCTAAACCTAACCCTTCCCCGAAGCATGACCCTCACCCGTCCCCTAATCCTAACCCGTACGCTAACACTAACCCGCGCCCTTACACGCACGCTCCCCCTAAAGCGTTGTCGGACCCTCACCTGGACCCTAAACCGTCCCCGTCCCCTAACCCTAACCCTAGCCCGAACCCTAACCCTAACCCTTCCCCGAAGCCTGACCCTCACCCGTCCCCTAATCCTAACCCGTACGCTAACACTAACCCGCGCCCTCACACGCACGCTCCCCCTAAAGCGTTGTCGGACCCTCACCTGGACCCTAAACCGTCCCCGTCCCCTAACCCTAACCCTAGCCCGAACCCTAACCCTAACCCTTCCCCGAAGCCTGACCATCACCCGTCACCTAATCCTAACCCGTAGGCTCACACTAACCCGCGCCCTCACACGCACGCTCCCCCTAAAGCGTTGTCAGACCCTCACCTGGACCCCAAACCGTCCCCGTACCCTAACCCTAACCCTAGCCCGAACCCTAACCCTAACCCTTCAACGAAGCCTGACCCTCACCCGTCACCTAATCCTAACCCGTAGGCTCACACTAACCCGCGCCCTCACACGCACGCTCCCCCTAAAGCGTTGTCGGACCCTCACCTGGACCCTAAACCGTCCCCGTCCCCTAACCCTAACCCTAGCCCGAACCCTAACCCTAACCCTTCCCCGAAGCCTGACCCTCACCCGTCCCCTAATCCTAACCCGTACGCTAACACTAACCCACGCCCTCACACGCACGCTCCCCCTAAAGCGTTGTCGGACCCTCACCTGGACCTTAAACCGTCCCCGTCCCCTAACCCTAACCCTAGCCCGAACCCTAACCCTAACACTTCCCCGAAGCCTGACGCTCACCCGTTCCCTAATCCTAACCCGTACGGTAACACTAACCCGGGCCCTCACACGCACGCTCCCCCTAAAGCGTTGTTGGACCCTCACCTGGACCCTAAACCGTCCCCGTCCCCTAACCCTAACCCTAGCCCGAACCCTAACCCTAACCCTTCCCCGAAGCCTGACCCTCACCCGTCACCTAATCCTAACCCGTACCCTCACACTAACTCGCGCCCTCACACGCACGCTCCCCCTAAAGCGTTGTCAGACCCTAACCTGGACCCAAAACCGTCCCCGTCCCCTAACCCTAACCCTAGCCCGAACCCTAACCCTAACCCTTCCCCGAAGCCTGACCCTCACCCGTCCCCTAATCCTAACCCGTAGGCTCACACTAACCCGCGCCCTCACACGCACGCTCCCCCTAAAGCGTTGTCGGACCCTCACCTGGACCCTAAACCGTCCCCGTCCCCTAACCCTAACCCTAGCCCGAACCCTAACCCTAACCCTTCCCCGAAGCCTGACCCTCACCCGTCCCCTAATCCTAACCCGTACGCTAACACTAACCCACGCCCTCACACGCACGCTCCCCCTAAAGCGTTGTCGGACCCTCACCTGGACCTTAAACCGTCCCCGTCCCCTAACCCTAACCCTAGCCCGAACCCTAACCCTAACACTTCCCCGAAGCCTGACGCTCACCCGTTCCCTAATCCTAACCCGTACGGTAACACTAACCCGGGCCCTCACACGCACGCTCCCCCTAAAGCGTTGTTGGACCCTCACCTGGACCCTAAACCGTCCCCGTCCCCTAACCCTAACCCTAGCCCGAACCCTAACCCTAACCCTTCCCCGAAGCCTGACCCTCACCCGTCACCTAATCCTAACCCGTACCCTCACACTAACTCGCGCCCTCACACGCACGCTCCCCCTAAAGCGTTGTCAGACCCTAACCTGGACCCAAAACCGTCCCCGTCCCCTAACCCTAACCCTAGCCCGAACCCTAACCCTAACCCTTCCCCGAAGCCTGACCCTCACCCGTCCCCTAATCCTAACCCGTAGGCTCACACTAACCCGCGCCCTCACACGCACGCTCCCCCTAAAGCGTTGTCGGACCCTCACCTGGACCCTAAACCGTCCCCGTCCCCTAACCCTAACCCTAGCCCGAACCCTAACCCTAACCCTTCCCCGAAGCATGACCCTCACCCGTCCCCTAATCCTAAGCCGTACGCTAACACTAACCCGCGCCCTCACACGCACGCTCCCCCTAAAGCGTTGTCGGACCCTCACCTGGACCCTAAACCGTCCCCGTCCCCTAACCCTAACCCTAGCCCGAACCCTAACCCTAACCCTTCCCCGAAGCCTGACCCTCACCCGTCCCCTAATCCTAACCCGTACGCTAACACTAACCCGCGCCCTCACACGCACGCTCCCCCTAAAGCGTTGTCAGACCCTCATCTGGACCCAAAACCGTCCCCGTCCCCTAACCCTAACCCTAGCCCGAACCCTAACCCTAACCCTTCCCCGAAGCCTGACCCTCACCCGTCCCCTAATCCTAACCCGTACGCTAACACTAACCCGCGCCCTCACACGCACGCTCCCCCTAAAGCGTTGTCGGACCCTCACCTGGACCCTAAACCGTCCCCGTCCCCTAACCCTAACCCTAGCCCGAACCCTAACCCTAACCCTTCCCCGAAGCCTGACCCTCACCCGTCACCTAATCCTAACCCGTAGGCTCACACTAACCCGCGCCCTCACACGCACGCTCCCCCTAAAGCGTTGTCGGACCCTCACCTGGACCCTAAACCGTCCCCGTCCCCTAACCCTAACCCTAGCCCGAACCCTAACCCTAACCCTTCCCCGAAGCCTGACCCTCACCCGTCCCCTAATCCTAACCCGTAGGCTCACACTAACCCGCGCCCTCACACGCACGCTCCCCCTAAAGCATTGTCGGAACCTCACCTGGACCCTAAACCGTCCGCGTCCCCTAACCCTAACCCTAGCCCGAACCCTAACCCTAACCCTTCCCCGAAGCCTGACCCTCACCCGTCCCCTAATCCTAACCCGTACGCTAACACTAACCCGCGCCCTCACACGCACGCTCCCGCTAAAGCGTTGTCGGACCCTCAATTGGAGCCTAAGCCGTCCCCGTCCCCTAACCCTAACCCTAGCCCGAACCCTAACCCTAACCCTTCCCCGAAGCCTGACCCTCACCCGTCCCCTAATCCTAACCCGTACACTAACACTAACCCGCGCCCTCACACGCACGCTCCCCCTAAAGCGTTGTCGGACCCTCACCTGGACCCTAAACCGTCCCCGTCCCCTAACCCTAACCCTAGCCCGAACCCTAACCCTAACCCTTCCCCGAAGCCTGACCCTCACCCGTCACCTAATCCTAAACCGTAGGCTCAAACTAACCTGCGCCCTCACACGCACGCTCCCCCTAAAGCGTTGTCGGACCCTCACCTGGACCCTAAACCGTCCCCGTCCCCTAACCCTAACCCTAGCCCGAACCCTAACCCTAACCCTTCAACGAAGCCTGACCCTCACCCGTCCCCTAATCCTAACCCGTAGGCTCACACTAACCTGCGCCCTCACACGCACGCTCCCCCTAAAGCGTTGTCGGACCCTCACCTGGACCCTAAACCGTCCCCGTCCCCTAACCCTAACCCTAGCCCGAACCCTAACCCTAACCCTTCCCCGAAGCCTGACCCTCACCCGTCCCCTAATCCTAACCCGTACGCTAACACTAACCCACGCCCTCACACGCACGCTCCCCCTAAAGCGTTGTCGGACCCTCACCTGTACCTTAAACCGTCCCCGTCCCCTAACCCTAACCCTAGCCCGAACCCTAACCCTAACACTTCCCCGAAGCCTGACGCTCACCCGTTCCCTAATCCTAACCCGTACGGTAACACTAACCCGGGCCCTCACACGCACGCTCCCCCTAAAGCGTTGTTGGACCCTCACCTGGACCCTAAACCGTCCCCGTCCCCTAACCCTAACCCTAGCCCGAACCCTAACCCTAACCCTTCCCCGAAGCCTGACCCTCACCCGTCACCTAATCCTAACCCGTACCCTCACACTAACTCGCGCCCTCACACGCACGCTCCCCCTAAAGCGTTGTCAGACCCTAACCTGGACCCAAAACCGTCCCCGTCCCCTAACCCTAAACCTAGCCCGAACCCTAACCCTAACCCTTCCCCGAAGCCTGACCCTCACCCGTCCCCTAATCCTAACCCGTAGGCTCACACTAACCCGCGCCCTCACACGCACGCTCCCCCTAAAGCGTTGTCGGACCCTCACCTGGACCCTAAACCGTCCCCGTCCCCTAACCCTAACCCTAGCCCGAACCCTAACCCTAACCCTTCCCCGAAGCATGACCCTCACCCGTCCCCTAATCCTAAGCCGTACGCTAACACTAACCCGCGCCCTCACACGCACGCTCCCCCTAAAGCGTTGTCGGACCCTCACCTGGACCCTAAACCGTCCCCGTCCCCTAACCCTAACCCTAGCCCGAACCCTAAACCTAACCCTTCCCCGAAGCATGACCCTCACCCGTCCCCTAATCCTAACCCGTACGCTAACACTAACCCGCGCCCTTACACGCACGCTCCCCCTAAAGCGTTGTCGGACCCTCACCTGGACCCTAAACCGTCCCCGTCCCCTAACCCTAACCCTAGCCCGAACCCTAACCCTAACCCTTCCCCGAAGCCTGACCCTCACCCGTCCCCTAATCCTAACCCGTACGCTAACACTAACCCACGCCCTCACACGCACGCTCCCCCTAAAGCGTTTTCGGACCCTCACCTGGACCTTAAACCGTCCCCGTCCCCTAACCCTAACCCTAGCCCGAACCCTAACCCTAACACTTCCCCGAAGCCTGACGCTCACCCGTTCCCTAATCCTAACCCGTACGGTAACACTAACCCGGGCCCTCACACGCACGCTCCCCCTAAAGCGTTGTTGGACCCTCACCTGGACCCTAAACCGTCCCCGTCCCCTAACCCTAACCCTAGCCCGAACCCTAACCCTAACCCTTCCCCGAAGCCTGACCCTCACCCGTCACCTAATCCTAACCCGTACCCTCACACTAACTCGCGCCCTCACACGCACGCTCCCCCTAAAGCGTTGTCAGACCCTAACCTGGACCCAAAACCGTCCCCGTCCCCTAACCCTAACCCTAGCCCGAACCCTAACCCTAACCCTTCCCCGAAGCCTGACCCTCACCCGTCCCCTAATCCTAACCCGTAGGCTCACACTAACCCGCGCCCTCACACGCACGCTCCCCCTAAAGCGTTGTCGGACCCTCACCTGGACCCTAAACCGTCCCCGTCCCCTAACCCTAACCCTAGCCCGAACCCTAACCCTAACCCTTCCCCGAAGCATGACCCTCACCCGTCCCCTAATCCTAAGCCGTACGCTAACACTAACCCGCGCCCTCACACGCACGCTCCCCCTAAAGCGTTGTCGGACCCTCACCTGGACCCTAAACCGTCCCCGTCCCCTAACCCTAACCCTAGCCCGAACCCTAACCCTAACCCTTCCCCGAAGCCTGACCCTCACCCGTCACCTAATCCTAACCCGTACGCTAACACTAACCCGCGCCCTCACACGCACGCTCCCCCTAAAGCGTTGTCAGACCCTCACCTGGACCCAAAACCGTCCCCGTCCCCTAACCCCAACCCTAGCCCGAACCCTAACCCTAACCCTTCCCCGAAGCCTGACCCTCACCCGTCCCCTAATCCTAACCCGTACGCTAACACTAACCCGCGCCCTCACACGCACGCTCCCCCTAAAGCGTTGTCGGACCCTCACCTGGACCGTAAACCGTCCCCGTCCCCTAACCCTAACCCTAGCCCGAACCCTAACCCTAACCCTTCCCCGAAGCCTGACCCTCACCCGTCACCTAATCCTAACCCGTAGGCTCACACTAACCCGCGCCCTCACACGCACGCTCCCCCTAAAGCGTTGTCGGACCCTCACCTGGACCCTAAACCGTCCCCGTCCCCTAACCCTAACCCTAGCCCGAACCCTAACCCTAACCCTTCAACGAAGCCTGACCCTCACCCGTCCCCTAATCCTAACCCGTAGGCTCACACTAACCCACGCCCTCACACGCACGCTCCCCCTAAAGCGTTGTCGGACCCTCACCTGGACCCTAAACCGTCCCCGTCCCCTAACCCTAACCCTAGCCCGAACCCTAACCCTAACCCTTCCCCGAAGCCTGACCCTCACCCGTCCCCTAATCCTAACCCGTAGGCTCACACTAACCCGCGCCCTCACACGCACGCTCCCTCTAAAGCATTGTCGGAACCTCACCTGGACCCTAAACCGTCCCCGTCCCCTAACCCTAACCCTAGCCCGAACCCTAACCCTAACCCTTCCCCGAAGCCTGACCCTCACCCGTCCCCTAATCCTAACCCGTACGCTAACACTAACCCGCGCCCTCACACGCACGCTCCCGCTAAAGCGTTGTCGGACCCTCAATTGGAGCCTAAGCCGTCCCCGTCCCCTAACCCTAACCCTAGCCCGAACCCTAACCCTAACCCTTCCCCGAAGCCTGACCCTCACCCGTCCCCTAATCCTAACCCGTACACTAACACTAACCCGCGCCCTCACACGCACGCTCCCCCTAAAGCGTTGTCGGACCCTCACCTGGACCCTAAACCGTCCCCGTCCCCTAACCCTAACCCTAGCCCGAACCCTAACCCTAACCCTTCCCCGAAGCCTGACCCTCACCCGTCACCTAATCCTAAACCGTAGGCTCAAACTAACCAGCGCCCTCACACGCACGCTCCCCCTAAAGCGTTGTCGGACCCTCACCTGGACCCTAAACCGTCCCCGTCCCCTAACCCTAACCCTAGCCCGAACCCTAACCCTAACCCTTCCCCGAAGCATGACCCTCACCCGTCCCCTAATCCTAAGCCGTACGCTAACACTAACCCGCGCCCTCACACGCACGCTCCCCCTAAAGCGTTGTCGGACCCTCACCTGGACCCTAAACCGTCCCCGTCCCCTAACACTAACCCTAGCCCGAACCCTAACCCTAACCCTTCCCCGAAGCCTGACCCTCACCCGTCCCCTAATCCTAACCCGTACACTAACACTAACCCGCGCCCTCACACGCACGCTCCCCCTAAAGCGTTGTCGGACCCTCACCTGGACCCTAAACCGTCCCCGTCCCCTAACCCTAACCCTAGCCCGAACCCTAACCCTAACCCTTCCCCGAAGCATGACCCTCACCCGTCCCCTAATCCTAAGCCGTACGCTAACACTAACACGCGCCCTCACACGCACGCTCCCCCTAAAGCGTTATCGGACCCTCACCTGGACCCTAAACCGTCCCCGTCCCCTAACCCTAACCCTAGCCCGAACCCTAACCCTAACACTTCCCCGAAGCCTGACCCTCACCCGTCACCTAATCCTAACCCGTAGGCTCACACTAACCCGCGCCCTCACACGCACGCTCCCCCTAAAGCGTTGTCAGACCCTCACCTGGACCCTAAACCGTCCCCGTCCCCTAACCCTAACCCTAGCCCGAACCCTAACCCTAACCCTTCAACGAAGCCTGACCCTCACCCGTCCCCTAATCCTAACCCGTAGGCTCACACTAACCCGCGCCCTCACACGCACGCTCCCCCTAAAGCGTTGTCGGACCCTCACCTGGACCCTAAACCGTCCCCGTCCCCTAACCCTAACCCTAGCCCGAACCCTAACCCTAACCCTTCCCCGAAGCATGACCCTCACCCGTCCCCTAATCCTAACCCGTACGCTAACACTAACCCACGCCCTCACACGCACACTCCCCCTAAAGCGTTGTCGGACCCTCACCTGGACCTTAAACCGTCCCCGTCCCCTAACCCTAACCCTAGCCCGAACCCTAACCCTAACACTTCCCCGAAGCCTGACGCTCACCCGTTCCCTAATCCTAACCCGTACAGTAACACTAACCCGGGCCCTCACACGCACGCTCCCCCTAAAGCGTTGTTGGACCCTCACCTGGACCCTAAACCGTCCCCGTCCCCTAACCCTAACCCTAGCCCGAACCCTAACCCTAACCCTTCCCCGAAGCCTGACCCTCACCCGTCACCTAATCCTAACCCGTACCCTCACACTAACTCGCGCCCTCACACGCACGCTCCCCCTAAAGCGTTGTCAGACCCTCACCTGGACCCAAAACCGTCCCCGTCCCCTAACCCTAACCCTAGCCCGAACCCTAACCCTAACCCTTCCCCGAAGCCTGACCCTCACCCGTCCCCTAATCCTAACCCGTAGGCTCACACTAACCCGCGCCCTCACACGCACGCTCCCCCTAAAGCGTTGTCAGACCCTCACCTGGACCCTAAACCGTCCCCGTCCCCTAACCCTAACCCTAGCCCGAACCCTAACCCTAACCCTTCCCCGAAGCATTACCCTCACCCGTCCCCTAATCCTAAGCCGTACGCTAACACTAACCCGCGCCCTCACACGCACGCTCCCCCTAAAGCGTTGTCGGACCCTCACCTGGACCCTAAACCGTCCCCGTCCCCTAACCCTAACCCTAGCCCGAACCCTAACCCTAACCCTTCCCCGAAGCCTGACCCTCACCCGTCCCCTAATCCTAACCCGTACGCTAACACTAACCCGCGCCCTCACACGCACGCTCCCCCTAAAGCATTGTCAGACCCTCACCTGGACCCTAAACCGTCCCCGTACCCTAACCCTAACCCTAGCCCGAACCCTAACCCTAACCCTTCCCCGAAGCCTGACCCTCACCCGTCCCCTAATCCTAACCCGTAGGCTCACACTAACCCGCGCCCTCACACGCACGCTCCCCCTAAAGCGTTGTCGGACCCTCACCTGGACCCTAAACCGTCCCTGTCCCCTAACCCTAACCCTAGCCCGAACCCTAACCCTAACCCTTCCCCGAAGCCTGACCCTCACCCGTCACCTAATCCTAACCCGTACCCTCACACTAACTCGCGCCCTCACACGCACGCTCCCCCTAAAGCGTTGTCAGACCCTAACCTGGACCCAAAACCGTCCCCGTCCCCTAACCCTAACCCTAGCCCGAACCCTAACCCTAACCCTTCCCCGAAGCCTGACCCTCACCCGTCACCTAATCCTAACCCGTACCCTCACACTAACTCGCGCCCTCACACGCACGCTCCCCCTAAAGCGTTGTCAGACCCTAACCTGGACCCAAAACCGTCCCCGTCCCCTAACCCTAACCCTAGCCCGAACCCTAACCCTAACCCTTCCCCGAAGCCTGACCCTCACCCGTCCCCTAATCCTAACCCGTAGGCTCACACTAACCCGCGCCCTCACACGCACGCTCCCCCTAAAGCGTTGTCGGACCCTCACCTGGACCCTAAACCGTCCCCGTCCCCTAACCCTAACCCTAGCCCGAACCCTAACCCTAACCCTTCCCCGAAGCATGACCCTCACCCGTCCCCTAATCCTAAGCTGTACGCTAACACTAACCCGCGCCCTCACACGCACGCTCCCCCTAAAGCGTTGTCGGACCCTCACCTGGACCCTAAACCGTCCCCGTCCCCTAACCCTAACCCTAGCCCGAACCCTAAACCTAACCCTTCCCCGAAGCATGACCCTCACCCGTCCCCTAATCCTAACCCGTACGCTAACACTAACCCGCGCCCTTACACGCACGCTCCCCCTAAAGCGTTGTCGGACCCTCACCTGGACCCTAAACCGTCCCCGTCCCCTAACCCTAACCCTAGCCCGAACCCTAACCCTAACCCTTCCCCGAAGCCTGACCCTCACCCGTCCCCTAATCCTAACCCGTACGCTAACACTAACCCGCGCCCTCACACGCACGCTCCCCCTAAAGCGTTGTCGGACCCTCACCTGGACCCTAAACCGTCCCCGTCCCCTAACCCTAACCCTAGCCCGAACCCTAACCCTAACCCTTCCCCGAAGCCTGACCATCACCCGTCACCTAATCCTAACCCGTAGGCTCACACTAACCCGCGCCCTCACACGCACGCTCCCCCTAAAGCGTTGTCAGACCCTCACCTGGACCCCAAACCGTCCCCGTACCCTAACCCTAACCCTAGCCCGAACCCTAACCCTAACCCTTCAACGAAGCCTGACCCTCACCCGTCACCTAATCCTAACCCGTAGGCTCACACTAACCCGCGCCCTCACACGCACGCTCCCCCTAAAGCGTTGTCGGACCCTCACCTGGACCCTAAACCGTCCCCGTCCCCTAACCCTAACCCTAGCCCGAACCCTAACCCTAACCCTTCCCCGAAGCCTGACCCTCACCCGTCCCCTAATCCTAACCCGTACGCTAACACTAACCCACGCCCTCACACGCACGCTCCCCCTAAAGCGTTGTCGGACCCTCACCTGGACCTTAAACCGTCCCCGTCCCCTAACCCTAACCCTAGCCCGAACCCTAACCCTAACACTTCCCCGAAGCCTGACGCTCACCCGTTCCCTAATCCTAACCCGTACGGTAACACTAACCCGGGCCCTCACACGCACGCTCCCCCTAAAGCGTTGTTGGACCCTCACCTGGACCCTAAACCGTCCCCGTCCCCTAACCCTAACCCTAGCCCGAACCCTAACCCTAACCCTTCCCCGAAGCCTGACCCTCACCCGTCACCTAATCCTAACCCGTACCCTCACACTAACTCGCGCCCTCACACGCACGCTCCCCCTAAAGCGTTGTCAGACCCTAACCTGGACCCAAAACCGTCCCCGTCCCCTAACCCTAACCCTAGCCCGAACCCTAACCCTAACCCTTCCCCGAAGCCTGACCCTCACCCGTCCCCTAATCCTAACCCGTAGGCTCACACTAACCCGCGCCCTCACACGCACGCTCCCCCTAAAGCGTTGTCGGACCCTCACCTGGACCCTAAACCGTCCCCGTCCCCTAACCCTAACCCTAGCCCGAACCCTAACCCTAACCCTTCCCCGAAGCCTGACCCTCACCCGTCCCCTAATCCTAACCCGTACGCTAACACTAACCCACGCCCTCACACGCACGCTCCCCCTAAAGCGTTGTCGGACCCTCACCTGGACCTTAAACCGTCCCCGTCCCCTAACCCTAACCCTAGCCCGAACCCTAACCCTAACACTTCCCCGAAGCCTGACGCTCACCCGTTCCCTAATCCTAACCCGTACCGTAACACTAACCCGGGCCCTCACACGCACGCTCCCCCTAAAGCGTTGTTGGACCCTCACCTGGACCCTAAACCGTCCCCGTCCCCTAACCCTAACCCTAGCCCGAACCCTAACCCTAACCCTTCCCCGAAGCCTGACCCTCACCCGTCACCTAATCCTAACCCGTACCCTCACACTAACTCGCGCCCTCACACGCACGCTCCCCCTAAAGCGTTGTCAGACCCTAACCTGGACCCAAAACCGTCCCCGTCCCCTAACCCTAACCCTAGCCCGAACCCTAACCCTAACCCTTCCCCGAAGCCTGACCCTCACCCGTCCCCTAATCCTAACCCGTAGGCTCACACTAACCCGCGCCCTCACACGCACGCTCCCCCTAAAGCGTTGTCGGACCCTCACCTGGACCCTAAACCGTCCCCGTCCCCTAACCCTAACCCTAGCCCGAACCCTAACCCTAACCCTTCCCCGAAGCATGACCCTCACCCGTCCCCTAATCCTAAGCCGTACGCTAACACTAACCCGCGCCCTCACACGCACGCTCCCCCTAAAGCGTTGTCGGACCCTCACCTGGACCCTAAACCGTCCCCGTCCCCTAACCCTAACCCTAGCCCGAACCCTAACCCTAACCCTTCCCCGAAGCCTGACCCTCACCCGTCCCCTAATCCTAACCCGTACGCTAACACTAACCCGCGCCCTCACACGCACGCTCCCCCTAAAGCGTTGTCAGACCCTCATCTGGACCCAAAACCGTCCCCGTCCCCTAACCCTAACCCTAGCCCGAACCCTAACCCTAACCCTTCCCCGAAGCCTGACCCTCACCCGTCCCCTAATCCTAACCCGTACGCTAACACTAACCCGCGCCCTCACACGCACGCTCCCCCTAAAGCGTTGTCGGACCCTCACCTGGACCCTAAACCGTCCCCGTCCCCTAACCCTAACCCTAGCCCGAACCCTAACCCTAACCCTTCCCCGAAGCCTGACCCTCACCCGTCACCTAATCCTAACCCGTAGGCTCACACTAACCCGCGCCCTCACACGCACGCTCCCCCTAAAGCGTTGTCGGACCCTCACCTGGACCCTAAACCGTCCCCGTCCCCTAACCCTAACCCTAGCCCGAACCCTAACCCTAACCCTTCAACGAAGCCTGACCCTCACCCGTCCCCTAATCCTAACCCGTAGGCTCACACTAACCCACGCCCTCACACGCACGCTCCCCCTAAAGCGTTGTCGGACCCTCACCTGGACCCTAAACCGTCCCCGTCCCCTAACCCTAACCCTAGCCCGAACCCTAACCCTAACCCTTCCCCGAAGCCTGACCCTCACCCGTCCCCTAATCCTAACCCGTAGGCTCACACTAACCCGCGCCCTCACACGCACGCTCCCCCTAAAGCATTGTCGGAACCTCACCTGGACCCTAAACCGTCCCCGTCCCCTAACCCTAACCCTAGCCCGAACCCTAACCCTAACCCTTCCCCGAAGCCTGACCCTCACCCGTCCCCTAATCCTAACCCGTACGCTAACACTAACCCGCGCCCTCACACGCACGCTCCCGCTAAAGCGTTGTCGGACCCTCAATTGGAGCCTAAGCCGTCCCCGTCCCCTAACCCTAACCCTAGCCCGAACCCTAACCCTAACCCTTCCCCGAAGCCTGACCCTCACCCGTCCCCTAATCCTAACCCGTACACTAACACTAACCCGCGCCCTCACACGCACGCTCCCCCTAAAGCGTTGTCGGACCCTCACCTGGACCCTAAACCGTCCCCGTCCCCTAACCCTAACCCTAGCCCGAACCCTAACCCTAACCCTTCCCCGAAGCCTGACCCTCACCCGTCACCTAATCCTAAACCGTAGGCTCAAACTAACCTGCGCCCTCACACGCACGCTCCCCCTAAAGCGTTGTCGGACCCTCACCTGGACCCTAAACCGTCCCCGTCCCCTAACCCTAACCCTAGCCCGAACCCTAACCCTAACCCTTCAACGAAGCCTGACCCTCACCCGTCCCCTAATCCTAACCCGTAGGCTCACACTAACCTGCGCCCTCACACGCACGCTCCCCCTAAAGCGTTGTCGGACCCTCACCTGGACCCTAAACCGTCCCCGTCCCCTAACCCTAACCCTAGCCCGAACCCTAACCCTAACCCTTCCCCGAAGCCTGACCCTCACCCGTCCCCTAATCCTAACCCGTACGCTAACACTAACCCACGCCCTCACACGCACGCTCCCCCTAAAGCGTTGTCGGACCCTCACCTGTACCTTAAACCGTCCCCGTCCCCTAACCCTAACCCTAGCCCGAACCCTAACCCTAACACTTCCCCGAAGCCTGACGCTCACCCGTTCCCTAATCCTAACCCGTACGGTAACACTAACCCGGGCCCTCACACGCACGCTCCCCCTAAAGCGTTGTTGGACCCTCACCTGGACCCTAAACCGTCCCCGTCCCCTAACCCTAACCCTAGCCCGAACCCTAACCCTAACCCTTCCCCGAAGCCTGACCCTCACCCGTCACCTAATCCTAACCCGTACCCTCACACTAACTCGCGCCCTCACACGCACGCTCCCCCTAAAGCGTTGTCAGACCCTAACCTGGACCCAAAACCGTCCCCGTCCCCTAACCCTAACCCTAGCCCGAACCCTAACCCTAACCCTTCCCCGAAGCCTGACCCTCACCCGTCCCCTAATCCTAACCCGTAGGCTCACACTAACCCGCGCCCTCACACGCACGCTCCCCCTAAAGCGTTGTCGGACCCTCACCTGGACCCTAAACCGTCCCCGTCCCCTAACCCTAACCCTAGCCCGAACCCTAACCCTAACCCTTCCCCGAAGCATGACCCTCACCCGTCCCCTAATCCTAAGCCGTACGCTAACACTAACCCGCGCCCTCACACGCACGCTCCCCCTAAAGCGTTGTCGGACCCTCACCTGGACCCTAAACCGTCCCCGTCCCCTAACCCTAACCCTAGCCCGAACCCTAACCCTAACCCTTCCCCGAAGCCTGACCCTCACCCGTCACCTAATCCTAACCCGTACGCTAACACTAACCCGCGCCCTCACACGCACGCTCCCCCTAAAGCGTTGTCAGACCCTCACCTGGACCCAAAACCGTCCCCGTCCCCTAACCCCAACCCTAGCCCGAACCCTAACCCTAACCCTTCCCCGAAGCCTGACCCTCACCCGTCCCCTAATCCTAACCCGTACGCTAACACTAACCCGCGCCCTCACACGCACGCTCCCCCTAAAGCGTTGTCGGACCCTCACCTGGACCGTAAACCGTCCCCGTCCCCTAACCCTAACCCTAGCCCGAACCCTAACCCTAACCCTTCCCCGAAGCCTGACCCTCACCCGTCACCTAATCCTAACCCGTAGGCTCACACTAACCCGCGCCCTCACACGCACGCTCCCCCTAAAGCGTTGTCGGACCCTCACCTGGACCCTAAACCGTCCCCGTCCCCTAACCCTAACCCTAGCCCGAACCCTAACCCTAACCCTTCAACGAAGCCTGACCCTCACCCGTCCCCTAATCCTAACCCGTAGGCTCACACTAACCCACGCCCTCACACGCACGCTCCCCCTAAAGCGTTGTCGGACCCTCACCTGGACCCTAAACCGTCCCCGTCCCCTAACCCTAACCCTAGCCCGAACCCTAACCCTAACCCTTCCCCGAAGCCTGACCCTCACCCGTCCCCTAATCCTAACCCGTAGGCTCACACTAACCCGCGCCCTCACACGCACGCTCCCTCTAAAGCATTGTCGGAACCTCACCTGGACCCTAAACCGTCCCCGTCCCCTAACCCTAACCCTAGCCCGAACCCTAACCCTAACCCTTCCCCGAAGCCTGACCCTCACCCGTCCCCTAATCCTAACCCGTACGCTAACACTAACCCGCGCCCTCACACGCACGCTCCCGCTAAAGCGTTGTCGGACCCTCAATTGGAGCCTAAGCCGTCCCCGTCCCCTAACCCTAACCCTAGCCCGAACCCTAACCCTAACCCTTCCCCGAAGCCTGACCCTCACCCGTCCCCTAATCCTAACCCGTACACTAACACTAACCCGCGCCCTCACACGCACGCTCCCCCTAAAGCGTTGTCGGACCCTCACCTGGACCCTAAACCGTCCCCGTCCCCTAACCCTAACCCTAGCCCGAACCCTAACCCTAACCCTTCCCCGAAGCATGACCCTCACCCGTCCCCTAATCCTAAGCCGTACGCTAACACTAACCCGCGCCCTCACACGCACGCTCCCCCTAAAGCGTTGTCGGACCCTCACCTGGACCCTAAACCGTCCCCGTCCCCTAACACTAACCCTAGCCCGAACCCTAACCCTAACCCTTCCCCGAAGCCTGACCCTCACCCGTCCCCTAATCCTAACCCGTACACTAACACTAACCCGCGCCCTCACACGCACGCTCCCCCTAAAGCGTTGTCGGACCCTCACCTGGACCCTAAACCGTCCCCGTCCCCTAACCCTAACCCTAGCCCGAACCCTAACCCTAACCCTTCCCCGAAGCATGACCCTCACCCGTCCCCTAATCCTAAGCCGTACGCTAACACTAACACGCGCCCTCACACGCACGCTCCCCCTAAAGCGTTATCGGACCCTCACCTGGACCCTAAACCGTCCCCGTCCCCTAACCCTAACCCTAGCCCGAACCCTAACCCTAACACTTCCCCGAAGCCTGACCCTCACCCGTCACCTAATCCTAACCCGTAGGCTCACACTAACCCGCGCCCTCACACGCACGCTCCCCCTAAAGCGTTGTCAGACCCTCACCTGGACCCTAAACCGTCCCCGTCCCCTAACCCTAACCCTAGCCCGAACCCTAACCCTAACCCTTCAACGAAGCCTGACCCTCACCCGTCCCCTAATCCTAACCCGTAGGCTCACACTAACCCGCGCCCTCACACGCACGCTCCCCCTAAAGCGTTGTCGGACCCTCACCTGGACCCTAAACCGTCCCCGTCCCCTAACCCTAACCCTAGCCCGAACCCTAACCCTAACCCTTCCCCGAAGCATGACCCTCACCCGTCCCCTAATCCTAACCCGTACGCTAACACTAACCCACGCCCTCACACGCACACTCCCCCTAAAGCGTTGTCGGACCCTCACCTGGACCTTAAACCGTCCCCGTCCCCTAACCCTAACCCTAGCCCGAACCCTAACCCTAACACTTCCCCGAAGCCTGACGCTCACCCGTTCCCTAATCCTAACCCGTACGGTAACACTAACCCGGGCCCTCACACGCACGCTCCCCCTAAAGCGTTGTTGGACCCTCACCTGGACCCTAAACCGTCCCCGTCCCCTAACCCTAACCCTAGCCCGAACCCTAACCCTAACCCTTCCCCGAAGCCTGACCCTCACCCGTCACCTAATCCTAACCCGTACCCTCACACTAACTCGCGCCCTCACACGCACGCTCCCCCTAAAGCGTTGTCAGACCCTCACCTGGACCCAAAACCGTCCCCGTCCCCTAACCCTAACCCTAGCCCGAACCCTAACCCTAACCCTTCCCCGAAGCCTGACCCTCACCCGTCCCCTAATCCTAACCCGTAGGCTCACACTAACCCGCGCCCTCACACGCACGCTCCCCCTAAAGCGTTGTCAGACCCTCACCTGGACCCTAAACCGTCCCCGTCCCCTAACCCTAACCCTAGCCCGAACCCTAACCCTAACCCTTCCCCGAAGCATTACCCTCACCCGTCCCCTAATCCTAAGCCGTACGCTAACACTAACCCGCGCCCTCACACGCACGCTCCCCCTAAAGCGTTGTCGGACCCTCACCTGGACCCTAAACCGTCCCCATCCCCTAACCCTAACCCTAGCCCGAACCCTAACCCTAACCCTTCCCCGAAGCCTGACCCTCACCCGTCCCCTAATCCTAACCCGTAGGCTCACACTAACCCGCGCCCTCACACGCACGCTCCCCCTAAAGCGTTGTCGGACCCTCACCTGGACCCTAAACCGTCCCCATCCCCTAACCCTAACCCTAGCCCGAACCCTAACCCTAACCCTTCCCCGAAGCCTGACCCTCACCCGTCCCCTAATCCTAACCCGTAGGCTCACACTAACCCGCGCCCTCACACGCACGCTCCCCCTAAAGCGTTGTCGGACCCTCACCTGGACCCTAAACCGTCCCTGTCCCCTAACCCTACCCTAGCCCGAACCCTAACCCTAACCCTTCCCCGAAGCCTGACCCTCACCCGTCACCTAATCCTAACCCGTAGGCTCACACTAACCCGCGCCCTCACACGCACGCTCCCCCTAAAGCGTTGTCAGACCCTCACCTGGACCCTAAACCGTCCCCGTCCCCTAACCCTAACCCTAGCTCAAACCCTAACCCTAACCCTTCCCCGAAGCCTGACCCTCACCCGTCCCCTAATCCTAACACGTACGCTCACACTAACTGGCGCCCTCACACGCACGCTCCCCCTAAAGCATTGTCGGAACCTCACCTGGACCCTAAACCGTCCCCGTCCCCTAACCCTAACCCTAGCCCGAACCCTAACCCTAACCCTTCCCCGAAGCCTGACGCTCACCCGTCCCCTAATCCTAACCCGTACGGTAACACTAACCCGGGCCCTCACACGCACGCTCCCCCTAAAGCGTTGTTGGACCCTCACCTGGACCCTAAACCGTCCCCGTCCCCTAACCCTAACCCTAGCCCGAACCCTAACCCTAACCCTTCCCCGAAGCCTGACCCTCACCCGTCACCTAATCCTAACCCGTACCCTCACACTAACTCGCGCCTTCACACGCACGCTCCCCCTAAAGCGTTGTCGGACCCTCACCTGGACCCTAAACCGTCCCCGTCCCCTAACCCTAACCCTAGCCCGAACCCTAACCCTAACACTTCCCCGAAGCCTGACCCTCACCCGTCCCCTAATTCTAACCCGTAGGCTCACACTAACCCGCGCCCTCACACGCACGCTCCCCCTAAAGCGTTGTCGGACCCTCTCCTGGACCCCAAACCGTCCCCGTCCCCTAACCCTAACCCTAGCCCGAACCCTAACCCTAACCCTTCCCCGAAGCCTGACCCTCACCCGTCCCCTAATCCTAACCCGTAGGCTCACACTTACCCGCGCCCTCACACGCACGCTCCCCCTAAAGCGTTGTCGGACCCTCACCTGAACCCTAAACCGTCCCCATCCCCTAAACCTAACCCTAGCCCGAACCCTAACCCTAACACTTCCCCGAAGCCTGACCCTCACCCGTCCCCTAATCCTAACCCGTACACTAACACTAACCCGGGCCCTCACACGCACGCTCCCCCTAAAGCGTTGTCGGACCCTCACCTGGACCCTAAACCGTCCCCGTCCCCTAACCCTAACCCTAGCCCGAACCCTAACCCTAACCCTTCCCCGAAGCATGACCCTCACCCGTCCCATAATCCTAAGCCGTACGCTAACACTAACCCGCGCCCTCACACGCACGCTCCCCCTAAAGCGTTGTCGGACCCTCACCTGGACCCTAAACCGTCCCCGTACCCTAACACTAACCCTAGCCCGAACCCTAACCCTAACCCTTCCCTGAAGCCTGACCCTCACCCGTCCCCTAATCCTAACCCGTACGCTAACACTAACCCGCGCCCTCACACGCACGCTCCCCCTAAAGCGTTGTCGGACCCTCACCTGGACCCTAAACCGTCCCCGTCCCCTAACCCTAACCCTAGCCCGAACCCTAACCCTAACCCTTCCCCAAAGCCTGACCCTCACCCGTCACCTAATCCTAACCCGTAGGCTCACACTAACCCGCGCCCTCACACGCACGCTCCCCCTAAAGCGTTGTCGGACCCTCACCTGGACCCTAAACCGTCCCCGTACCCTAACCCTAACCCTAGCCCGAACCCTAACCCTAACCCTTCAACGAAGCCTGACCCTCACCCGTCCCCTAATCCTAACCCGTAGGCTCACACTAACCCGCGCACTCACACGCACGCTCCCCCTAAAGCGTTGTCGGACCCTCACCTGGACCCTAAACCGTCCCCGTCCCCTAACCCTAACCCTAGCCCGAACCCTAACCCTAACCCTTCCCCGAAGCCTGACCCTCACCCGTCCCCTAATCCTAACCCGTACGCTAACACTAACTCACGCCCTCACACGCACGCTCCCCCTAAAGCGTTGTCGGACCCTCACCTGGACCCTAAACCGTCCCCGTCCCCTAACCCTAACCCTAGCCCGAACCCTAACCCTAACACTTCCCCGAAGCCTGACGCTCACCCGTCCCCTAATCCTAACCCGTACGGTAACACTAACCCGGGCCCTCACACGCACGCTCCCCCTAAAGCGTTGTTGGACCCTCACCTGGACCCTAAACCGTCCCCGTCCCCAACCCTAACCCTAGCCCGAAACCTAACCCTAACCCTTCCCCGAAGCCTGACCCTCACCCGTCACCTAATCCTAACCCGTACCCTCACACTAACTCGTGCCCTCACACGCACGCTCCCCCTAAAGCGTTGTCAGACCCTCACCTGGACCCTAAACCGTCCCCGTCCCCTAACCCTAACCCTAGCCCGAACCCTAACCCTAACCCTTCCCCGAAGCCTGACCCTCACCCGTCCCCTAATCCTAACCCGTAGGCTCACACTAACCCGCGCCCTCACACGCACGCTCCCCCTAAAGCGTTGTCAGACCCTCACCTGGACCCTAAACCGTCCCCGTCCCCTAACGCTAACCCTAGCCCGAACCCTAAACCTAACCCTTCCCCGAAGCCTGACCCTCACCCGTCCCCTAATCCTAACCCGTACGCTAACACTAACCCGCGCCCTCACACGCACGCTCCCGCTAAAGCGTTGTCGGACCCTCAATTGGAGCCTAAGCCGTCCCCGTCCCCTAACCCTAACCCTAGCCCGAACCCTATCCCTAACCCTTCCCCGAAGCCTGACCCTCACCCGTCCCCTAATCCTAACCCGTACACTAACACTAACCTGCGCCCTCACACGCACGCTCCCCCTAAAGCGTTGTCGGACCCTCACCTGGACCCTAAACCGTCCCCGTCCCCTAACCCTAACCCTAGCCCGAACCCTAACCCTAACCCTTCCCCGAAGCCTGACCCTCACCCGTCACCTAATCCTAACCCGTAGGCTCACACTAACCTGCGCCCTCACACGCACGCTCCCCCTAAAGCGTTGTCGGACCCTCACCAGGACCCTAAACCGTCCCCGTCCCCTAACCCTAACCCTAGCCCGAACCCTAACCCTAACCCTTCCCCGAAGCATGACCCTCACCCGTCCCCTAATCCTAAGCCGTACGCTAACACTAACCCGCGCCCTCACACGCACGCTCCCCCTAAAGCGTTGTCGGACCCTCACCTGGACCCTAAACCGTCCCCGTCCCCTAACACTAACCCTAGCCCGAACCCTAACCCTAACCCTTCCCCGAAGCCTGACCCTCACCCGTCACCTAATCCTAACCCGTACACTAACACTAACCCACGCCCTCACACGCACGCTCCCCCTAAAGCGTTGTCGGACCCTCACCTGGACCCTAAACCGTCCCCGTCCCGTAACCCTAACCCTAGCCCGAACCCTAACCCTAACCCTTCCCCGAAGCATGACACTCACACGTCCCCTAATCCTAAACCGTACGCTAACACTAACCCGCGCCCTCACACGCACGCTCCCCCTAAAGCGTTGTCGGACCCTCACCTGGACCCTAAACCGTCCCCGTCCCCTAACACTAACCCTAGCCCGAACCCTAACCCTAACCCTTCCCCGAAGCCTGACCCTCACCCGTCCCCTAATCCTAACCCGTACGCTAACACTAACCCGCGCCCTCACACGCAGGCTCCCCCTAAAGCGTTGTCGGACCCTCACCTGGACCCTAAACCGTCCCCGTCCCCTAACCCTAACCCTAGCCCGAACCCTAACCCTAACCCTTCCCCGAAGCCTGACCCTCATCCGCCACCTAATCCTAACCCGTAGGCTCACACTAACCCGCGCCCTCACACGCACGCTCCCCCTAAAGCGTTGTCGGACCCTCATCTGGACCCCAAACCGTCCCCGTACCCTAACCCTAACCCTAGCCCGAACCCTAACCCTAACCCTTCAACGAAGCCTGACCATCACCCGTCCCCTAATCCTAACCCGTAGGCTCACACTAACCCGCGCCCTCACACGCACGCTCCCCCTAAAGCATTGTCGGACCCTCACCTGGACCCTAAACCGTCCCCGTCCCCTAACCCTAACCCTAGCCCGAACCCTAACCCTAACCCTTCCCTGAAGCCTGACCCTCACCCGTCCCCTAATCCTAACCCGTACGCTAAAACTAACCCACGCCCTCACACGCACGCTCCCCCTAAAGCGTTGTCAGACCCTCACCTGGACCCTAAACCGTCCCCGTCCCCTAACCCTAACCCTAGCCCGAACCCTAACCCTAACACTTCCCCGAAGCCTGACGCTCACCCGTTCCCTAATCCTAACCCGTACGGTAACACTAACCCGGGCCCTCACACGCACGCTCCCCCTAAAGCGTTGTTGGACCCTCACCTGGACCCTAAACCGTCCCCGTCCCCTAACCCTAACCCTAGCCCGAACCCTAACCCTAACCCTTCCCCGAAGCCTGACCCTCACCCGTCACCTAATCCTAACCCGTACCCTCACACTAACTCGCGCCCTCACACGCACGCTCCCCCTAAAGCGTTGTCAGACCCTCACCTGGACCCAAAACCGTCCCCGTCCCCTAACCCTAACCCTAGCCCGAACCCTAACCCTAACCCTTCCCCGAAACCTGACCCTCACTCGTCCCCTAATCCTAACCCGTAGGCTCACACTAACCCGCGCCCTCACACGCACGCTCCCCCTAAAGCGTTGTCGGACCCTCAATTGGAGCCTAAGCCGTCCCCGTCCCCTAACCCTAACCCTAGCCCGAACCCTAACCCTAACCCTTCCCCGAAGCCTGACCCTCACCCGTCCCCTAATCCTAACCCGTACACTAACACTAACCCGCGCCCTCACACGCACGCTCCCCCTAAAGCGTTGTCGGACCCTCACCTGGACCCTAAACCGTCCCCGTCCCCTAACCCTAACCCTAGCCCGAACCCTAACCCTAACCCTTACCCGAAGCCTGACCCTCACCCGTCCCCTAATCCTAAACCGTAGGCTCACACTAACCCGCGCCCTCACACGCACGATCCCCCTAAAGCGTTGTCGGACCCTCACCTGGACCCTAAACCGTCCCCGTCCCCTAACCCTAACCCTAGCCCGAACCCTAACCCTAACCCTTCCCCGAAGCATGACCCTCACCCGTCCCCTAATCCTAACCCGTACGGTAACACTAACCCGGGCCCTCACACGCACGCTCCCCCTAAAGCGTTGTCAGACCCTCACCTGGACCCTAAACCGTCCCCGTCCCCTAACCCTAACCCTAGCCCGAACCCTAACCCTAACCCTTCCCCGAAGCCTGACCCTCACCCGTCCCCTAATCCTAACCCGTACGCTAACACTAACCCGCGCCCTCACACGCACCCTCACCCTAAAGCGTTGTCAGACCCTCACCTGGACCCTAAACCGTCCCCGTCCCCTAACCCTAACCCTAGCCCGAACCCTAACCCTAAACCTTCCCCGAAGCCTGACCCTCACCCGTCCCCTAATCCTAACCCTTACGCTAACACTAACCCGCGCCCTCACACGCACGCTCCCCCTAAAGCGTTGTCGGACCCTCACCTGGACCCTAAACCGTCCCCGTCCCCTAACCCTAACCCTAGCCCGAACCCTAACCCTAACCCTTCCCCGAAGCCTGACCCTCACCCGTCACCTAATCCTAACCCGTAGGCTCACACTAACCCGCGCCCTCACACGCACGCTCCCCCTAAAGCGTTGTCGGACCCTCACCTGGACCCTAAACCGTCCCCGTCCCCTAACCCTAACCCTAGCCCGAACCCTAACCCTAACCCTTCCCCGAAGCCTGACCCTCACCCGTCCCCTAATCCTAACCCGTAGGCTCACACTAACCCGCGCCCTCACACGCACGCTCCCCCTAAAGCGTTGTCAGACCCTCACCTGGACCCTAAACCGTCCCCGTCCCCTAACGCTAACCCTAGCCCGAACCCTAAACCTAACCCTTCCCCGAAGCCTGACCCTCACCCATCCCCTAATCCTAACCCGTACGCTAACACTAACCCACGCCCTCACACGCACGCTCCCCCTAAAGCGTTGTCGGACCCTCACCTGGACCCTAAACCGTCCCCGTCCCCTAACCCTAACCCTAGCCCGAACCCTAACCCTAACACTTCCCCGAAGCCTGACGCTCACCCGTTCCCTAATCCTAACCCGTACGGTAACACTAACCCGGGCCCTCACACGCACGCTCCCCCTAAAGCGTTGTTGGACCCTCACCTGGACCCTAAACCGTCCCCGTCCCCTAACCCTAACCCTAGCCCGAACCCTAACCCTAACCCTTCCCCGAAGCCTGACCCTCACCCGTCCCCTAATCCTAACCCGTACGCTAACACTAACCCGCGCCCTCACACGCACGCTCCCGCTAAAGCGTTGTCGGACCCTCAATTGGAGCCTAAGCCGTCCCCGTCCCCTAACCCTAACCCTAGCCCGAACCCTATCCCTAACCCTTCCCCGAAGCCTGACCCTCACCCGTCCCCTAATCCTAACCCGTACACTAACACTAACCTGCGCCCTACACGCACGCTCCCCCTAAAGCGTTGTCGGACCCTCACCTGGACCCTAAACCGTCCCCGTCCCCTAACCCTAACCCTAGCCCGAACCCTAACCCTAACCCTTCCCCGAAGCCTGACCCTCACCCGTCACCTAATCCTAACCCGTAGGCTCACACTAACCTGCGCCCTCACACGCACGCTCCCCCTAAAGCGTTGTCGGACCCTCACCAGGACCCTAAACCGTCCCCGTCCCCTAACCCTAACCCTAGCCCGAACACTAACCCTAACCCTTCCCCGAAGCATGACCCTCACCCGTCCCCTAATCCTAAGCCGTACGCTAACACTAACCCGCGCCCTCACACGCACGCTCCCCCTAAAGCGTTGTCGGACCCTCACCTGGACCCTAAACCGTCCCCGTCCCCTAACACTAACCCTAGCCCGAACCCTAACCCTAACCCTTCCCCGAAGCCTGACCCTCACCCGTCACCTAATCCTAACCCGTACACTAACACTAACCCGCGCCCTCACACGCACGCTCCCCCTAAAGCGTTGTCGGACCCTCACCTGGACCCTAAACCGTCCCCGTCCCGTAACCCTAACCCTAGCCCGAACCCTAACCCTAACCCTTCCCCGAAGCATGACCCTCACACGTCCCCTAATCCTAAACCGTACGCTCACACTAACCCGCGCCCTCACACGCACGCTCCCCCTAAAGCGTTGTCGGACCCTCACCTGGACCCTAAACCGTCCCCGTCCCCTAACACTAACCCTAGCCCGAACCCTAACCCTAACCCTTCCCCGAAGCCTGACCCTCACCCGTCCCCTAATCCTAACCCGTACGCTAACACTAACCCGCGCCCTCACACGCACGCTCCCCCTAAAGCGTTGTCGGACCCTCACCTGGACCCTAAACCGTCCCCGTCCCCTAACCCTAACCCTAGCCCGAACCCTAACCCTAACCCTTCCCCGAAGCCTGACCCTCACCCGTCACCTAATCCTAACCCGTAGGCTCACACTAACCTGCGCCCTCACACGCACGCTCCCCCTAAAGCGTTGTCGGACCCTCACCAGGACCCTAAACCGTCCCCGTCCCCTAACCCTAACCCTAGCCCGAACCCTAACCCTAACCCTTCCCCGAAGCATGACCCTCACCCGTCCCCTAATCCTAAGCCGTACGCTAACACTAACCCGCGCCCTCACACGCACGCTCCCCCTAAAGCGTTGTCGGACCCTCACCTGGACCCTAAACCGTCCCCGTCCCCTAACACTAACCCTAGCCCGAACCCTAACCCTAACCCTTCCCCGAAGCCTGACCCTCACCCGTCACCTAATCCTAACCCGTACACTAACACTAACCCGCGCCCTCACACGCACGCTCCCCCTAAAGCGTTGTCGGACCCTCACCTGGACCCTAAACCGTCCCCGTCCCGTAACCCTAACCCTAGCCCGAACCCTAAACCTAACCCTTCCCCGAAGCATGACCCTCACACGTCCCCTAATCCTAAACCGTACGCTAACACTAACCCGCGCCCTCACACGCACGCTCCCCCTAAAGCGTTGTTGGACCCTCACCTGGACCCTAAACCGTCCCCGTCCCCTAACCCTAACCCTAGCCCGAACCCTAACCCTAACCCTTCCCCGAAGCCTGACCCTCACCCGTCCCCTAATCCTAACCCGTACGCTAACACTAACCCGCGCCCTCACACGCAGGCTCCCCCTAAAGCGTTGTCGGACCCTCACCTGGACCCTAAACCGTCCCCGTCCCCTAACCCTAACCCTAGCCCGAACCCTAACCCTAACCCTTCCCCGAAGCCTGACCCTCACCCGTCACCTAATCCTAACCCGTAGGCTCACACTAACCCACGCCCTCACACGCACGCTCCCCCTAAAGCGTTGTCGGACCCTCATCTGGACCCCAAACCGTCCCCGTACCCTAACCCTAACCCTAGCCCGAACCCTAACCCTAACCCTTAAACGAAGCCTGACCATCACCCGTCCCCTAATCCTAACCCGTAGGCTCACACTAACCCGCGCCCTCACACGCACGCTCCCTCTAAAGCATTGTCGGACCCTCACCTGGACCCTAAACCGTCCCCGTCCCCTAACCCTAACCCTAGCCCGAACCCTAACCCTAACCCTTCCCCGAAGCCTGACCCTCACCCATCCCCTAATCCTAACCCGTACGCTAACACTAACCCACGCCCTCACACGCACGCTCCCCCTAAAGCGTTGTCGGACCCTCACCTGGACCCTAAACCGTCCCCGTCCCCTAACCCTAACCCTAGCCCGAACCCTAACCCTAACACTTCCCCGAAGCCTGACGCTCACCCGTTCCCTAATCCTAACCCGTACGGTAACACTAACCCGGGCCCTCACACGCACGCTCCCCCTAAAGCGTTGTTGGACCCTCACCTGGACCCTAAACCGTCCCCGTCCCCTAACCCTAACCCTAGCCCGAACCCTAACCCTAACCCTTCCCCGAAGCCTGACCCTCACCCGTCACCTAATCCTAACCCGTACCCTCACACTAACTCGCGCCCTCACACGCACGCTCCCCCTAAAGCGTTGTCAGACCCTCACCTGGACCCAAAACCGTCCCCGTCCCCTAACCCTAACCCTAGCCCGAACCCTAACCCTAACCCTTCCCCGAAGCCTGACCATCACCCGTCCCCTAATCCTAACCCGTACCCTCACACTAACTCGCGCCCTCACACGCACGCTCCCCCTAAAGCGTTGTCGGACCCTCACCTGGACCCTAAACCGTCCCCGTCCCCTAACCCTAACCCTAGCCCGAACCCTAACCCTAACCCTTCCCCGAAGCCTGACCCTCACCCGTCCCCTAATCCTAACCCGTACGCTCACACTAACCCGCGCCCTCACACGCACGCTCCCCCTAAAGCATTGTCGGAACCTCACCTGGACCCTAAACCGTCCCCGTACCCTAACCCTAACCCTAGCCCGAACCCTAACCCTAACCCTTCTCCGAAGCCTGACCCTCACCCCTCCCCTAATCCTAACCCGTACGCTAACACTAACCCGCGCCCTCACACGCACGCTCCCGCTAAAGCGTTGTCGGACCCTCAATTGGAGCCTAAGCCGTCCCCGTCCCCTAACCCTAACCCTAGCCCGAACCCTAACCCTAACCCTTCCCCGAAGCCTGACCCTCACCCGTCCCCTAATCCTAACCCGTACACTAACACTAACCCGCGCCCTCACACGCACGCTCCCCCTAAAGCGTTGTCGGACCCTCACCTGGACCCTAAACCGTCCCCGTCCCCTAACCCTAACCCTAGCCCGAACCGTAACCCTAACCCTTACCCGAAGCCTGACCCTCACCCGTCCCCTAATCCTAAACCGTAGGCTCACACTAACCCGCGCCCTCACACGCACGATCCCCCTAAAGCGTTGTCGGACACTCACCTGGACCCTAAACCGTCCCCGTCCCCTAACCCTAACCCTAGCCCGAACCCTAACCCTAACCCTTCCCCGAAGCATGACCCTCACCCGTCCCCTAATCCTAAGCAGTACGCTAACACTAACCCGCGCCCTCACACGCACGCTCCCCCTAAAGCGTTGTCAGACCCTCACCTGGACCCTAAACCGTCCCCGTCCCCTAACCCTAACCCTAGCCCGAACCCTAACCCTAACCCTTCCCCGAAGCCTGACCCTCACCCGTCCCCTAATCCTAACCCGTACGCTAACACTAACCCGCGCGCTCACACGCACGCTCACCCTAAAGCGTTGTCAGACCCTCACCTGGACCCTACACCGTCCCCGTCCCCTAACCCTAACCCTAGCCCGAACCCTAACCCTAAACCTTCCCCGAAGCCTGACCCTCACCCGTCCCCTAATCCTAACCCTTACGCTAACACTAACCCGCGCCCTCACACGCACGCTCCCCCTAAAGCGTTGTCGGACCCTCACCTGGACCCTAAACCGTCCCCGTCCCCTAACCCTAACCCTAGCCCGAACCCTAACCCTAACACTTCCCCGAAGCCTGACCCTCACCCGTCACCTAATCCTAACCCGTAGGCTCACACTAACCCGCGCCCTCACACGCACGCTCCCCCTAAAGCGTTGTCGGACCCTCACCTGGACCCTAAACCGTCCCCGTCCCCTAACCCTAACCCTAGCCCGAACCCTAACCCTAACCCTTCCCCGAAGCCTGACCCTCACCCGTCCCCTAATCCTAACCCGTAGGCTCACACTAACCCGCGCCCTCACACGCACGCTCCCCCTAAAGCGTTGTCAGACCCTCACCTGGACCCTAAACCGTCCCCGTCCCCTAACGCTAACCCTAGCCCGAACCCTAAACGTAACCCTTCCCCGAAGCCTGACCCTCACCCGTCCCCTAATCCTAACCCGTAGGCTCACACTAACCCGCGCCCTCACACGCACGCTCCCCCTAAAGCGTTGTCGGACCCTCACCTGGACCCTAAACCGTCCCCGTCCCCTAACCCTAACCCTAGCCCGAACCCTAACCCTAACCCTTCCCCGAAGCCTGACCCTCACCCGTCCCCTAATCCTAACCCGTAGGCTCACATTAACCTGCGCCCTCACACGCACGCTCCCCCTAAAGCATTGTCGGAACCTCACCTGGACCCTAAACCGTCCCCGTCCCCTAACCCTAACCCTAGCCCGAACCCTAACCCTAACCCTTCCCCGAAGCCTGACCCTCACCCGTCCCCTAATCCTAACCCGTACGCTAACACTAACCCGCGCGCTCACACGCACGCTCACCCTAAAGCGTTGTCAGACCCTCACCTGGACCCTACACCGTCCCCGTCCCCTAACCCTAACCCTAGCCCGAACCCTAACCCTAAACCTTCCCCGAAGCCTGACCCTCACCCCTCCCCTAATCCTAACCCGTACGCTAACACTAACCCGCGCCCTCACACGCACGCTCCCGCTAAAGCGTTGTCGGACCCTCAATTGGAGCCTAAGCCGTCCCCGTCCCCTAACCCTAACCCTAGCCCGAACCCTAACCCTAACCCTTCCCCGAAGCCTGACCCTCACCCGTCCCCTAATCCTAACCCGTACACTAACACTAACCCGCGCCCTCACACGCACGCTCCCCCTAAAGCGTTGTCGTTCCCTCACCTGGACCCTAAACCGTCCCCGTCCCCTAACCCTAACCCTAGCCCGAACCGTAACCCTAACCCTTACCCGAAGCCTGACCCTCACCCGTCCCCTAATCCTAAACCGTAGGCTCACACTAACCCGCGCCCTCACACGCACGCTCCCCCTAAAGCGTTGTCGGACCCTCACCTGGACCCTAAACCGTCCCCGTCCCCTAACCCTAACCCTAGCCCGAACCCTAACCCTAACCCTTCCCCGAAGCCTGACCCTCACCCGTCACCTAATCCTAACCCGTAGGCTCACACTAACCTGCGCCCTCACACGCACGCTCCCCCTAAAGCGTTGTCGGACCCTCACCAGGACCCTAAACCGTCCCCGTCCCCTAACCCTAACCCTAGCCCGAACCCTAACCCTAACCCTTCCCCGAAGCATGACCCTCACCCGTCCCCTAATCCTAAGCCGTACGCTAACACTAACCCGCGCCCTCACACGCACGCTCCCCCTAAAGCGTTGTCGGACCCTCACCTGGACCCTAAACCGTCCCCGTCCCCTAACACTAACCCTAGCCCGAACCCTAACCCTAACCCTTCCCCGAAGCCTGACCCTCACCCGTCACCTAATCCTAACCCGTACACTAACACTAACCCGCGCCCTCACACGCACGCTCCCCCTAAAGCGTTGTCGGACCCTCACCTGGACCCTAAACCGTCCCCGTCCCGTAACCCTAACCCTAGCCCGAACCCTAACCCTAACCCTTCCCCGAAGCATGACCCTCACCCGTCCCCTAATCCTAAGCCGTACTCTAACACTAACCTGCGCCCTCACACGCACGCTCCCCCTAAAGCGTTGTCGGACCCTCACCTGGACCCTAAACCGTCCCCGTCCCCTAACACTAACCCTAGCCCGAACCCTAACCCTAACCCTTCCCCGAAGCCTGACCCTCACCCGTCCCCTAATCCTAACCCGTACGCTAACACTAACCCGCGCCCTCACACGCACGCTCCCCCTAAAGCGTTGTCGGACCCTCACCTGGACCCTAAACCGTCCCCGTCCCCTAACCCTAACCCTAGCCCGAACCCTAACCCTAACCCTTCCCCGAAGTCTGACCCTCACCCGTCACCTAATCCTAACCCGTAGGCTCACACTAACCCGCGCCCTCACACGCACGCTCCCCCTAAAGCGTTGTCGGACCCTCACCTGGACCCCAAACCGTCCCCGTACCCTAACCCTAACCCTAGCCCGAACCCTAACCCTAACCCTTCAACGAAGCCTGACCATCACCCGTCCCCTAATCCTAACCCGTAGGCTCACACTAACCCGCGCCCTCACACGCACGCTCCCCCTAAAGCATTGTCGGACCCTCACCTGGACCCTAAACCGTCCCCGTCCCCTAACCCTAACCCTAGCCCGAACCCTAACCCTAACCCTTCCCCGAAGCCTGACCCTCACCCGTCCCCTAATCCTAACCCGTACGCTAACACTAACCCACGCCCTCACACGCACGCTCCCCCTAAAGCGTTGTCGGACCCTCACCTGGACCCTAAACCGTCCCCTTCCCCTAACCCTAACCCTAGCCCGAACCCTAACCCTAACACTTCCCCGAAGCCTGACGCTCACCCGTTCCCTAATCCTAACCCGTACGGTAACACTAACCCGGGCCCTCACACGCACGCTCCCCCTAAAGCGTTGTTGTACCCTCACCTGGACCCTAAACCGTCCGCGTCCCCTAACCCTAACCCTAGCCCGAACCCTAACCCTAACCCTTCCCCGAAGCCTGACCCTCACACGTCACCTAATCCTAACCCGTACCCTCACACTAACTCGCGCCCTCACACGCACGCTCCCCCTAAAGCGTTGTCGGACCCTCACCTGGACCCAAAACCGTCCCCGTCCCCTAACCCTAACCCTAGCCCGAACCCTAACCCTAACCCTTCCCCGAAGCCTGACCCTCACCCGTCCCCTAATCCTAACCCGTAGGCTCACACTAACCCGCGCCCTCACACGCACGCTCCCCCTAAAGCGTTGTCGGACCCTCACCTGGACCCTAAACCGTCCCCGTCCCCTAACCCTAACCCTAGCCCGAACCCTAACCCTAACCCTTCCCCGAAGCCTGACCCTCACCCGTCCCCTAATCCTAACCCGTACGCTCACACTAACCCGCGCCCTCACACGAACGCTCCCCCTAAAGCATTGTCGGAACCTCACCTGGACCCTAAACCGTCCCCGTACCCTAACCCTAACCCTAGCCCGAACCCTAACCCTAACCCTTCCCCGAAGCCTGACCCTCACCCCTCCCTTAATCCTAACCCGTACTCTAACACTAACCCGCGCCCTCACACGCACGCTCCCGCTAAAGCGTTGTCGGACCCTCAATTGGAGCCTAAGCCGTCCCCGTCCCCTAACCCTAACCCTAGCCCGAACCCTAACCCTAACGCTTCCCCGAAGCCTGACCCTCACCCGTCCCCTAATCCTAACCCGTACACTAACACTAACCTGCGCCCTCACACGCACGCTCCCCCTAAAGCGTTGTCGGACCCTCACCTGGACCCTAAACCGTCCCCGTCCCCTAACCCTAACCCTAGCCCGAACCCTAACCCTAACCCTTACCCGAAGCCTGACCCTCACCCGTCCCCTAATCCTAAACCGTAGGCTCACACTAACCCGCGCCCTCACACGCACGATCCCCCTAAAGCGTTGTCGGACCCTCACCTGGACCCTAAACCGTCCCCGTCCCCTAACCCTAACCCTAGCCCGAACCCTAACCCTAACCCTTCCCCGAAGCATGACCCTCACCCGTCCCCTAATCCTAAGCCGTACTCTAACACTAACCCGCGCCCTCACACGCACGCTCCCCCTAAAGCGTTGTCGGACCCTCACCTGGACCCTAAACCGTCCCCGTCCCCTAACCCTAACCCTAGCCCGAACCCTAACCCTAACCCTTCCCCGAAGCCTGACCCTCACCCGTCACCTAATCCTAACCCGTAGGCTCACACTAACCCGCGCCCTCACACGCACGCTCCCCCTAAAGCGTTGTCGGACCCTCACCTGGACCCTAAACCGTCCCCGTCCCCTATCCCTAACCCTAGCCCGAACCCTAACCCTAACCCTTCCCCGAAGCCTGACCCTCACCCGTCCCCTAATCCTAACCTGTACGCTAACACTAACTCACGCCCTCACACGCACGCTCCCCCTAAAGCGTTGTCGGACCCTCACCTGGACCCTAAACCGTCCCCGTCCCCTAACCCTAACCCTAGCCCGAACCCTAACCCTAACACTTCCCCGAAGCCTGACGCTCACCCGTCCCCTAATCCTAACCCGTACGGTAACACTAACCCGGGCCCTCACACGCACGCTCCCCCTAAAGCGTTGTTGGACCCTCACCTGGACCCTAAACCGTCCCCGTCCCCTAACCCTAACCCTAGCCCGAACCCTAACCCTAACCCTTCCCCGAAGCCTGACCCTCACCCGTCACCTAATCCTAACCCGTACCCTCACACTAACTCGCGCCCTCACACGCACGCTCCCCCTAAAGCGTTGTCAGACCCTCACCTGGACCCTAAACCGTCCCCGTCCCCTAACCCTAACCCTAGCCCGAACCCTAACCCTAACCCTTCCCCGAAGCCTGACCCTCACCCGTCCCCTAATCCTAACCCGTAGGCTCACACTAACCCGCGCCCTCACACGCACGCTCCCCCTAAAGCGTTGTCGGACCCTCACCTGGACCCTAAACCGTCCCCGTCCCCTAACCCTAACCCTAGCCCGAACCCTAACCCTAACCCTTCCCCGAAGCATGACCCTCACCCGTCCCATAATCCTAAGCCGTACGCTAACACTAACCCGCGCCCTCACACGCACGCTCCCCCTAAAGCGTTGTCGGACCCTCACCTGGACCCTAAACCGTCCCCGTACCCTAACCCTAACCCTAGCCCGAACCCTAACCCTAACCCTTCCCCGAATCCTGACCCTCACCCGTCACCTAATCCTAACCCGTACCCTCACACTAACTCGCGCCCTCACACGCACGCTCCCCCTAAAGCGTTGTCAGACCCTCACCTGGACCCTAAACCGTCCCCGTCCCCTAACCCTAACCCTAGCCCGAACCCTAACCCTAACCCTTCCCCGAAGCCTGACCCTCACCCGTCCCCTAATCCTAACCCGTAGGCTCACACTAACCCGCGCCCTCACACACACGCTCCCCCTAAAGCGTTGTCGGACCCTCACCTGGACCCTAAACCGTCCCCGTCCCCTAACCCTAACCCTAGCCCGAACCCTAACCCTAACACTTCCCCGAAGCCTGACCCTCACCCGTCCCCTAATCCTAACCCGTAGGCTCACACTAACCCGCGCCCTCACACGCACGCTCCCCCTAAAGCGTTGTCGGACCCTCACCTGGACCCTAAACCGTCCCCATCCCCTAAACCTAACCCTAGCCCGAACTCTAACCCTAACACTTCCCCGAAGCCTGACCCTCACCCGTCCCCTAATCCTAACCCGTACACTAACACTAACCCGGGCCCTCACACGAACGCTCCCCCTAAAGCGTTGTCGGACCCTCACCTGGACCCTAAACCGTCCCCGTCCCCGTCCCCTAACCCTAGCCCGAACCCTAACCCTAAACCTTCAACGTAGCCTGACCCTCACCCGTCCCCTAATCCTAAACCGTAGGCTCACACTAACCCGCGCCCTCACACGCACGCTCCCCCTAAAGCGTTGTCGGACCCTCACCTGGACCCTAAACCGTCCCCGTCCCCTAACCCTAACCCTAGCCCGAACCCTAACCCTAACACTTCCCCGAAGCCTGACGCTCACCCGTCCCCTAATCCTAACCCGTACGGTAACACTAACCCGGGCCCTCACACGCACGCTCCCCCTAAAGCGTTGTTGGACCCTCACCTGGACCCTAAACCGTCCCCGTCCCCTAACCCTAACCCTAGCCCGAACCCTAACCCTAACCCTTCCCCGAAGCCTGACCCTCACCCGTCACCTAATCCTAACCCGTACCCTCACACTAACTCGCGCCCTCACACGCACGCTCCCCCTAAAGCGTTGTCAGACCCTCACCTGGACCCTAAACCGTCCCCGTCCCCTAACCCTAACCCTAGCCCGAACCCTAACCCTAACCCTTCCCCGAAGCCTGACCCTCACCCGTCCCCTAATCCTAACCCGTAGGCTCACTCTAACCCGCGCCCTCACACGCACGCTCCCCCTAAAGCGTTGTCGGACCCTCACCTGGACCCTAAACCGTCCCCGTCCCCTAAACCTAACCCTAGCCCGAACCCTAACCCTAACCCTTCCCCGAAGCATGACCCTCACCCGTCCCATAATCCTAAGCCGTACGCTAACACTAACCCGCGCCCTCACACGCACGCTCCCCCTAAAGCGTTGTCGGACCCTCACCTGGACCCTAAACCGTCCCCGTCCCCTAACCCTAACCCTAGCCCGAACCCTAACCCTAACCCTTCCCCGAAGCCTGACCCTCACCCGTCACCTAATCCTAACCCGTACCCTCACACTAACTCGCGCCCTCACACGCACGCTCCCCCTAAAGCGTTGTCAGACCCTCACCTGGACCCTAAACCGTCCCCGTCCCCTAACCCTAACCCTAGCCCGAACCCTAACCCTAACCCTTCCCCGAAGCCTGACCCTCACCCGTCCCCTAATCCTAACCCGTAGGCTCACACTAACCCGCGCCCTCACACACACGCTCCCCCTAAAGCGTTGTCGGACCCTCACCTGGACCCTAAACCGTCCCCGTCCCCTAACCCTAACCCTAGCCCGAACCCTAACCCTAACCCTTCCCCGAAGCCTGACCCTCACCCGTCCCCTAATCCTAACCCGTAGGCTCACACTAACCCGCGCCCTCACACGCACGCTCCCCCTAAAGCGTTGTCGGACCCTCACCTGGACCCTAAACCGTCCCCATCCCCTAAACCTAACCCTAGCCCGAACTCTAACCCTAACACTTCCCCGAAGCCTGACCCTCACCCGTCCCCTAATCCTAACCCGTACACTAACACTAACCCGGGCCCTCACACGAACGCTCCCCCTAAAGCGTTGTCGGACCCTCACCTGGACCCTAAACCGTCCCCGTCCCCTAACCCTAACCCTAGCCCGAACCCTAACCCTAAACCTTCAACGTAGCCTGACCCTCACCCGTCCCCTAATCCTAAACCGTAGGCTCACACTAACCCGCGCCCTCACACGCACGCTCCCCCTAAAACGTTGTCGGACCCTCACCTGGACCCTAAACCGTCCCCGTCCCCTAACCCTAACCCTAACCCGAACCCTAACCCTAACCCTTCCCCGAAGCATGACCCTCACCCGTCCCATAATCCTAAGCCGTACGCTAACACTAACCCGCGCCCTCACACGCACGCTCCCCCTAAAGCGTTGTCGGACCCTCACCTGGACCCTAAACCGTCCCCGTCCCCTAACCCTAACCCTAGCCCGAAACCTAACCCTAACCCTTCCCCGAAGCCTGACCCTCACCCGTCCCCTAATCCTAACCCGTACGCTAACACTAACCCGCGCCCTCACACGCACGCTGCCCCTAAAGCGTTGTCGGACCCTCACCTGGACCCTAAACCGTCCCCGTCCCCTAACCCTAACCCTAGCCCGAACCCTAACCCTAACCCTTCCCCGAAGCCTGACCCTCACCCGTCCCCTAATCCTAACCCGTAGGCTCACACTAACCCGCGCCGTCACACGCACGCTCCCCCTAAAGCGTTGTCGGACCCTCACCTGGACCCTAAACCGTCCCCGTCCCCTAACCCTAACCCTAGCCCGAACCCTAACCCTAACCCTTCCCCGAAGCCTGACCCTCACCCGTCACCTAATCCTAACCCGTACGCTAACACTAACCCACGCCCTCACACGCACGCTCCCCCTAAAGCGTTGTCGGACCCTCACCTGGACCCTAAAACGTCCCCGTCCCCTAACCCTAACCCTAGCCCGAACCCTAACCCTAACACTTCCCCGAAGCCTGACGCTCACCCGTTCCCTAATCCTAACCCGTACGGTAACACTAACCCGGGCCCTCACACGCACGCTCCCCCTAAAGCGTTGTTGGACCCTCACCTGGACCCTAAACCGTCCCCATCCCCTAACCCTAACCCTAGCCCGAACCCTAACCCTAACCCTTCCCCGAAGCCTGACCCTCACCCGTCACCTAATCCTAACCCGTACCCTCACACTAACTCGCGCCCTCACACGCACGCTCCCCCTAAAGCGTTGTCAGACCCTCACCTGGACCCAAAACCGTCCCCGTCCCCTAAACCTAACCCTAGCCCGAACCCTATCCCTAACCCTTCCCCGAAGCCTGACCCTCACCCGTCCCCTAATCCTAACCCGTAGGCTCACACTAAACCGCGCCCTCACACGCACGCTCCCCCTAAAGCGTTGTCGGACCCTCACCTGGACCCTAAACCGTCCCCGTCCCCTAACCCTAACCCTAGCCCGAACCCTAACCCTAACCCTTCCCCGAAGCCTGACCCTCACCCGTCCCCTAATCCTAACCCGTACGCTAACACTAACCCGCGCCCTCACACGCACGCTCCCGCTAAAGCGTTGTCGGACCCTCAATTGGACCCTAAGCCGTCCCCGTCCCCTAACCCTAACCCTAGCCCGAACCCTAACCCTAACCCTTCCCCGAAGCCTGACCCTCACCCGTCCCCTAATCCTAACCCGTACACTAACACTAACCCGCGCCCTCACACGCACGCTCCCCCTAAAGCGTTGTCGGACCCTCACCTGGACCCTAAACCGTCCCCGTCCCCTAACACTAACCCTAGCCCGAACCCTAACCCTAACCCTTCCTCGAAGCCTGACCCTCACCCGTCCCCTAATCCTAACCCGTACACTAACACTAACCCGCGCCCTCACACGCACGCTCCCCCTAAAGCGTTGTCGGACCCTCACCTGGACCCTAAACCGTCCCCGTCCCCTAACCCTAACCCTAGCCCGAACCCTAACCCTAACCCTTCCCCGAAGCCTGACCCTCACCCGTCCCCTAATCCTAACCCGTAGGCTCACACTAACCCGCGCCCTCACACGCACGCTCCCCCTAAAGCGTTGTCGGACCCTCACCTGGACCCTAAACCTTCCCCGTCCCCTAACCCTAACCCTAGCCCGAACCCTAACCCTAACCCTTCCCCGAAGCCTGACGCTCACCCGTCCCCTAATCCTAACCCGTACGGTAACATTAACCCGCGCCCTCACACACACGCTCCCCCTAAAGCGTTGTCGGACCCTCTCCTGGACCCTAAACCGTCCCCGTCCCCTAACCCTAACCCTAGCCCGAACCCTAACCCTAATCCTTCCCCGAAGCCTGACCCTCACCCGTCACCTAATCCTAACCCGTAGGCTCACACTAACCCGCGCCCTCACATGCACGATCCCCCTAAAGCGTTGTCGGACCCTCACCTGGACCCTAAACCGTCCCCGTCCCCTAACCCTAACCCTAGCCCGAACCCTAACCCTAACCCTTCCCCGAAGCATGACCCTCACCCGTCCCCTAATCCTAACCCGTACGCTAACACTAACCCGCGCCCTCACACGCACGCTCCCCCTAAAGCGTTGTCGGACCCTCACCTGTACCCTAAACCGTCCCCGTCCCCTAACCCTAACCCTAGCCCGAACCCTAACCCTAACCCTTCCCCGAAGCCTGACGCTCACCCGTCCCCTAATCCTAACCCGTACGGTAACACTAACCCGCGCCCTCACACGCACGCTCCCCCTAAAGCGTTGTCGGACCCTCACCTGGACCCTAAACCGTCCCCGTCCCCTAACCCTAACCCTAGCCCGAACCCTAACCCTAACCCTTCCCCGAAGCCTGACCCTCACCCGTCACCTAATCCTAACCCGTAGGCTCACACTAACCCGCGCCCTCACACGCACGATCCCCCTAAAGCATTGTCGGACCCTCACCTGGACCCTAAACCGTCCCCGTCCCCTAACCCTAACCCTAGCCCGAACCCTAACCCTAACCCTTCCCCGAAGCATGACACTCACCCGTCCCCTAATCCTAACCCGTAGGCTCACACTAACCCGCGCCCTCACACGCACGCTCCCCCTAAAGCGTTGTCAGACCCTCACCTGGACCCTAAACCGTCCCCGTCCCCTAACCCTAACCCTAGCCCGAACCCTAACCCTAACCCTTCCCCGAAGCCTGACCCTCACCCGTGCCCTAATCCTAACCCGTAGGCTCACACTAACCCGCGCCCTCACACGCACGCTCCCCCTAAAGCGTTGTCGGAACCTCACCTGGACCCTAAACCGTCCCGTACCCTAACTCTAACCCGAGCCCGAACCCTAACCCTAAACCTTCCCCGAAGCCTGACCCTCACCCTTCCCCTAATCCTAACCCGTACGCTAACACTAACCCGCGCCCTCACACGCACGCTCCCCCTAAATCGTTGTCGGACCCTCAATTTGACCCTAAGCCGTCCCCGTCCCCTAACCCTAACCCTAGCCCGAACCCTAACCCTAACCCTTCCCCGAAGCCTGACCCTCACCCGTCCCCTAATCCTAACCCTCACGCTAACACTAAGCCGGGCCCTCACACGCATGCTCCCCTTAAAGCGTTGTCGGACCCTCACCTGGACCCTAAACCGTCCCCATCCACTAAACCTAACCCTAGCCCGAACCCTAACCCTAACAATTCCCCGAAGCCTGACCCTCACCTGTCACCTAATCCTAATCCGTAGGCTCACACTAACCCGCGACCTCACACGCACGCTCCCCCTAAAGTGTTGTCGGACCCTCACCTGGACCCTAAACCGTCCCCGTACCCTAACCCTAACCCTAGCCCGAACCCTAACCCTAACCCTTCCCCGAAGCCTGACCCTCACCCGTCCCCTAATCCTAACCCGTACGCTAACACTAACCCACGCCCTCACACGCACGCTCCCCCTAAAGCGTTGTCGGACCCTCACCTGGACCCTAAACCGTCCCCGTCCCCTAACCCTAACCCTAGCCCGAACCCTAACCCTAACCCTTCCCCGAAGCCTGACCCTCACCCGTCCCCTAATCCTAACCCGTAGGCTCACACTAACCCGCGCCCTCACACGCACGCTCCCCCTAAAGCGTTGTCGGACCCTCACCTGGACCCTAAACCGTCCCCGTCCCCTAACCCTAACCCTAGCCCGAACCCTAACCCTAACCCTTCCCCGAAGCATGACCCTCACCCGTCCCATAATCCTAAGCCGTACGCTAACACTAACCCGCGCCCTCACACGCACACTCCCCCTAAAGCGTTGTCGGACCCTCACCTGGACCCTAAACCGTCCCCGTACCCTAACCCTAACCCTAGCCCGAACCCTAACCCTAACCCTTCCCCGAAGCCTGACCCTCACCCGTCACCTAATCCTAACCCGTACCCTCACACTAACTCGCGCCCTCACACGCACGCTCCCCCTAAAGCGTTGTCAGACCCTCACCTGGACCCTAAACCGTCCCCGTCCCCTAACCCTAACCCTAGCCCGAACCCTAACCCTAACCCTTCCCCGAAGCCTGACCCTCACCCGTCCCCTAATCCTAACCCGTAGGCTCACACTAACCCGCGCCCTCACACACACGCTCCCCCTAAAGCGTTGTCGGACCCTCACCTGGACCCTAAACCGTCCCCGTCCCCTAACCCTAACCCTAGCCCGAACCCTAACCCTAACACTTCCCCGAAGCCTGACCCTCACCCGTCCCCTAATCCTAACCCGTAGGCTCACACTAACCCGCGCCCTCACACGCACGCTCCCCCTAAAGCGTTGTCGGACCCTCACCTGGACCCTAAACCGTCCCCATCCCCTAAACCTAACCCTAGCCCTAACTCTAACCCTAACACTTCCCCGAAGCCTGACCCTCACCCGTCCCCTAATCCTAACCCGTACACTAACACTAACCCGGGCCCTCACACGAACGCTCCCCCTAAAGCGTTGTCGGACCCTCACCTGGACCCTAAACCGTCCCCGTCCCCGTCCCCTAACCCTAGCCCGAACCCTAACCCTAAACCTTCAACGTAGCCTGACCCTCACCCGTCCCCTAATCCTAAACCGTAGGCTCACACTAACCCGCGCCCTCACACGCACGCTCCCCCTAAAGCGTTGTCGGACCCTCACCTGGACCCTAAACCGTCCCCGTCCCCTAACCCTAACCCTAGCCCGAACCCTAACCCTAACACTTCCCCGAAGCCTGACGCTCACCCGTCCCCTAATCCTAACCCGTACGGTAACACTAACCCGGGCCCTCACACGTACGCTCCCCCTAAAGCGTTGTTGGACCCTCACCTGGACCCTAAACCGTCCCCGTCCCCTAACCCTAACCCTAGCCCGAACCCTAACCCTAACCCTTCCCCGAAGCCTGACCCTCACCCGTCACCTAATCCTAACCCGTACCCTCACACTAACTCGCGCCCTCACACGCACGCTCCCCCTAAAGCGTTGTCAGACCCTCACCTGGACCCTAAACCGTCCCCGTCCCCTAACCCTAACCCTAGCCCGAACCCTAACCCTAACCCTTCCCCGAAGCCTGACCCTCACCCGTCCCCTAATCCTAACCCGTAGGCTCACTCTAACCCGCGCCCTCACACGCACGCTCCCCCTAAAGCGTTGTCGGACCCTCACCTGGACCCTAAACCGTCCCCGTCCCCTAAACCTAACCCTAGCCCGAACCCTAACCCTAACCCTTCCCCGAAGCATGACCCTCACCCGTCCCATAATCCTAAGCCGTACGCTAACACTAACCCGCGCCCTCACACGCACGCTCCCCCTAAAGCGTTGTCGGACCCTCACCTGGACCCTAAACCGTCCCCGTCCCCTAACCCTAACCCTAGCCCGAACCCTAACCCTAACCCTTCCCCGAAGCCTGACCCTCACCCGTCACCTAATCCTAACCCGTACCCTCACACTAACTCGCGCCCTCACACGCACGCTCCCCCTAAAGCGTTGTCAGACCCTCACCTGGACCCTAAACCGTCCCCGTCCCCTAACCCTAACCCTAGCCCGAACCCTAACCCTAACCCTTCCCCGAAGCCTGACCCTCACCCGTCCCCTAATCCTAACCCGTAGGCTCACACTAACCCGCGCCCTCACACACACGCTCCCCCTAAAGCGTTGTCGGACCCTCACCTGGACCCTAAACCGTCCCCGTCCCCTAACCCTAACCCTAGCCCGAACCCTAACCCTAACCCTTCCCCGAAGCCTGACCCTCACCCGTCCCCTAATCCTAACCCGTAGGCTCACACTAACCCGCGCCCTCACACGCACGCTCCCCCTAAAGCGTTGTCGGACCCTCACCTGGACCCTAAACCGTCCCCATCCCCTAAACCTAACCCTAGCCCGAACTCTAACCCTAACACTTCCCCGAAGCCTGACCCTCACCCGTCCCCTAATCCTAACCCGTACACTAACACTAACCCGGGCCCTCACACGAACGCTCCCCCTAAAGCGTTGTCGGACCCTCACCTGGACCCTAAACCGTCCCCGTCCCCTAACCCTAACCCTAGCCCGAACCCTAACCCTAAACCTTCAACGTAGCCTGACCCTCACCCGTCCCCTAATCCTAAACCGTAGGCTCACACTAACCCGCGCCCTCACACGCACGCTCCCCCTAAAACGTTGTCGGACCCTCACCTGGACCCTAAACCGTCCCCGTCCCCTAACCCTAACCCTAGCCCGAACCCTAACCCTAACCCTTCCCCGAAGCATGACCCTCACCCGTCCCATAATCCTAAGCCGTACGCTAACACTAACCCGCGCCCTCACACGCACGCTCCCCCTAAAGCGTTGTCGGACCCTCACCTGGACCCTAAACCGTCCCCGTCCCCTAACCCTAACCCTAGCCCGAACCCTAACCCTAACCCTTCCCCGAAGCCTGACCCTCACCCGTCCCCTAATCCTAACCCGTACGCTAACACTAACCCGCGCCCTCACACGCACGCTGCCCCTAAAGCGTTGTCGGACCCTCACCTGGACCCTAAACCGTCCCCGTCCCCTAACCCTAACCCTAGCCCGAACCCTAACCCTAACCCTTCCCCGAAGCCTGACCCTCACCCGTCCCCTAATCCTAACCCGTAGGCTCACACTAACCCGCGCCGTCACACGCACGCTCCCCCTAAAGCGTTGTCGGACCCTCACCTGGACCCTAAACCGTCCCCGTCCCCTAACCCTAACCCTAGCCCGAACCCTAACCCTAACCCTTCCCCGAAGCCTGACCCTCACCCGTCCCCTAATCCTAACCCGTACGCTAACACTAACCCACGCCCTCACACGCACGCTCCCCCTAAAGCGTTGTCGGACCCTCACCTGGACCCTAAAACGTCCCCGTCCCCTAACCCTAACCCTAGCCCGAACCCTAACCCTAACACTTCCCCGAAGCCTGACGCTCACCCGTTCCCTAATCCTAACCCGTACGGTAACACTAACCCGGGCCCTCACACGCACGCTCCCCCTAAAGCGTTGTTGGACCCTCACCTGGACCCTAAACCGTCCCCGTCCCCTAACCCTAACCCTAGCCCGAACCCTAACCCTAACCCTTCCCCGAAGCCTGACCCTCACCCGTCACCTAATCCTAACCCGTACCCTCACACTAACTCGCGCCCTCACACGCACGCTCCCCCTAAAGCGTTGTCAGACCCTCACCAGGACCCAAAACCGTCCCCGTCCCCTAAACCTAACCCTAGCCCGAACCCTATCCCTAACCCTTCCCCGAAGCCTGACCCTCACCCGTCCCCTAATCCTAACCCGTAGGCTCACACTAAACCGCGCCCTCACACGCACGCTCCCCCTAAAGCGTTGTCGGACCCTCACCTGGACCCTAAACCGTCCCCGTCCCCTAACCCTAACCCTAGCCCGAACCCTAACCCTAACCCTTCCCCGAAGCCTGACCCTCACCCGTCCCCTAATCCTAACCCGTACGCTCACACTAACCCGCGCCCTCACACGCACGCTCCCCCTAAAGCATTGTCGGAACCTCACCTGGACCCTAAACCGTCCCCGTACCCTAACCCTAACCCTAGCCCGAACCCTAACCCTAACCCTTCCCCGAAGCCTGACCCTCACCCGTCCCCTAATCCTAACCCGTACGCTAACACTAACCCGCGCCCTCACACGCACGCTCCCGCTAAAGCGTTGTCGGACCCTCAATTGGACCCTAAGCCGTCCCCGTCCCCTAACCCTAACCCTAGCCCGAACCCTAACCCTAACCCTTCCCCGAAGCCTGACCCTCACCCGTCCCCTAATCCTAACCCGTACACTAACACTAACCCGCGCCCTCACACGCACGCTCCCCCTAAAGCGTTGTCGGACCCTCACCTGGACCCTAAACCGTCCCCGTCCCCTAACACTAACCCTAGCCCGAACCCTAAACCTAACCCTTCCTCGAAGCCTGACCCTCACCCGTCCCCTAATCCTAACCCGTACACTAACACTAACCCGCGCCCTCACACGCACGCTCCCCCTAAAGCGTTGTCGGACCCTCACCTGGACCCTAAACCGTCCCCGTCCCCTAACCCTAACCCTAGCCCGAACCCTAACCCTAACCCTTCCCCGAAGCCTGACCCTCACCCGTCCCCTAATCCTAACCCGTAGGCTCACACTAACCCGCGCCCTCACACGCACGCTCCCCCTAAAGCGTTGTCGGACCCTCACCTGGACCCTAAACCGTCCCCGTCCCCTAACCCTAACCCTAGCCCGAACCCTAACCCTAACCCTTCCCCGAAGCCTGACGCTCACCCGTCCCCTAATCCTAACCCGTACGGTAACATTAACCCGCGCCCTCACACACACGCTCCCCCTAAAGCGTTGTCGGACCCTCTCCTGGACCCTAAACCGTCCCCGTCCCCTAACCCTAACCCTAGCCCGAACCCTAACCCTAACCCTTCCCCGAAGCCTGACCCTCACCCGTCACCTAATCCTAACCCGTAGGCTCACACTAACCCGCGCCCTCACATGCACGATCCCCCTAAAGCGTTGTCGGACCCTCACCTGGACCCTAAACCGTCCCCGTCCCCTAACCCTAACCCTAGCCCGAACCCTAACCCTAACCCTTCCCCGAAGCATGACCCTCACCCGTCCCCTAATCCTAACCCGTACGCTAACACTAACCCGCGCCCTCACACGCACGCTCCCCCTAAAGCGTTGTCGGACCCTCACCTGTACCCTAAACCGTCCCCGTCCCCTAACCCTAACCCTAGCCCGAACCCTAACCCTAACCCTTCCCCGAAGCCTGACGCTCACCCGTCCCCTAATCCTAACCCGTACGGTAACACTAACCCGCGCCCTCACACGCACGCTCCCCCTAAAGCGTTGTCGGACCCTCACCTGGACCCTAAACCGTCCCCGTCCCCTAACCCTAACCCTAGCCCGAACCCTAACCCTAACCCTTCCCCGAAGCCTGACCCTCACCCGTCACCTAATCCTAACCCGTAGGCTCACACTAACCCGCGCCCTCACACGCACGATCCCCCTAAAGCATTGTCGGACCCTCACCTGGACCCTAAACCGTCCCCGTCCCCTAACCCTAACCCTAGCCCGAACCCTAACCCTAACCCTTCCCCGAAGCATGACACTCACCCGTCCCCTAATCCTAACCCGTAGGCTCACACTAACCCGCGCCCTCACACGCACGCTCCCCCTAAAGCGTTGTCAGACCCTCACCTGGACCCTAAACCGTCCCCGTCCCCTAACCCTAACCCTAGCCCGAACCCTAACCCTAACCCTTCCCCGAAGCCTGACCCTCACCCGTGCCCTAATCCTAACCCGTAGGCTCACACTAACCCGCGCCCTCACACGCACGCTCCCCCTAAAGCGTTGTCGGAACCTCACCTGGACCCTAAACCGTCCCGTACCCTAACTCTAACCCGAGCCCGAACCCTAACCCTAAACCTTCCCCGAAGCCTGACCCTCACCCTTCCCCTAATCCTAACCCGTACGCTAACACTAACCCGCGCCCTCACACGCACGCTCCCCCTAAATCGTTGTCGGACCCTCAATTTGACCCTAAGCCGTCCCCGTCCCCTAACCCTAACCCTAGCCCGAACCCTAACCCTAACCCTTCCCCGAAGCCTGACCCTCACCCGTCCCCTAATCCTAACCCTCACGCTAACACTAAGCCGGGCCCTCACACGCATGCTCCCCTTAAAGCGTTGTCGGACCCTCACCTGGACCCTAAACCGTCCCCATCCACTAAACCTAACCCTAGCCCGAACCCTAACCCTAACAATTCCCCGAAGCCTGACCCTCACCTGTCACCTAATCCTAATCCGTAGGCTCACACTAACCCGCGACCTCACACGCACGCTCCCCCTAAAGTGTTGTCGGACCCTCACCTGGACCCTAAACCGTCCCCGTACCCTAACCCTAACCCTAGCCCGAACCCTAACCCTAACACTTCAACGAAGCCTGACCCTCACCCGTCCCCTAATCCTAACACGTAGGCTCACACTAACACGCGCCCTCACACGCACGCTCCCCCTAAAGCGTTGTCGGACCCTCACCTGGACCCTAAACCGTCCCCGTCCCCTAACCCTAACCCTAGCCCGAACCCTAACCCTAACCCTTCTCCGAAGCCTGACCCTCACCCGTCCCCTAATCCTAACCCATACGCTAACACTAACCCACGCCTTCAGACGCACGCTCCCCCTAAAGCGTTGTCGGACCCTCACCTGGACCCTAAACCGTCCCTGTCCCCTAACCCTAAGCCTAGCCCAAACCCTAACCCTAACCCTTCCCCGAAGCCTGACGCTCACCCGTCCCCTAATCCTAACCCGTACGGTAACACTAACCCGCGCCCTCACACGCACGCTCCCCATAAAGCATTGTCGGACCCTCACCTGGACCCTAAACCGTCCCCGTCCCCTAACCCTAACCCTAGCCCGAACCCTAAACCTAACCCTTCCCCAAAGCCTGACCCTCACCCGTAACCTAATCCTAACCCGTAGGCTCACACTAACCCGCGCCCTCACACGCACGATCCCCCTAAAGCGTTGTCGGACCCTCACCTGGACCCTAAACCGTCCCCGTCCCCTAACCCTAACCCTAGCCCGAACCCTAACCCTAACCCTTCCCCGAAGCATGACCCTCACCCGTCCCCTAATCCTAAGACGTACGCTAACACTAACCCGCGCCCTCACACGCACGCTCCCCCTAAAGCGTTGTCGGCACCTCACCTGGACCCTAAACCGTCCCCGTCCCCTAACCCTAACCCTAGCCCGAACCCTAACCCTAACCCTTCCCCGAAGCCTGACGCTCACCCGTCCCCTAATCCTATCCCGTACGGTAACACTAACCCGCGCCCTCACACGCACGCTCCCCCAAAGCGTTGTCGGACCCTCACCTGGACCCTAAACCGTCCCCGTCCCCTAACCCTAACCCTAGCCCGAACCCTAACCCTAACCCTTACCCGAAGCCTGACCCTCACCCGTCACCTAATCCTAAACCGTAGGCTCACACTAACCCGCGCCCTCACACGCACGCTCCCCCTAAAGCATTGTCGGACCCTCACCTGGACCCTAAACCGTCCCCATACCCTAACCCTAACCCTAGCCCGAACCCTAACCCTAACCCTTCCCCGAAGCATGACCCTCACCCGTCCCCTAATCCCAAGCCGTACGCTAACACTAACCCGCGCCCTCACACGCACGCTCCCCCTAAAGCGTTGTCAGACCATCACCTGGACCCTAAACCGTCCCCGTCCCCTAACCCTAACCCTAGCCCGAACCCTAACCCTAACCCTTCCCCGAAGCCTGACGCTCACCCGTCCCCTAATCCTAACCCGTACGGTAACATTAACCCGCGCCCTCACACGCACGCTCCCCCTAAAGCGTTGTCGGACCCTCTCCTGGACCCTAAACCGTCCCCGTCCCCTAACCCTAACCCTAGCCCGAACCCTAACCCTAACCCTTCCCCGAAGCCTGACCCTTACCCGTCACCTAATCCTAACCCGTAGGCTCACACTAACCCGCGCCCTCACATGCACGATCCCCCTAAAGCGTTGTCGGACCCTCACCTGGACCCTAAACCGTCCCCGTCCCCTAACCCTAACCCTAGCCCGAACCCTAACCCTAACCCTTCCCCGAAGCATGACCCTCACCCGTCCCCTAATCCTAACCCGTACGCTAACACTAACCCGCGCCCTCACACGCACGCTCCCCCTAAAGCGTTGTCGGACCCTCACCTGTACCCTAAACCGTCCCCGTCCCCTAACCCTAACCCTAGCCCGAACCCTAACCCTAACCCTTCCCCGAAGCCTGACGCTCACCCGTCCCCTAATCCTAACCCGTACGGTAACACTAACCCGCGCCCTCACACGCATGCTCCCCCTAAAGCGTTGTCGGAACCTCACCTGGACCCTAAACCGTCCCGTACCCTAACTCTAACCCGAGCCCGAACCCTAACCCTAAACCTTCCCCGAAGCCTGACCCTCACCCGTCCCCTAATCCTAACCCGTACGCTAACAGTAACCCGCGCCCTCACACGCACGCTCCCCCTAAAGCGTTGTCGGACCCTCAATTTGACCCTAAGCCGTCCCAGTCCCCTAACCCTAACCCTAGCCCGAACCCAAGCCCTAACCCTTCCCCGAAGCCTGACCCTCACCTGTCCCCTAATCCTGACCCTCACGCTAACACTAACCCGGGCCCTCACACGCATGCTCCCCTTAAAGCGTTGTCGGACCCTCACCTGGACCCTAAACCGTCCCCATCCACTAAACCTAACCCTAGCCCGAACCCTAACCCTAACAATTCCCCGAAGCCTGACCCTCACCTGTCACCTAATCCTAACCCGTAGGCTCACACTAACCCGCGACCTCACACGCACGCTCCCCCTAAAGCGTTGTCGGACCCTCACCTGGACCCTAAACCGTCCCCGTACCCTAACCCTAACCCTAGCCCGAACCCTAACCCTAACCCTTCAACGAAGCCTGACCCTCACCCGTCCCCTAATCCTAACACGTAGGCTCACACTAACACGCGCCCTCACACGCACGCTCCCCCTAAAGCGTTGTCGGACCCTCACCTGGACCCTAAACCGTCCCCGTCCCCTAACCCTAACCCTAGCCCAAACCCTAACCCTAACCCTTCCCCGAAGCCTGACCCTCACCCGTCCCCTAATCCTAACCCGTACGCTAACACTAACCCACGCCTTCACACGCACGCTCCCCCTAAAGCGTTGTCGGACCCTCACCTGGACCCTAAACCGTCCCTGTCCCCTAACCCTAACCCTAGCCCAAACCCTAACCCTAACCCTTCCCCGAAGCCTGACGCTCACCCGTCCCCTAATCCTATCCCGTACGGTAACACTAACCCGCGCCCTCACACGCACGCTCCCCCAAAGCGTTGTCGGACCCTCACCTGGACCCTAAACCGTCCCCGTCCCCTAACCCTAACCCTAGCCCGAACCCTAACCCTAACCCTTACCCAAAGCCTGACCCTCACCCGTCACCTAATCCTAACCCGTAGGCTCACACTAACCCGCGCCCTCACACGCACGCTCCCCCTAAAGCGTTGTCGGACCCTCACCTGGACCCTAAACCGTCCCCGTCCCCTAACCCAAAACCTAGCCCGAACCCTAACCCTAACCCTTCCCCGAAGCCTGACGCTCACCCGTCCGCTAATCCTAACCCGTACGGTAACACTAACCCGCGCCCTCACACGCACGCTTCCCCTAAAGCGTTGTCGGACCCTCACCTGGACCCTAAACCGTCCCCATCCCCTAACCCTAACCCTAGCCCGAACCCTAACCCTAACCCTTCCCCGAAGCCTGACCCTCACCCGTCACCTAATCCTAACCCGTAGGCTCACACTAACCCGCGCCCTCACACGCACGCTCCCCCTAAAGCGTTGTCGGACCCTCACCTGGACCCTAAACCGTCCCCGTACCCTAACCCTAACCCTAGCCCGAACCCTAACCCTAACCCTTCCCCGAAGCATGACCCTCACCCGTCCCCTAATCCCAAGCCGTACGCTAACACTAACCCGCGCCCTCACACGCACGCTCCCCCTAAAGCGTTGTCAGACCATCACCTGGACCCTAAACCGTCCCCGTCCCCTAACCCTAACCCTAGCCCGAACCCTAACCCTAACCCTTCCCCGAAGCCTGACGCTCACCCGTCCCCTAATCCTAACCCGTACGGTAACATTAACCCGCGCCCTCACACGCACGCTCCCCCTAAAGCGTTGTCGGACCCTCTCCTGGACCCTAAACCGTCCCCGTCCCCTAGCCCGAACCCTAACCCTAACCCTTCCCCGAAGCCTGACCCTCACCCGTCACCTAATCCTAACCCGTAGGCTCACACTAACCCGCGCCCTCACATGCACGATCCCCCTAAAGAGTTGTCGGACCCTCACCTGGACCCTAAACCGTCCCCGTCCCCTAACCCTAACCCTAGCCCGAACCCTAATCCTAACCCTTCCCCGAAGCATGACCCTCACCCGTCCCCTAATCCTAAGACGTACGCTAACACTAACCCGCGCCCTCACACGCACGCTCCCCCTAAAGCGTTGTCGGACCCTCACCTGTACCCTAAACCGTCCCCGTCCCCTAACCCTAACCCTAGCCCGAACCCTAACCCTAACCCTTCCCCGAAGCCTGACGCTCACCCGTCCCCTAATCCTAACCCGTACGGTAACACTAACCCGCGCCCTCACACGCACGCTCCCCCTAAAGCGTTGTCGGACCCTCACCTGGACCCTAAACCGTCCCCGTCCCCTAACCCTAACCCTAGCCCGAACCCTAACCCTAACCCTTCCCCGAAGCCTGACCCTCACCCGTCACCTAATCCTAACCCGTAGGCTCACACTAACCCGCGCCCTCACACGCACGATCCCCCTAAAGCATTGTCGGACCCTCACCTGGACCCTAAACCGTCCCCGTCCCCTAACCCTAACCCTAGCCCGAACCCTAACCCTAACCCTTCCCCGAAGCATGACCCTCACCCGTCCCCTAATCCTAACCCGTAGGCTCACACTAACCCGCGCCCTCACACGCACGCTCCCCCTAAAGCGTTGTCGGACCCTCACCTGGACCCTAAACCGTCCCCGTCCCCTAACCCTAACCCTAGCCCGAACCCTAACCCTAAACCTTCCCCGAAGCCTGACCCTCACCCGTCCCCTAATCCTAACCCGTAGGCTCACACTAACCCGCGCCCTCACACGCACGCTCCCCCTAAAGCGTTGTCGGAACCTCACCTGGACCCTAAACCGTCCCCGTACCCTAACTCTAACCCGAGCCCGAACCCTAACCCTAACCCTTCCCCGAAGCCTGACCCTCACCCGTCCCCTAATCCTAACCCGTACGCTAACACTAACCCGCGCCCTCACACGCACGCTCCCCCTAAATCGTTGTCGGACCCTCAATTTGACCCTAAGCCGTCCCCGTCCCCTAACCCTAACCCTAGCCCGAACCCTAACCCTAACCCTTCCCCGAAGCCTGACCCTCACCCGTCCCCTAATCCTAACCCTCACACTAACACTAACCCGGGCCCTCACACGCATGCTCCCCATAAAGCGTTGTCGGACCCTCACCTGGACCCTAAACCGTCCCCATCCACTAAACCTAACCCTAGCCCGAACCCTAACCCTAACAATTCCCCGAAGCCTGACCCTCACCTGTCACCTAATCCTAAACCGTAAGTTCACACTAACCCGCGACCTCACACGCACGCTCCCCCTAAAGCGTTGTCGGACCCTCACCTGGACCCTAAACCGTCCCCGTACCCTAACCCTAACCCTAGCCCGAACCCTAACCCTAACCCTTCAACGAAGCCTGACCCTCACCCGTCCCCTAATCCTAACACGTAGGCTCACACTAACCCGCGCCCTCACACGCACGCTCCCCCTAAAGCGTTGTCGGACCCTCACCTGGACCCTAAACCGTCCCCGTCCCCTAACCCTAACCCTAGCCCGAACCCTAACCCTAACCCTTCCCCGAAGCCTTTCGCTCACCCGTCCCCTAATCCTAACCCGTACGGTAACACTAACCCGCGCCCTCACACGCACCCTCCCCCTAAATCGTTGTCGGACCCTCAATATGACCCTAAGCCGTCCCCGTCCCCTAACCCTAACCCTAGCCCGAACCCTAACCCTAACCCTTCCCCGAAGCCTGACGCTCACCCGTCCCCTAATCCTATCCCGTACGGTAACACTAACCCGCGCCCTCACACGCACGCTCCCCCAAAGCGTTGTCGGACCCTCACCTGGACCCTAAACCGTCCCCGTCCCCTAACCCTAACCCTAGCCCGAACCCTAACCCTAACCCTTCCCCGAAGCCTGACCCTCACCCGTCACCTAATCCTAACCCGTAGGCTCACACTAACCCGCGCCCTCACATGCACGATCCCCCTAAAGCGTTGTCGGACCCTCACCTGGACCCTAAAACGTCCCCGTCCCCTAACCCTAACCCTAGCCCGAACCCTAACCCTAACCCTTCCCCGAAGCATGACTCACACCCGTCCCCTAATCCTAACCCGTACGCTAACACTAACCCGCGCCCTCACACGCACGCTCCCCCTAAAGCGTTGTCGGACCCTCACCTGGACCCTAAACCGTCCCCGTCCCCTAACCCTAACCCTAGCCCGAACCCTAACCCTAACCCTTCCCCGAAGCCTGACCCTCACCCGTCCCCTAATCCTAACCCGTAGGCTCACACTAACCCGCGCCCTCACACTCACGCTCCCCCTAAAGCGTTGTCGGACCCTCACCTGGACCCTAAACCGTCCCCGTCCCCTAACCCTAACCCTAGCCCGAAACCTAACCCTAACCCTTCCCTGAAGCCTGACCCTCACCCGTCCCCTAATCCTAACCCGTACGCTAACACTAACCCGCGCCCTCACATGCACGCTCCCCCTAAAGCGTTGTCGGACCCTCAGCTGGATCCTAAACCGTCCCCGTCCCCAACCCTAATCCTAGCCCGAACCCTAACCCTAACCCTTCCCCGAAGCCTGACCCTCACCCGTCACCTAATCCTAACCCGTACACTCACACTAACTCGCGCCCTCACACGCACGCTCCCCCTAAAGCGTTGTCAGACCCTCACCTGGACCCTAAACCGTCCCCGTCCCCTAACCCTAACCCTAGCCCGAACCCTAACCCTAACCCTTCCCCGAAGCCTGACCCTCACCCGTCCCCTAATCCTAACCCGTAGGCTCACAGTAACCCGCGCCCTCACACGCACGCTCCCCCTAAAGCATTGTCGGAACCTCACCTGGACCCTAAACCGTCCCCGTACCCTAACCCTAACCCTAGCCCGAACCCTAACCCTAACCTTTCCCCGAAGCCTGACTCTCACCCGTCCCCTAATCCTAACCCGTACGGTAACACTAACCCGCGCCCTCACACGCACGCTCCCGCTAAAGCGTTGTCGGACACTCAATTGGAGCCTAAGCCGTCCCCGTCCCCTAACCCTAACCCTAGCCCGAACCCTAACCCTAACCCTTCCCCGAAGCCTGACCCTCACCCGTCCCCTAATCCTAACCCGTACACTAACACTAACCCGCGCCCTCACACGCACGCTCCCCCTAAAGCGTTGTCGGACCCTCACCTGGACCCTAAACCGTCCCCGTCCCCTAACCCTAACCCTAGCCCGAACCTTAACCCTAACCCTTCCCCGAAGCCTGACCCTCACCCGTCACCTAATCCTAACCCGTAGGCTCACACTAACCTGCGCCCTCACACGCACGCTCCCCCTAAAGCGTTGTCGGACCCTCACCTGGACCCTAAACCGTCCCCGTCCCCTAACCCTAACCCTAGCCCGAACCCTAAACCTAACCCTTCCCCGAAGCATGACCCTCACCCGTCCCCTAATCCTAAGCCGTACGCTAACACTAACCCACGCCCTCACACGCACGCTCCCCCTAAAGCGTTGTCGGACCCTCACCTGGACCCTAAACCGTCCCCGTCCCCTAACACTAACCCTAGCCCGAACCCTAACCCTAACCCTTCCCCGAAGCCTGACCCTCACCCGTCCCCTAATCCTAACCCGTACACTAACACTAACCCGCGCCCTCACACGCACGCTCCCCCTAAAGCGTTGTCGGACCCTCACCTGGACCCTAAACCGTCCCCGTCCCCTAACCCTAACCCTAGCCCGAACCCTAACCCTAACCCTTCCCCGAAGCCTGACCCTCACCCGTCACCTAATCCTAACCCATAGGCTCACACTAACCCGCGCCCTCACACGCACGCTCAGCCTAAAGCGTTGTCGGACCCTCACCTGGACCCTAAACCGTCCCCGTACCCTAACCCTAACCCTAGCCCGAACCCTAAACCTAAACCTTCAACGAAGCCTGACCCTCACCCGTCCCCTAATCCTAACCCGTAGGCTCACACTAACCCGCGCCCTGACACGCACGATCCCCCTAAAGCGTTGTCGGACCCTCACCTTGACCCTAAACCGTCCCCGTCCCCTAACCCTAACCCTAGCCCGAACCCTAACCTTAACCCTTCCCCGAAGCATGACCCTCACCCGTCCCCTAATCCTAAGCCGTACGCTAACACTAACCCGCGCCCTCACACGCACGCTCCCCCTAAAGCGTTGTCGGACCCTCACCTGGACCCTAAACCGTCCCCGTCCCCTAACCCTAACCCTAGCCCGAACCCTAACCCTAACCCTTCCCCGAAGCCTGACCCTCACCCGTCCCCTAATCCTAACCCATACGCTAACACTAACCCGCGCCCTCACACGCACACTCCCCCTAAAGCGTTGTCAGACCCTAACCTGGACCCTAAACCGTCCCCGTACCCTAACCCTAACCCTAGCCCGAACCCTAACCCTAACCCTTCCCCGAAGCCTGACCCTCACCCGTCCCCTAATCCTAACCCGTAGGCTCACACTAACCCGCGCCCTCACACGCACGCTCCCCCTAAAGCATTGTCGGATCCTCACCTGGACCCTAAACCGTCCCCGTACCCTAACCCTAACCCTAGCCCGAACCCTAACACTAACCCTTCCCTGAAGCCTGACCCTCACCCGTCCCCTAATCCTAACCCGTACGCTAACACTAACCCGCGCCCTCACACGCACGCTCCCGCTAAAGCGTTGTCGGACCCTCAATTGGAGCCTAAGCCGTCCCCGTCCCCTAACCCTAACCCTAGCCCGAACCCTAACCCTAACCCTTCCCCGAAGCCTGACCCTCACCCATCCCCTAATCCTAACCCGTAGGCTCACACTAACCCGCGCCCTCACACGCACGCTCCCCCTAAAGCGTTGTCGGACCCTCACCTGGACCCTAAACCGTCCGCGTCCCCTAACCCTAACCCTAGCCCGAACCCTAACCCTAACCCTTCCCCGAAGCCTGACCCTCACCCGTCACCTAATCCTAACCCGTAGGCTCACACTAACCCGCGCCCTCACACGCACGCTCCGCCTAAAGCGTTGTCGGACCCTCACCTGGACCCCAAACCGTCCCCGTACTCTAACCCTAACCCTAGCCCGAACCTTAACCCTAACCCTTCAACGAAGCCTGACCCTCACCCGTCCCCTAATCCTAACCCGTAGGCTCACACTAACACGCGCCCTCACACGCACGCTCCCCCTAAAGCGTTGTCGGACCCTCACCTGGACCCTAAACCGTCCCCGTCCCCTAACCCTAACCCTAGCCCGAACCCTAACCCTAACCCTTCCCCGAAGCCTGACCCTCACCCGTCCCCTAATCCTAACCCGTACGCTAACACTAACCCACGCCCTCACACGCACGCTCCCCCTAAAGCGTTGTCGGACCCTCACCTGGACCCTAAACCGTCCCCGTCCCCTAACCCTAACCCTAGCCCGAACCCTAACCCTAACACTTCCCCGAAGCCTGACGCTCACCCGTTCCCTAATCCTAACCCGTACGGTAACACTAACCCGGGCCCTCACACGCACGCTCCCCCTAAAGCGTTGTTGGACCCTCACCTGGACCCTAAACCGTCCCCGTCCCCTAACCCTAACCCTAGCCCGAACCCTAACCCTAACCCTTCCCCGAAGCCTGACCCTCACCCGTCACCTAATCCTAACCCGTACCCTCACACTAACTCGCGCCCTCACACGCACGCTCCCCCTAAAGCGTTGTCAGACCCTCACCTGGACCCTAAACCGTCCCCGTCCCCTAACCCTAACCCTAGCCCGAACCCTAACCCTAACCCTTCCCCGAAGCCTGACCCTCACCCGTCCCCTAATCCTAACCCGTAGGCTCACTCTAACCCGCGCCCTCACACGCACGCTCCCCCTAAAGCGTTGTCGGACCCTCACCTGGACCCTAAACCGTCCCCGTCCCCTAAACCTAACCCTAGCCCGAACCCTAACCCTAACCCTTCCCCGAAGCATGACCCTCACCCGTCCCATAATCCTAAGCCGTACGCTAACACTAACCCGCGCCCTCACACGCACGCTCCCCCTAAAGCGTTGTCGGACCCTCACCTGGACCCTAAACCGTCCCCGTCCCCTAACCCTAACCCTAGCCCGAACCCTAACCCTAACCCTTCCCCGAAGCCTGACCCTCACCCGTCACCTAATCCTAACCCGTACCCTCACACTAACTCGCGCCCTCACACGCACGCTCCCCCTAAAGCGTTGTCAGACCCTCACCTGGACCCTAAACCGTCCCCGTCCCCTAACCCTAACCCTAGCCCGAACCCTAACCCTAACCCTTCCCCGAAGCCTGACCCTCACCCGTCCCCTAATCCTAACCCGTAGGCTCACACTAACCCGCGCCCTCACACACACGCTCCCCCTAAAGCGTTGTCGGACCCTCACCTGGACCCTAAACCGTCCCCGTCCCCTAACCCTAACCCTAGCCCGAACCCTAACCCCAACCCTTCCCCGAAGCCTGACCCTCACCCGTCCCCTAATCCTAACCCGTAGGCTCACACTAACCCGCGCCCTCACACGCACGCTCCCCCTAAAGCGTTGTCGGACCCTCACCTGGACCCTAAACCGTCCCCATCCCCTAAACCTAACCCTAGCCCGAACTCTAACCCTAACACTTCCCCGAAGCCTGACCCTCACCCGTCCCCTAATCCTAACCCGTACACTAACACTAACCCGGGCCCTCACACGAACGCTCCCCCTAAAGCGTTGTCGGACCCTCACCTGGACCCTAAACCGTCCCCGTCCCCTAACCCTAACCCTAGCCCGAACCCTAACCCTAAACCTTCAACGTAGCCTGACCCTCACCCGTCCCCTAATCCTAAACCGTAGGCTCACACTAACCCGCGCCCTCACACGCACGCTCCCCCTAAAACGTTGTCGGACCCTCACCTGGACCCTAAACCGTCCCCGTCCCCTAACCCTAACCCTAGCCCGAACCCTAACCCTAACCCTTCCCCGAAGCATGACCCTCACCCGTCCCATAATCCTAAGCCGTACGCTAACACTAACCCGCGCCCTCACACGCACGCTCCCCCTAAAGCGTTGTCGGACCCTCACCTGGACCCTAAACCGTCCCCGTCCCCTAACCCTAACCCTAGCCCGAACCCTAACCCTAACCCTTCCCCGAAGCCTGACCCTCACCCGTCCCCTAATCCTAACCCGTACGCTAACACTAACCCGCGCTCTCACACGCACGCTGCCCCTAAAGCGTTGTCGGACCCTCACCTGGACCCTAAACCGTCCCCGTCCCCTAACCCTAACCCTAGCCCGAACCCTAACCCTAACCCTTCCCCGAAGCCTGACCCTCACCCGTCCCCTAATCCTAACCCGTAGGCTCACACTAACCCGCGCCGTCACACGCACGCTCCCCCTAAAGCGTTGTCGGACCCTCACCTGGACCCTAAACCGTCCCCGTCCCCTAACCCTAACCCTAGCCCGAACCCTAACCCTAACCCTTCCCCGAAGCCTGACCCTCAACCGTCCCCTAATCCTAACCCGTACGCTAACACTAACCCACGCCCTCACACGCACGCTCCCCCTAAAGCGTTGTCGGACCCTCACCTGGACCCTAAAACGTCCCCGTCCCCTAACCCTAACCCTAGCCCGAACCCTAACCCTAACACTTCCCCGAAGCCTGACGCTCACCCGTTCCCTAATCCTAACCCGTACGGTAACACTAACCCGGGCCCTCACACGCACGCTCCCCCTAAAGCGTTGTTGGACCCTCACCTGGACCCTAAACCGTCCCCGTCCCCTAACCCTAACCCTAGCCCGAACCCTAACCCTAACCCTTCCCCGAAGCCTGACCCTCACCCGTCACCTAATCCTAACCCGTACCCTCACACTAACTCGCGCCCTCACACGCACGCTCCCCCTAAAGCGTTGTCAGACCCTCACCTGGACCCAAAACCGTCCCCGTCCCCTAAACCTAACCCTAGCCCGAACCCTATCCCTAACCCTTCCCCGAAGCCTGACCCTCACCCGTCCCCTAATCCTAACCCGTAGGCTCACACTAAACCGCGCCCTCACACGCACGCTCCCCCTAAAGCGTTGTCGGACCCTCACCTGGACCCTAAACCGTCCCCGTCCCCTAACCCTAACCCTAGCCCGAACCCTAACCCTAACCCTTCCCCGAAGCCTGACCCTCACCCGTCCCCTAATCCTAACCCGTACGCTCACACTAACCCGCGCCCTCACACGCACGCTCCCCCTAAAGCATTGTCGGAACCTCACCTGGACCCTAAACCGTCCCCGTACCCTAACCCTAACCCTAGCCCGAACCCTAACCCTAACCCTTCCCCGAAGCCTGACCCTCACCCGTCCCCTAATCCTAACCCGTACGCTAACACTAACCCGCGCCCTCACACGCACGCTCCCGCTAAAGCGTAGTCGGACCCTCAATTGGACCCTAAGCCGTCCCCGTCCCCTAACCCTAACCCTAGCCCGAACCCTAACCCTAACCCTTCCCCGAAGCCTGACCCTCACCCGTCCCCTAATCCTAACCCGTACACTAACACTAACCCGCGCCCTCACACGCACGCTCCCCCTAAAGCGTTGTCGGACCCTCACCTGGACCCTAAACCGTCCCCGTCCCCTAACACTAACCCTAGCCCGAACCCTAACCCTAACCCTTCCTCGAAGCCTGACCCTCACCCGTCCCCTAATCCTAACCCGTACACTAACACTAACCCGCGCCCTCACACGCACGCTCCCCCTAAAGCGTTGTCGGACCCTCACCTGGACCCTAAACCGTCCCCGTCCCCTAACCCTAACCCTAGCCCGAACCCTAACCCTAACCCTTCCCCGAAGCCTGACCCTCACCCGTCCCCTAATCCTAACCCGTAGGCTCACACTAACCCGCGCCCTCACACGCACGCTCCCCCTAAAGCGTTGTCGGACCCTCACCTGGACCCTAAAGCGTCCCCGTCCCCTAACCCTAACCCTAGCCCGAACCCTAACCCTAACCCTTCCCCGAAGCCTGACGCTCACCCGTCCCCTAATCCTAACCCGTACGGTAACATTAACCCGCGCCCTCACACACACGCTCCCCCTAAAGCGTTGTCGGACCCTCTCCTGGACCCTAAACCGTCCCCGTCCCCTAACCCTAACCCTAGCCCGAACCCTAACCCTAACCCTTCCCCGAAGCCTGACCCTCACCCGTCACCTAATCCTAACCCGTAGGCTCACACTAACCCGCGCCCTCACATGCACGATCCCCCTAAAGCGTTGTCGGACCCTCACCTGGACCCTAAACCGTCCCCGTCCCCTAACCCTAACCCTAGCCCGAACCCTAACCCTAACCCTTCCCCGAAGCATGACCCTCACCCGTCCCCTAATCCTAACCCGTACGCTAACACTAACCCGCGCCCTCACACGCACGCTCCCCCTAAAGCGTTGTCGGACCCTCACCTGTACCCTAAACCGTCCCCGTCCCCTAACCCTAACCCTAGCCCGAACCCTAACCCTAACCCTTCCCCGAAGCCTGACGCTCACCCGTCCCCTAATCCTAACCCGTACGGTAACACTAACCCGCGCCCTCACACGCACGCTCCCCCTAAAGCGTTGTCGGACCCTCACCTGGACCCTAAACCGTCCCCGTCCCCTAACCCTAACCCTAGCCCGAACCCTAACCCTAACCCTTCCCCGAAGCCTGACCCTCACCCGTCACCTAATCCTAACCCGTAGGCTCACACTAACCCGCGCCCTCACACGCACGATCCCCCTAAAGCATTGCCGGACCCTCACCTGGACCCTAAACCGTCCCCGTCCCCTAACCCTAACCCTAGCCCGAACCCTAACCCTAACCCTTCCCCGAAGCATGACACTCACCCGTCCCCTAATCCTAACCCGTAGGCTCACACTAACCCGCGCCCTCACACGCACGCTCCCCCTAAAGCGTTGTCAGACCCTCACCTGGACCCTAAACCGTCCCCGTCCCCTAACCCTAACCCTAGCCCGAACCCTAACCCTAACCCTTCCCCGAAGCCTGACCCTCACCCGTGCCCTAATCCTAACCCGTAGGCTCACACTAACCCGCGCCCTCACACGCACGCTCCCCCTAAAGCGTTGTCGGAACCTCACCTGGACCCTAAACCGTCCCGTACCCTAACTCTAACCCGAGCCCGAACCCTAACCCTAAACCTTCCCCGAAGCCTGACCCTCACCCTTCCCCTAATCCTAACCCGTACGCTAACACTAACCCGCGCCCTCACACGCACGCTCCCCCTAAATCGTTGTCGGACCCTCAATTTGACCCTAAGCCGTCCCCGTCCCCTAACCCTAACCCTAGCCCGAACCCTAACCCTAACCCTTCCCCGAAGCCTGACCCTCACCCGTCCCCTAATCCTAACCCTCACGCTAACACTAAGCCGGGCCCTCACACGCATGCTCCCCTTAAAGCGTTGTCGGACCCTCACCTGGACCCTAAACCGTCCCCATCCACTAAACCTAACCCTAGCCCGAACCCTAACCCTAACAATTCCCCGAAGCCTGACCCTCACCTGTCACCTAATCCTAATCCGTAGGCTCACACTAACCCGCGACCTCACACGCACGCTCCCCCTAAAGTGTTGTCGGACCCTCACCTGGACCCTAAACCGTCCCCGTACCCTAACCCTAACCCTAGCCCGAACCCTAACCCTAACACTTCAACGAAGCCTGACCCTCACCCGTCCCCTAATCCTAACACGTAGGCTCACACTAACACGCGCCCTCACACGCACGCTCCCCCTAAAGCGTTGTCGGACCCTCACCTGGACCCTAAACCGTCCCCGTCCCCTAACCCTAACCCTAGCCCGAACCCTAACCCTAACCCTTCTCCGAAGCCTGACCCTCACCCGTCCCCTAATCCTAACCCGTACGCTAACACTAACCCACGCCTTCACACGCACGCTCCCCCTAAAGCGTTGTCGGACCCTCACCTGGACCCTAAACCGTCCCTGTCCCCTAACCCTAAGCCTAGCCCAAACCCTAACCCTAACCCTTCCCCGAAGCCTGACGCTCACCCGTCCCCTAATCCTAACCCGTACGGTAACACTAACCCGCGCCCTCACACGCACGCTCCCCATAAAGCATTGTCGGACCCTCACCTGGACCCTAAACCGTCCCCGTCCCCTAACCCTAACCCTAGCCCGAACCCTAAACCTAACCCTTCCCCGAAGCCTGACCCTCACCCGTCACCTAATCCTAACCCGTAGGCTCACACTAACCCGCGCCCTCACACGCACGATCCCCCTAAAGCGTTGTCGGACCCTCACCTGGACCCTAAACCGTCCCCGTCCCCTAACCCTAACCCTAGCCCGAACCCTAACCCTAAACCTTCCCCGAAGCATGACCCTCACCCGTCCCCTAATCCTAAGACGTACGCTAACACTAACCCGCGCCCTCACACGCACGCTCCCCCTAAAGCGTTGTCGGCACCTCACCTGGACCCTAAACCGTCCCCGTCCCCTAACCCTAACCCTAGCCCGAACCCTAACCCTAACCCTTCCCCGAAGCCTGACGCTCACCCGTCCCCTAATCCTATCCCGTACGGTAACACTAACCCGCGCCCTCACACGCACGCTCCCCCAAAGCGTTGTCGGACCCTCACCTGGACCCTAAACCGTCCCCGTCCCCTAACCCTAACCCTAGCCCGAACCCTAACCCTAACCCTTACCCGAAGCCTGACCCTCACCCGTCACCTAATCCTAAACCGTAGGCTCACACTAACCCGCGCCCTCACACGCACGCTCCCCCTAAAGCATTGTCGGACCCTCACCTGGACCCTAAACCGTCCCCATACCCTAACCCTAACCCTAGCCCGAACCCTAACCCTAACCCTTCCCCGAAGCATGACCCTCACCCGTCCCCTAATCCCAAGCCGTACGCTAACACTAACCCGCGCCCTCACACGCACGCTCCCCCTAAAGCGTTGTCAGACCATCACCTGGACCCTAAACCGTCCCCGTCCCCTAACCCTAACCCTAGCCCGAACCCTAACCCTAACCCTTCCCCGAAGCCTGACGCTCACCCGTCCCCTAATCCTAACCCGTACGGTAACATTAACCCGCGCCCTCACACGCACGCTCCCCCTAAAGCGTTGTCGGACCCTCTCCTGGACCCTAAACCGTCCCCGTCCCCTAACCCTAACCCTAGCCCGAACCCTAACCCTAACCCTTCCCCGAAGCCTGACCCTTACCCGTCACCTAATCCTAACCCGTAGGCTCACACTAACCCGCGCCCTCACATGCACGATCCCCCTAAAGCGTTGTCGGACCCTCACCTGGACCCTAAACCGTCCCCGTCCCCTAACCCTAACCCTAGCCCGAACCCTAACCCTAACCCTTCCCCGAAGCATGACCCTCACCCGTCCCCTAATCCTAACCCGTACGCTAACACTAACCCGCGCCCTCACACGCACGCTCCCCCTAAAGCGTTGTCGGACCCTCACCTGTACCCTAAACCGTCCCCGTCCCCTAACCCTAACCCTAGCCCGAACCCTAACCCTAACCCTTCCCCGAAGCCTGACGCTCACCCGTCCCCTAATCCTAACCCGTACGGTAACACTAACCCGCGCCCTCACACGCATGCTCCCCCTAAAGCGTTGTCGGAACCTCACCTGGACCCTAAACCGTCCCGTACCCTAACTCTAACCCGAGCCCGAACCCTAACCCTAAACCTTCCCCGAAGCCTGACCCTCACCCGTCCCCTAATCCTAACCCGTACGCTAACAGTAACCCGCGCCCTCACACGCACGCTCCCCCTAAAGCGTTGTCGGACCCTCAATTTGACCCTAAGCCGTCCCCGTCCCCTAACCCTAACCCTAGCCCGAACCCAAGCCCTAACCCTTCCCCGAAGCCTGACCCTCACCTGTCCCCTAATCCTGACCCTCACGCTAACACTAACCCGGGCCCTCACACGCATGCTCCCCTTAAAGCGTTGTCGGACCCTCACCTGGACCCTAAACCGTCCCCATCCACTAAACCTAACCCTAGCCCGAACCCTAACCCTAACAATTCCCCGAAGCCTGACCCTCACCTGTCACCTAATCCTAACCCGTAGGCTCACACTAACCCGCGACCTCACACGCACGCTCCCCCTAAAGCGTTGTCGGACCCTCACCTGGACCCTAAACCGTCCCCGTACCCTAACCCTAACCCTAGCCCGAACCCTAACCCTAACACTTCAACGAAGCCTGACCCTCACCCGTCCCCTAATCCTAACACGTAGGCTCACACTAACACGCGCCCTCACACGCACGCTCCCCCTAAAGCGTTGTCGGACCCTCACCTGGACCCTAAACCGTCCCCGTCCCCTAACCCTAACCCTAGCCCGAACCCTAACCCTAACCCTTCCCCGAAGCCTGACCCTCACCCGTCCCCTAATCCTAACCCGTACGCTAACACTAACCCACGCCTTCACACGCACGCTCCCCCTAAAGCGTTGTCGGACCCTCACCTGGACCCTAAACCGTCCCTGTCCCCTAACCCTAACCCTAGCCCAAACCCTAACCCTAACCCTTCCCCGAAGCCTGACGCTCACCCGTCCCCTAATCCTATCCCGTACGGTAACAGTAACCCGCGCCCTCACACGCACGCTCCCCCAAAGCGTTGTCGGACCCTCACCTGGACCCTAAACCGTCCCCGTCCCCTAACCCTAACCCTAGCCCGAACCCTAACCCTAACCCTTACCCGAAGCCTGACCCTCACCCGTCACCTAATCCTAACCCGTAGGCTCACACTAACCCGCGCCCTCACACGCACGCTCCCCCTAAAGCGTTGTCGGACCCTCACCTGGACCCTAAACCGTCCCCGTCCCCTAACCCAAAACCTAGCCCGAACCCTAACCCTAACCCTTCCCCGAAGCCTGACGCTCACCCGTCCGCTAATCCTAACCCGTACGGTAACACTAACCCGCGCCCTCACACGCACGCTTCCCCTAAAGCGTTGTCGGACCCTCACCTGGACCCTAAACCGTCCCCATCCCCTAACCCTAACCCTAGCCCGAACCCTAACCCTAACCCTTCCCCGAAGCCTGACCCTCACCCGTCACCTAATCCTAACCCGTAGGCTCACACTAACCCGCGCCCTCACACGCACGCTCCCCCTAAAGCGTTGTCGGACCCTCACCTGGACCCTAAACCGTCCCCGTACCCTAACCCTAACCCTAGCCCGAACCCTAACCCTAACCCTTCCCCGAAGCATGACCCTCACCCGTCCCCTAATCCCAAGCCGTACGCTAACACTAACCCGCGCCCTCACACGCACGCTCCCCCTAAAGCGTTGTCAGACCATCACCTGGACCCTAAACCGTCCCCGTCCCCTAACCCTAACCCTAGCCCGAACCCTAACCCTAACCCTTCCCCGAAGCCTGACGCTCACCCGTCCCCTAATCCTAACCCGTACGGTAACATTAACCCGCGCCCTCACACGCACGCTCCCCCTAAAGCGTTGTCGGACCCTCTCCTGGACCCTAAACCGTCCCCGTCCCCTAGCCCGAACCCTAACCCTAACCCTTCCCCGAAGCCTGACCCTCACCCGTCACCTAATCCTAACCCGTAGGCTCACACTAACCCGCGCCCTCACATGCACGATCCCCCTAAAGAGTTGTCGGACCCTCACCCGGACCCTAAACCGTCCCCGTCCCCTAACCCTAACCCTAGCCCGAACCCTAATCCTAACCCTTCCCCGAAGCATGACCCTCACCCGTCCCCTAATCCTAAGACGTACGCTAACACTAACCCGCGCCCTCACACGCACGCTCCCCCTAAAGCGTTGTCGGACCCTCACCTGTACCCTAAACCGTCCCCGTCCCCTAACCCTAACCCTAGCCCGAACCCTAACCCTAACCCTTCCCCGAAGCCTGACGCTCACCCGTCCCCTAATCCTAACCCGTACGGTAACACTAACCCGCGCCCTCACACGCACGCTCCCCCTAAAGCGTTGTCGGACCCTCACCTGGACCCTAAACCGTCCCCGTCCCCTAACCCTAACCCTAGCCCGAACCCTAACCCTAACCCTTCCCCGAAGCCTGACCCTCACCCGTCACCTAATCCTAACCCGTAGGCTCACACTAACCCGCGCCCTCACACGCACGATCCCCCTAAAGCATTGTCGGACCCTCACCTGGACCCTAAACCGTCCCCGTCCCCTAACCCTAACCCTAGCCCGAACCCTAACCCTAACCCTTCCCCGAAGCATGACCCTCACCCGTCCCCTAATCCTAACCCGTAGGCTCACACTAACCCGCGCCCTCACACGCACGCTCCCCCTAAAGCGTTGTCGGACCCTCACCTGGACCCTAAACCGTCCCCGTCCCCTAACCCTAACCCTAGCCCGAACCCTAACCCTAAACCTTCCCCGAAGCCTGACCCTCACCCGTCCCCTAATCCTAACCCGTAGGCTCACACTAACCCGCGCCCTCACACGCACGCTCCCCCTAAAGCGTTGTCGGAACCTCACCTGGACCCTAAACCGTCCCCGTACCCTAACTCTAACCCGAGCCCGAACCCTAACCCTAACCCTTCCCCGAAGCCTGACCCTCACCCGTCCCCTAATCCTAACCCGTACGCTAACACTAACCCGCGCCCTCACACGCACGCTCCCCCTAAATCGTTGTCGGACCCTCAATTTGACCCTAAGCCGTCCCCGTCCCCTAACCCTAACCCTAGCCCGAACCCTAACCCTAACCCTTCCCCGAAGCCTGACCCTCACCCGTCCCCTAATCCTAACCCTCACACTAACACTAACCCGGGCCCTCACACGCATGCTCCCCATAAAGCGTTGTCGGACCCTCACCTGGACCCTAAACCGTCCCCATCCACTAAACCTAACCCTAGCCCGAACCCTAACCCTAACAATTCCCCGAAGCCTGACCCTCACCTGTCACCTAATCCTAAACCGTAAGTTCACACTAACCCGCGACCTCACACGCACGCTCCCCCTAAAGCGTTGTCGGACCCTCACCTGGACCCTAAACCGTCCCCGTACCCTAACCCTAACCCTAGCCCGAACCCTAACCCTAACCCTTCAACGAAGCCTGACCCTCACCCGTCCCCTAATCCTAACACGTAGGCTCACACTAACCCGCGCCCTCACACGCACGCTCCCCCTAAAGCGTTGTCGGACCCTCACCTGGACCCTAAACCGTCCCCGTCCCCTAACCCTAACCCTAGCCCGAACCCTAACCCTAACCCTTCCCCGAAGCCTTTCGCTCACCCGTCCCCTAATCCTAACCCGTACGGTAACACTAACCCGCGCCCTCACACGCACCCTCCCCCTAAATCGTTGTCGGACCCTCAATATGACCCTAAGCCGTCCCCGTCCCCTAACCCTAACCCTAGCCCGAACCCTAACTCTAACCCTTCCCCGAAGCCTGACCGTCACCCGTCCCCTAATCCTAACCCGTACGCTAACACTAACCCACGCTTTCACATGCACGCTTCCCCTAAAGCGTTGTCGGACCCTCACCTGGACCCTAAACTGTCCCTGTCGCCTAACCCTAACCCTAGCCCGAACCCTAACCCTAACCATTGCCCGAAGCCTGACCCTCACCCGTCACCTAATCCTAACCCGTAGGCTCACACTAACCCGCCCCCTCACACGCACGCTCCCCCTAAAGCGTTGTCGGACCCTCACCTGGACCCTAAACCGTCCCCGTCCCCTAACCCTAACCCTAGCCCGAACCCTAACCCTAACCCTTCCCCGAAGCATGACCCTCACCCGTCCCCTAATCCTAAGACGTACGCTAACACTAACCCGCGCCCTCACACGCACGCTCCCCCTAAAGCGTTGTCGGCACCTCACCTGGACCCTAAACCGTCCCCGTCCCCTAACCCTAACCCTAGCCCGAACCCTAACCCTAACCCTTCCCCGAAGCCTGACGCTCACCCGTCCCCTAATCCTATCCCGTACGGTAACACTAACCCGCGCCCTCACACGCACGCTCCCCCAAAGCGTTGTCGGACCCTCACCTGGACCCTAAACCGTCCCCGTCCCCTAACCCTAACCCTAGCCCGAACCCTAACCCTAACCCTTCCCCGAAGCCTGACCCTCACCCGTCACCTAATCCTAACCCGTAGGCTCACACTAACCCGCGCCCTCACATGCACGATCCCCCTAAAGCGTTGTCGGACCCTCACCTGGACCCTAAAACGTCCCCGTCCCCTAACCCTAACCCTAGCCCGAACCCTAACCCTAACCCTTCCCCGAAGCATGACCCTCACCCGTCCCCTAATCCTAACCCGTACGCTAACACTAACCCGCGCCCTCACACGCACGCTCCCCCTAAAGCGTTGTCGGACCCTCACCTGGACCCTAAACCGTCCCCGTCCCCTAACCCTAACCCTAGCCCGAACCCTAACCCTAACCCTTCCCCGAAGCCTGACCCTCACCCGTCCCCTAATCCTAACCCGTAGGCTCACACTAACCCGCGCCCTCACACTCACGCTCCCCCTAAAGCGTTGTCGGACCCTCACCTGGACCCTAAACCGTCCCCGTCCCCTAACCCTAACCCTAGCCCGAAACCTAACCCTAACCCTTCCCTGAAGCCTGACCCTCACCCGTCCCCTAATCCTAACCCGTACGCTAACACTAACCCACGCCCTCACATGCACGCTCCCCCTAAAGCGTTGTCGGACCCTCAGCTGGATCCTAAACCGTCCCCGTCCCCAACCCTAATCCTAGCCCGAACCCTAACCCTAACCCTTCCCCGAAGCCTGACCCTCACCCGTCACCTAATCCTAACCCGTACACTCACACTAACTCGCGCCCTCACACGCACGCTCCCCCTAAAGCGTTGTCAGACCCTCACCTGGACCCTAAACCGTCCCCGTCCCCTAACCCTAACCCTAGCCCGAACCCTAACCCTAACCCTTCCCCGAAGCCTGACCCTCACCCGTCCCCTAATCCTAACCCGTAGGCTCACAGTAACCCGCGCCCTCACACGCACGCTCCCCCTAAAGCATTGTCGGAACCTCACCTGGACCCTAAACCGTCCCCGTACCCTAACCCTAACCCTAGCCCGAACCCTAACCCTAACCTTTCCCCGAAGCCTGACCCTCACCCGTCCCCTAATCCTAACCCGTACGGTAACACTAACCCGCGCCCTCACACGCACGCTCCCGCTAAAGCGTTGTCGGACACTCAATTGGAGCCTAAGCCGTCCCCGTCCCCTAACCCTAACCCTAGCCCGAACCCTAACCCTAACCCTTCCCCGAAGCCTGACCCTCACCCGTCCCCTAATCCTAACCCGTACACTAACACTAACCCGCGCCCTCACACGCACGCTCCCCCTAAAGCGTTGTCGGACCCTCACCTGGACCCTAAACCGTCCCCGTCCCCTAACCCTAACCCTAGCCCGAACCTTAACCCTAACCCTTCCCCGAAGCCTGACCCTCACCCGTCACCTAATCCTAACCCGTAGGCTCACACTAACCTGCGCCCTCACACGCACGCTCCCCCTAAAGCGTTGTCGGACCCTCACCTGGACCCTAAACCGTCCCCGTCCCCTAACCCTAACCCTAGCCCGAACCCTAAACCTAACCCTTCCCCGAAGCATGACCCTCACCCGTCCCCTAATCCTAAGCCGTACGCTAACACTAACCCACGCCCTCACACGCACGCTCCCCCTAAAGCGTTGTCGGACCCTCACCTGGACCCTAAACCGTCCCCGTCCCCTAACACTAACCCTAGCCCGAACCCTAACCCTAACCCTTCCCCGAAGCCTGACCCTCACCCGTCCCCTAATCCTAACCCGTACACTAACACTAACCCGCGCCCTCACACGCACGCTCCCCCTAAAGCGTTGTCGGACCCTCACCTGGACCCTAAACCGTCCCCGTCCCCTAACCCTAACCCTAGCCCGAACCCTAACCCTAACCCTTCCCCGAAGCCTGACCCTCACCCGTCACCTAATCCTAACCCATAGGCTCACACTAACCCGCGCCCTCACACGCACGCTCAGCCTAAAGCGTTGTCGGACCCTCACCTGGACCCTAAACCGTCCCCGTACCCTAACCCTAACCCTAGCCCGAACCCTAAACCTAAACCTTCAACGAAGCCTGACCCTCACCCGTCCCCTAATCCTAACCCGTAGGCTCACACTAACCCGCGCCCTGACACGCACGATCCCCCTAAAGCGTTGTCGGACCCTCACCTTGACCCTAAACCGTCCCCGTCCCCTAACCCTAACCCTAGCCCGAACCCTAACCTTAACCCTTCCCCGAAGCATGACCCTCACCCGTCCCCTAATCCTAAGCCGTACGCTAACACTAACCCGCGCCCTCACACGCACGCTCCCCCTAAAGCGTTGTCGGACCCTCACCTGGACCCTAAACCGTCCCCGTCCCCTAACCCTAACCCTAGCCCGAACCCTAACCCTAACCCTTCCCCGAAGCCTGACCCTCACCCGTCCCCTAATCCTAACCCGTACGCTAACACTAACCCGCGCCCTCACACGCACACTCCCCCTAAAGCGTTGTCAGACCCTAACCTGGACCCTAAACCGTCCCCGTACCCTAACCCTAACCCTAGCCCGAACCCTAACCCTAACCATTCCCCGAAGCCTGACCCTCACCCGTCCCCTAATCCTAACCCGTAGGCTCACACTAACCCGCGCCCTCACACGCACGCTCCCCCTAAAGCATTGTCGGATCCTCACCTGGACCCTAAACCGTCCCCGTACCCTAACCCTAACCCTAGCCCGAACCCTAACACTAACCCTTCCCTGAAGCCTGACCCTCACCCGTCCCCTAATCCTAACCCGTACGCTAACACTAACCCGCGCCCTCACACGCACGCTCCCGCTAAAGCGTTGTCGGACCCTCAATTGGAGCCTAAGCCGTCCCCGTCCCCTAACCCTAACCCTAGCCCGAACCCTAACCCTAACCCTTCCCCGAAGCCTGACCCTCACCCATCCCCTAATCCTAACCCGTAGGCTCACACTAACCCGCGCCCTCACACGCACGCTCCCCCTAAAGCGTTGTCGGACCCTCACCTGGACCCTAAACCGTCCGCGTCCCCTAACCCTAACCCTAGCCCGAACCCTAACCCTAACCCTTCCCCGAAGCCTGACCCTCACCCGTCACCTAATCCTAACCCGTAGGCTCACACTAACCCGCGCCCTCACACGCACGCTCCGCCTAAAGCGTTGTCGGACCCTCACCTGGACCCCAAACCGTCCCCGTACTCTAACCCTAACCCTAGCCCGAACCTTAACCCTAACCCTTCAACGAAGCCTGACCCTCACCCGTCCCCTAATCCTAACCCGTAGGCTCACACTAACACGCGCCCTCACACGCACGCTCCCCCTAAAGCGTTGTCGGACCCTCACCTGGACCCTAAACCGTCCCCGTCCCCTAACCCTAACCCTAGCCCGAACCCTAACCCTAACCCTTCCCCGAAGCCTGACCCTCACCCGTCCCCTAATCCTAACCCGTACGCTAACACTAACCCACGCCCTCACAGGCACGCTCCCCCTAAAGCGTTGTCGGACCCTCACCTGGACCCTAAACCGTCCCCGTCCCCTAACCCTAACCCTAGCCCGAACCCTAACCCTAACCCTTCCCCGAAGCCTGACGCTCACCCGTTCCCTAATCCTAACCCGTACGGTAACACTAACCCGGGCCCTCACACGCACGCTCCCCCTAAAGCGTTGTTGGACCCTCACCTGGACCCTAAACCGTCCCCGTCCCCTAACCCTAACCCTAGCCCGAACCCTAACCCTAACCCTTCCCCGAAGCCTGACCCTCACCCGTCACCTAATCCTAACCCGTACCCTCACACTAACTCGCGCCCTCACACGCACGCTCCCCCTAAAGCGTTGTCAGACCCTCACCTGGAACCAAAACCGTCCCCGTCCCCTAAACCTAACCCTAGCCCGAACCCTATCCCTAACCCTTCCCCGAAGCCTGACCCTCACCCGTCCCCTAATCCTAACCCGTAGGCTCACACTAAACCGCGCCCTCACACGCACGCTCCCGCTAAAGCGTTGTCGGACCCTCACCTGGACCCTAAACCGTCCCCGTCCCCTAACCCTAACCCTAGCCCGAACCCTAACCCTAACCCTTCCCCGAAGCCTGACCCTCACCCGTCCCCTAATCCTAACCCGTACGCTCACACTAACCCGCGCCCTCACACGCACGCTCGCCCTAAAGCATTGTCGGAACCTCACCTGGACCCTAAACCGTCCCCGTACCCTAACCCTAACCCTAGCCCGAACCCTAACCCTAACCCTTCCCCGAAGCCTGACCCTCACCCGTCCCCTAATCCTAACCCGTACGCTAACACTAACCCGCGCCCTCACACGCATGCTCCCGCTAAAGCGTTGTCGGACCCTCAATTGGACCCTAAGCCGTCCCCGTCCCCTAACCCTAACCCTAGCCCGAACCCTAACCCTAACCCTTCCCCGAAGCCTGACCCTCACCCGTCCCCTAATCCTAACCCGTAGGCTCACACTAACCCGCGCCCTCACACGCACGCTCCCCCTAAAGCGTTGTCGGACCCTCACCTGGACCCTAAACCGTCCCCGTCCCCTAACCCTAACCCTAGCCCGAACCCTAACCCTAACCCTTCCCCGAAGCCTGACGCTCACCCGTCCCCTAATCCTAACCCGTACGGTAACATTAACCCGCGCCCTCACACGCACGCTCCCCCTAAAGCGTTGTCGGACCCTCACCTGGACCCTAAACCGTCCCCGTCCCCTAACCCTAACCCTAGCCCGAACCCTAACCCTAACCCTTCCCTGAAGCCTGACCCTCACCCGTCACCTAATCCTAACCCGTAGGCTCACACTAACCCGCGCCCTCACATGCACGATCCCCCTAAAGCGTTGTCGGACCCTCAGCTGGATCCTAAACCGTACCCGTCCGCTAACCCTAACCCTAGCCCGAACCCTAACCCTAACCCTTCCCCGAAGCATGACCCTCACCCGTCCCCTAATCCTAACCCGTACACTAACACTAACCCGCGCCCTCACACGCACGCTCCCCCTAAAGCGTTGTCGGACCCTCACCTGTACCCTAAACCTTCCCCGTCCCCTAACCCTAACCCTAGCCCGAACCCTAACCCTAACCCTTCCCCGAAGCCTGACGCTCACCCGTCCCCTAATCCTAACCCGTACGGTAACACTAACCCGCGCCCTCACACGCACGCTCCCCCTAAAGCGTTGTCGGACCCTCACCTGGACCCTAAACCGTCCCCGTCCCCTAACCCTAACCCTAGCCCGAACCCTAACCCTAACCATTCCCCGAAGCCTGACCCTCACCCGTCACCTAATCCTAACCCGTAGGCTCACACTAACCCGCGCCCTCACACGCACGATCCCCCTAAAGCATTGTCGGACCCTCACCTGGACCCTAAACCGTCCCCGTCCCCTAACCCTAACCCTAGCCCGAACCCTAACCCTAACCCTTCCCCGAAGCATGACCCTCACCCGTCCCCTAATCCTAAACCGTAGGCTCACACTAACCCGCGCCCTCACACGCACGCTCCCCCTAAAGCGTTGTCGGACCCTCACCTGGACCCTAAACCGTCCCCGTCCCCTAACCCTAACCCTAGCCCGAACCCTAACCCTAACCCTTCCCCGAAGCCTGACCCTCACCCGTCCCCTAATCCTAACCCGTAGGCTCACACTAACCCGCGCCCTCACACGCACGCTCCCCCTAAAGCGTTGTCGGAACCTCACCTGGACCCTAAACCGTCCCGTACCCTAACTCTAACCCGAGCCCGAACCCTAACCCTAAACCTTCCCCGAAGCCTGACCCTCACCCGTCCCCTAATCCTAACCCGTACGCTAACACTAACCCGCGCCCTCACACGCACGCTCCCCCTAAATTGTTGTCGGACCCTCAATTTGACCCTAAGCCGTCCCCGTCCCCTAACCCTAACCCTAGCCCGAACCCTAACCCTAACCCTTCCCCGAAGCCTGACCCTCACCCGTCCCCTAATCCTAACCCTCACGCTAACACTAACCCGGGCCTTCACACGCATGCTCCCCTTAAAGCGTTGTCGGACCCTCACCTGGACCCTAAACCGTCCCCATCCACTAAACCTAACCCTAGCCCGAACCCTAACCCTAACAATTCCCCGAAGCCTGACCCTCACCTGTCACCTAATCCTAACCCGTAGGCTCACACTAACCCGCGACCTCACACGCACGCTCCCCCTAAAGCGTTGTCGGACCCTCACCTGAACCCTAAACCGTCCCCGTACCCTAACCCTTACCCTAGCCCGAACCCTAACCCTAACCCTTCAACGAAGCCTGACCCTCACCCGTCCCCTAATCCTAACACGTAGGCTCACACTAACACGCGCCCTCACACGCACGCTCCCCCTAAAGCGTTGTCGGACCCTCACCTGGACCCTAAACCGTCCCCGTCCCCTAACCCTAACCCTAGCCCGAACCCTAACCCTAACCCTTCCCCGAAGCCTGACCCTCACCCGTCCCCTAATCATAACCCGTACGCTAACACTAACCCACGCCTTCACACGCACGCTCCCCCTAAAGCGTTGTCGGACCCTCACCTGGACCCTAAACCGTCCCTGTCCCCTAACCCTAAGCCTAGCCCAAACCCTAACCCTAACCCTTCCCCGAAGCCTGACGCTCACCCGTCCCCTAATCCTAACCCGTACGGTAACACTAACCCGCGCCCTCACACGCACGCTCCCCATAAAGCATTGTCGGACCCTCACCTGGACCCTAAACCGTCCCCGTCCCCTAACCCTAACCCTAGCCCGAACCCTAACCCTAACCCTTCCCCGAAGCCTGACCCTCACCCGTAACCTAATCCTAACCCGTAGGCTCACACTAACCCGCGCCCTCACACGCACGATCCCCCTAAAGCGTTGTCGGACCCTCACCTGGACCCTAAACCGTCCCCGTCCCCTAACCCTAATCCTAGCCCGAACCCTAACCCTAACCCTTCCCCGAAGCATGACCCTCACCCGTCCCCTAATCCTAAGACGTACGCTAACACTAACCCGCGCCCTCACACGCACGCTCCCCCTAAAGCGTTGTCGGCACCTCACCTGGACCCTAAACCGTCCCCGTCCCCTAACCCTAACCCTAGCCCGAACCCTAACCCTAACCCTTCCCCGAAGCCTGACGCTCACCCGTCCCCTAATCCTATCCCGTACGGTAACACTAACCCGCGCCCTCACACGCACGCTCCCCCAAAGCGTTGTCGGACCCTCACCTGGACCCTAAACCGTCCCCGTCCCCTAACCCTAACCCTAGCCCGAACCCTAACCCTAACCCTTACCCGAAGCCTGACCCTCACCCGTCACCTAATCCTAACCCGTAGGCTCACACTAACCCGCGCCCTCACACGCACGCTCCCCCTAAAGCGTTGTCGGACCCTCACCTGGACCCTAAACCGTCCCCGTCCCCTAACCCAAAACCTAGCCCGAACCCTAACCCTAACACTTCCCCGAAGCCTGACGCTCACCCGTCCGCTAATCCTAACCCGTACGGTAACACTAACCCGCGCCCTCACACGCACGCTTCCCCTAAAGCGTTGTCGGAACCTCACCTGGACCCTAAACCGTCCCCATCCCCTAACCCTAACCCTAGTCCGAACCCTAACCCTAACCCTTCCCCGAAGCCTGACCCTCACCCGTCACCTAATCCTAACCCGTAGGCTCACACTAACCCGCGCCCTCACACGCACGCTCCCCCTAAAGCGTTGTCGGACCCTCACCTGGACCCTAAACCGTCCCCGTACCCTAACCCTAACCCTAGCCCAAACCCTAACCCTAACCCTTCCCCGAAGCATGACCCTCACCCGTCCCCTAATCCCAAGCCGTACGCTAACACTAACCCGCGCCCTCACACGCACGCTCCCCCTAAAGCGTTGTCAGACCATCACCTGGACCCTAAACCGTCCCCGTCCCCTAACCCTAACCCTAGCCCGAACCCTAACCCTAACCCTTCCCCGAAGCCTGACGCTCACCCGTCCCCTAATCCTAACCCGTACGGTAACATTAACCCGCGCCCTCACACGCACGCTCCCCCTAAAGCGTTGTCGGACCCTCTCCTGGACCCTAAACCGTCCCCGTCCCCTAACCCTAACCCTAGCCCGAACCCTAACCCTAACCCTTCCCCGAAGCCTGACCCTCACCCGTCCCCTAATCCTAAACCGTAGGCTCACACTAACCCGCGCCCTCACACGCACGCTCCCCCTAAAGCGTTGTCGGACCCTCACCTGGACCCTAAACCGTCCTCGTCCCCTAACCCTAACCCTAGCCCGAACCCTAACCCTAACCCTTCCCCGAAGCCTGACTCTCACCCGTCCCCTAATCCTAACCCGTAGGCTCACACTAACCCGCGCCCTCACACGCAGGCTCCCCCTAAAGCGTTGTCAGACCCTCACCTGGACCCTAAACCGTCCCCGTCCCCTAACGCTAACCCTAGCCCGAACCCTAAACCTAACCCTTCCCCGAAGCCTGACCCTCACCCGTCCCCTAATCCTAACCCGTAGGCTCACACTAACCCGCGCCCTCACACGCACGCTCCCCCTAAAGCGTTGTCGGACCCTCACCTGGACCCTAAACCGTCCCCGTCCCCTAACCCTAACCCTAGCCCGAACCCTAACCCTAACCCTTCCCCGAAGCCTGACCCTCACCCGTCCCCTAATCCTAACCCGTAGGCTCACACTAACCCGCGCCCTCACACGCACGCTCCCCCTAAAGCATTGTCGGAACCTCACCTGGACCCTAAACCGTCCCCGTACCCTAACCCTAACCCTAGCCCGAACCCTAACCCTAACCCTTCCCCGAAGCCTGACCCTCACCCGTCCCCTAATCCTAACCCGTACGCTAACACTAACCCGCGCCCTCACACGCACGCTCCCGCTAAAGCGTTGTCGGACCCTCAATTGGAGCCTAAGCCGTCCCCGTCCCCTAACCCTAACCCTAGCCCGAACCCTATCCCTAACCCTTCCCCGAAGCCTGACCCTCACCCGTCCCCTAATCCTAACCCGTACACTAACACTAACCTGCGCCCTCACACGCACGCTCCCCCTAAAGCGTTGTCGGACAATCACCTGGACCCTAAACCGTCCCCGTCCCCTAACCCTAACCCTAGCCCGAACCCTAACCCTAACCCTTCCCCGAAGCCTGACCCTCACCCGTCACCTAATCCTAACCCGTAGGCTCACACTAACCTGCGCCCTCACACGCACGCTCCCCCTAAAGCGTTGTCGGACCCTCACCAGGACCCTAAACCGTCCCCGTCCCCTAACCCTAACCCTAGCCCGAACCCTAACCCTAACCCTTCACCGAAGCATGACCCTCACCCGTCCCCTAATCCTAAGCCGTACGCTAACACTAACCCGCGCCCTCACACGCACGCTCCCCCTAAAACGTTGTCGGACCCTCACCTGGACGCTAAACCGTCCCCGTCCCCTAACACTAACCCTAGCCCGAACCCTAACCCTAACCCTTCCCCGAAGCCTGACCCTCACCCGTCACCTAATCCTAACCCGTACACTAACACTAACCCGCGCCCTCACACGCACGCTCCCCCTAAAGCGTTGTCGGACCCTCACCTGGACCCTAAACCGTCCCCGTCCCGTAACCCTAACCCTAGCCCGAACCCTAACCCTAACCCTTCCCCGAAGCATGACCCTCACACGTCCCCTAATCCTAAACCGTACGCTAACACTAACCCGCGCCCTCACACGCACGCTCCCCCTAAAGCGTTGTCGGACCCTCACCTGGACCCTAAACCGTCCCCGTCCCCTAACCCTAACCCTAGCCCGAACCCTAACCCTAACCCTTCCCCGAAGCCTTTCGCTCACCCGTCCCCTAATCCTAACCCGTACGGTAACACTAACCCGCGCACTCACACGCACGCTCCCCCTAAAGCGTTGTCGGACCCTCACCTGGACCCTAAACCGTCCCCGTCCCCTAACCCTAACCCTAGCCCGAACCCTAACCCTAACCCTTCCCCGAAGCCTGACCCTCACCCGTCACCTAATCCTAACCCGTAGTCTCACACTAACCCGCGCCTTCACACGCACGATCCCCCTAAAGCATTGTCGGATCCTCACCTGGACCCTAAACCGTCCCCGTCCCCTAACCCTAACCCTAGCCCCAACCCTAACCCTAACCCTTCCCCGAAGCATGACCCTCACCCGTCCCCTAATCCTAACCCGAAGGCTCACACTAACCCGCGCCCTCACACGCACGCTCCCCCTAAAGCGTTGTCGGACCCTCACCTGGACCCTAAACCGTCCCCGTCCCCTAACCCTAACCCTAGCCCGAACCCTAACCCTAACCCTTCCCCGAAGCCTGACCCTCACCCGTCCCCTAATCCTAACCCGTACGCTAACACTAACCCGCGCCCTCACACGCACCCTCCCCCTAAATCGTTGTCGGACCCTCAATATGACCCTAAGCCGTCCCCGTCCCCTAACCCTAACCCTAGCCCGAACCCTAACCCTAACCCTTCCCCGAAGCCTGACCGTCACCCGTCCCCTAATCCTAACCCGTACGCTAACACTAACCCACGCTTTCACACGCACGCTTCCCCTAAAGCGTTGTCGGACCCTCACCTGGACCCTAAACTGTCCCTGTCCCCTAACCCTAACCCTAGCCCGAACCCTAACCCTAACCCTTGCCCGAAGCCTGACCCTCACCCGTCACCTAATCCTAACCCGTAGGCTCACACTAACCCGCCCCCTCACACGCACGCTCCCCCTAAAGCGTTGTCGGACCCTCACCTGGACCCTAAACCGTCCCCGTCCCCTAACCCTAACCCTAGCCCGAACCCTAACCCTAACCCTTCCCCGAAGCATGACCCTCACCCGTCCCCTAATCCTAAGACGTACGCTAACACTAACCCGCGCCCTCACACGCACGCTCCCCCTAAAGCGTTGTCGGCACCTCACCTGGACCCTAAACCGTCCCCGTCCCCTAACCCTAACCCTAGCCCGAACCCTAACCCTAACCCTTCCCCGAAGCCTGACGCTCACCCGTCCCCTAATCCTATCCCGTACGGTAACACTAACCCGCGCCCTCACACGCACGCTCCCCCAAAGCGTTGTCGGACCCTCACCTGGACCCTAAACCGTCCCCGTCCCCTAACCCTAACCCTAGCCCGAACCCTAACCCTAACCCTTCCCCGAAGCCTGACCCTCACCCGTCACCTAATCCTAACCCGTAGGCTCACACTAACCCGCGCCCTCACATGCACGATCCCCCTAAAGCGTTGTCGGACCCTCACCTGGACCCTAAAACGTCCCCGTCCCCTAACCCTAACCCTAGCCCGAACCCTAACCCTAACCCTTCCCCGAAGCATGACCCTCACCCGTGCCCTAATCCTAACCCGTACGCTAACACTAACCCGCGCCCTCACACGCACGCTCCCCCTAAAGCTTTGTCGGACCCTCACCTGGACCCTAAACCGTCCCCGTCCCCTAACCCTAACCCTAGCCCGAACCCTAACCCTAACCCTTCCCCGAAGCCTGACCCTCACCCGTCCCCTAATCCTAACCCGTAGGCTCACACTAACCCGCGCCCTCACACTCACGCTCCCCCTAAAGCGTTGTCGGACCCTCACCTGGACCCTAAACCGTCCCCGTCCCCTAACCCTAACCCTAGCCCGAAACCTAACCCTAACCCTTCCCTGAAGCCTGACCCTCACCCGTCCCCTAATCCTAACCCTTACGCTAACACTAACCCGCGCCCTCACATGCACGCTCCCCCTAAAGCGTTGTCGGACCCTCAGCTGGATCCTAAACCGTCCCCGTCCCCAACCCTAATCCTAGCCCGAACCCTAACCCTAACCCTTCCCCGAAGCCTGACCCTCACCCGTCACCTAATCCTAACCCGTACACTCACACTAACTCGCGCCCTCACACGCACGCTCCCCCTAAAGCGTTGTCAGACCCTCACCTGGACCCTAAACCGTCCCCGTCCCCTAACCCTAACCCTAGCCCGAACCCTAACCCTAACCCTTCCCCGAAGCCTGACCCTCACCCGTCCCCTAATCCTAACCCGTAGGCTCACAGTAACCCGCGCCCTCACACGCACGCTCCCCCTAAAGCATTGTCGGAACCTCACCTGGACCCTAAACCGTCCCCGTACCCTAACCCTAACCCTAGCCCGAACCCTAACCCTAACCTTTCCCCGAAGCCTGACCCTCACCCGTCCCCTAATCCTAACCCGTACGGTAACACTAACCCGCGCCCTCACACGCACGCTCCCGCTAAAGCGTTGTCGGACACTCAATTGGAGCCTAAGCCGTCCCCGTCCCCTAACCCTAACCCTAGCCCGAACCCTAACCCTAACCCTTCCCCGAAGCCTGACCCTCACCCGTCCCCTAATCCTAACCCGTACACTAACACTAACCCGCGCCCTCACACGCACGCTCCCCCTAAAGCGTTGTCGGACCCTCACCTGGACCCTAAACCGTCCCCGTCCCCTAACCCTAACCCTAGCCCGAACCCTAACCCTAACCCTTCCCCGAAGCATGACCCTCACCCGTCCCCTAATCCTAAGCCGTACGCTAACACTAACCCGCGCCCTCACACGCACGCTCCCCCTAAAACGTTGTCGGACCCTCACCTGGACGCTAAACCGTCCCCGTCCCCTAACACTAACCCTAGCCCGAACCCTAACCCTAACCCTTCCCCGAAGCCTGACCCTCACCCGTCACCTAATCCTAACCCGTACACTAACACTAACCCGCGCCCTCACACGCACGCTCCCCCTAAAGCGTTGTCGGACCCTCACCTGGACCCTAAACCGTCCCCGTCCCGTAACCCTAACCCTAGCCCGAACCCTAACCCTAACCCTTCCCCGAAGCATGACCCTCACACGTCCCCTAATCCTAAACCGTACGCTAACACTAACCCGCGCCCTCACACGCACGCTCCCCCTAAAGCGTTGTCGGACCCTCACCTGGACCCTAAACCGTCCCCGTCCCCTAACCCTAACCCTAGCCCGAACCCTAACCCTAACCCTTCCCCGAAGCCTTTCGCTCACCCGTCCCCTAATCCTAACCCGTACGGTAACACTAACCCGCGCACTCACACGCACGCTCCCCCTAAAGCGTTGTCGGACCCTCACCTGGACCCTAAACCGTCCCCGTCCCCTAACCCTAACCCTAGCCCGAACCCTAACCCTAACCCTTCCCCGAAGCCTGACCCTCACCCGTCACCTAATCCTAACCCGTAGTCTCACACTAACCCGCGCCTTCACACGCACGATCCCCCTAAAGCATTGTCGGATCCTCACCTGGACCCTAAACCGTCCCCGTCCCCTAACCCTAACCCTAGCCCCAACCCTAACCCTAACCCTTCCCCGAAGCATGACCCTCACCCGTCCCCTAATCCTAACCCGAAGGCTCACACTAACCCGCGCCCTCACACGCACGCTCCCCCTAAAGCGTTGTCGGACCCTCACCTGGACCCTAAACCGTCCCCGTCCCCTAACCCTAACCCTAGCCCGAACCCTAACCCTAACCCTTCCCCGAAGCCTGACCCTCACCCGTCCCCTAATCCTAACCCGTAGGCTCACACTAACCCGCGCCCTCACACGCACGCTCCCCCTAAAGCGTTGTCGGAACCTCACCTGGACCCTAAACCGTCCCCGTACCCTAACTCTAACCCGAGCCCGAACCCTAACCCTAACCCTTCCCCGAAGCCTGACCCTCACCCGTCCCCTAATCCTAACCCGTACGCTAACACTAACCCGCGCCCTCACACGCACCCTCCCCCTAAATCGTTGTCGGACCCTCAATATGACCCTAAGCCGTCCCCGTCCCCTAACCCTAACCCTAGCCCGAACCCTAACCCTAACCCTTCCCCGAAGCCTGACCGTCACCCGTCCCCTAATCCTAACCCGTACGCTAACACTAACCCACGCTTTCACACGCACGCTTCCCCTAAAGCGTTGTCGGACCCTCACCTGGACCCTAAACTGTCCCTGTCCCCTAACCCTAACCCTAGCCCGAACCCTAACCCTAACCCTTGCCCGAAGCCTGACCCTCACCCGTCACCTAATCCTAACCCGTAGGCTCACACTAACCCGCCCCCTCACACGCACGCTCCCCCTAAAACGTTGTCGGACCCTCACCTGGACCCTAAACCGTCCCCGTCCCCTAACCCTAACCCTAGCCCGAACCCTAACCCTAACCCTTCCCCGAAGCATGACCCTCACCCGTCCCCTAATCCTAAGACGTACGCTAACACTAACCCGCGCCCTCACACGCACGCTCCCCCTAAAGCGTTGTCGGCACCTCACCTGGACCCTAAACCGTCCCCGTCCCCTAACCCTAACCCTAGCCCGAACCCTAACCCTAACCCTTCCCCGAAGCCTGACGCTCACCCGTCCCCTAATCCTATCCCGTACGGTAACACTAACCCGCGCCCTCACACGCACGCTCCCCCAAAGCGTTGTCGGACCCTCACCTGGACCCTAAACCGTCCCCGTCCCCTAACCCTAACCCTAGCCCGAACCCTAACCCTAACCCTTCCCCGAAGCCTGACCCTCACCCGTCACCTAATCCTAACCCGTAGGCTCACACTAACCCGCGCCCTCACATGCACGATCCCCCTAAAGCGTTGTCGGACCCTCACCTGGACCCTAAAACGTCCCCGTCCCCTAACCCTAACCCTAGCCCGAACCCTAACCCTAACCCTTCCCCGAAGCATGACCCTCACCCGTCCCCTAATCCTAACCCGTACGCTAACACTAACCCGCGCCCTCACACGCACGCTCCCCCTAAAGCTTTGTCGGACCCTCACCTGGACCCTAAACCGTCCCCGTCCCCTAACCCTAACCCTAGCCCGAACCCTAACCCTAACCCTTCCCCGAAGCCTGACCCTCACCCGTCCCCTAATCCTAACCCGTAGGCTCACACTAACCCGCGCCCTCACACTCACGCTCCCCCTAAAGCGTTGTCGGACCCTCACCTGGACCCTAAACCGTCCCCGTCCCCTAACCCTAACCCTAGCCCGAAACCTAACCCTAACCCTTCCCTGAAGCCTGACCCTCACCCGTCCCCTAATCCTAACCCTTACGCTAACACTAACCCGCGCCCTCACATGCACGCTCCCCCTAAAGCGTTGTCGGACCCTCAGCTGGATCCTAAACCGTCCCCGTCCCCAACCCTAATCCTAGCCCGAACCCTAACCCTAACCCTTCCCCGAAGCCTGACCCTCACCCGTCACCTAATCCTAACCCGTACACTCACACTAACTCGCGCCCTCACACGCACGCTCCCCCTAAAGCGTTGTCAGACCCTCACCTGGACCCTAAACCGTCCCCGTCCCCTAACCCTAACCCTAGCCCGAACCCTAACCCTAACCCTTCCCCGAAGCCTGACCCTCACCCGTCCCCTAATCCTAACCCGTAGGCTCACAGTAACCCGCGCCCTCACACGCACGCTCCCCCTAAAGCATTGTCGGAACCTCACCTGGACCCTAAACCGTCCCCGTACCCTAACCCTAACCCTAGCCCGAACCCTAACCCTAACCTTTCCCCGAAGCCTGACCCTCACCCGTCCCCTAATCCTAACCCGTACGGTAACACTAACCCGCGCCCTCACACGCACGCTCCCGCTAAAGCGTTGTCGGACACTCAATTGGAGCCTAAGCCGTCCCCGTCCCCTAACCCTAACCCTAGCCCGAACCCTAACCCTAACCCTTCCCCGAAGCCTGACCCTCACCCGTCCCCTAATCCTAACCCGTACACTAACACTAACCCGCGCCCTCACACGCACGCTCCCCCTAAAGCGTTGTCGGACCCTCACCTGGACCCTAAACCGTCCCCGTCCCCTAACCCTAACCCTAGCCCGAACCTTAACCCTAACCCTTCCCCGAAGCCTGACCCTCACCCGTCACCTAATCCTAACCCGTAGGCTCACACTAACCTGCGCCCTCACACGCACGCTCCCCCTAAAGCGTTGTCGGACCCTCACCTGGACCCTAAACCGTCCCCGTCCCCTAACCCTAACCCTAGCCCGAACCCTAAACCTAACCCTTCCCCGAAGCATGACCCTCACCCGTCCCCTAATCCTAAGCCGTACGCTAACACTAACCCACGCCCTCACACGCACGCTCCCCCTAAAGCGTTGTCGGACCCTCACCTGGACCCTAAACCGTCCCCGTCCCCTAACACTAACCCTAGCCCGAACCCTAACCCTAACCCTTCCCCGAAGCCTGACCCTCACCCGTCCCCTAATCCTAACCCGTACACTAACACTAACCCGCGCCCTCACACGCACGCTCCCCCTAAAGCGTTGTCGGACCCTCACCTGGACCCTAAACCGTCCCCGTCCCCTAACCCTAACCCTAGCCCGAACCCTAACCCTAACCCTTCCCCGAAGCCTGACCCTCACCCGTCACCTAATCCTAACCCATAGGCTCACACTAACCCGCGCCCTCACACGCACGCTCCCCCTAAAGCGTTGTCGGACCCTCACCTGGACCCTAAACCGTCCCCGTACCCTAACCCTAACCCTAGCCCGAACCCTAAACCTAAACCTTCAACGAAGCCTGACCCTCACCCGTCCCCTAATCCTAACCCGTAGGCTCACACTAACCCGCGCCCTGACACGCACGATCCCCCTAAAGCATTGTCGGACCCTCACCTGGACCCTAAACCGTCCCCGTCCCCTAACCCTAACCCTAGCCCGAACCCTAACCTTAACCCTTCCCCGAAGCATGACCCTCACCCGTCCCCTAATCCTAAGCCGTACGCTAACACTAACCCGCGCCCTCACACGCACGCTCCCCCTAAAGCGTTGTCGGACCCTCACCTGGACCCTAAACCGTCCCCGTCCCCTAACCCTAACCCTAGCCCGAACCCTAACCCTAACCCTTCCCCGAAGCCTGACCCTCACCCGTCCCCTAATCCTAACCCGTACGCTAACACTAACCCGCGCCCTCACACGCACACTCCCCCTAAAGCGTTGTCAGACCCTAACCTGGACCCTAAACCGTCCCCGTCCCCTAACCCTAACCCTAGCCCGAACCCTAACCCTAACCCTTCCCCGAAGCCTGACCCTCACCCGTCCCCTAATCCTAACCCGTAGGCTCACACTAACCCGCGCACTCACACGCACGCTCCCCCTAAAGCATTGTCGGATCCTCACCTGGACCCTAAACCGTCCCCGTACCCTAACCCTAACCCTAGCCCGAACCCTAACACTAACCCTTCCCTGAAGCCTGACCCTCACCCGTCCCCTAATCCTAACCCGTACGCTAACACTAACCCGCGCCCTCACACGCACGCTCCCGCTAAAGCGTTGTCGGACCCTCAATTGGAGCCTAAGCCGTCCCCGTCCCCTAACCCTAACCCTAGCCCGAACCCTAACCCTAACACTTCCCCGAAGCCTGACGCTCACCCGTTCCCTAATCCTAACCCGTACGGTAACACTAACCCGGGCCCTCACACGCACGCTCCCCCTAAAGCGTTGTTGGACCCTCACCTGGACCCTAAACCGTCCCCGTCCCCTAACCCTAACCCTAGCCCGAACCCTAACCCTAACCCTTCCCCGAAGCCTGACCCTCACCCGTCACCTAATCCTAACCCGTACCCTCACACTAACTCGCGCCCTCACACGCACGCTCCCCCTAAAGCGTTGTCAGACCCTCACCTGGAACCAAAACCGTCCCCGTCCCCTAAACCTAACCCTAGCCCGAACCCTATCCCTAACCCTTCCCCGAAGCCTGACCCTCACCCGTCCCCTAATCCTAACCCGTAGGCTCACACTAAACCGCGCCCTCACACGCACGCTCCCGCTAAAGCGTTGTCGGACCCTCACCTGGACCCTAAACCGTCCCCGTCCCCTAACCCTAACCCTAGCCCGAACCCTAACCCTAACCCTTCCCCGAAGCCTGACCCTCAACCGTCCCCTAATCCTAACCCGTACGCTCACACTAACCCGCACCCTCACACGTACGCTCCCCCTAAAGCATTGTCGTACCCTCACCTGGACCCTAAACCGTCCCCATCCCCTAACCCTAACCCTAGCCCGAAACCTAACCCTAAACCTTCCCCGAAGCCTGACCCTCACCCGTCCCCTAATCCTAACACGTACGCTAACACTAACCCGTGCCCACACACGTACGCTCCCATAAAGCGTTGTCGTACCCTCACCTGGACCCTAAACCGTCCCCGTCCCCTAACCCTAACCCTAGCCCGAACCCTAACCCTAACCCTTCCCCGAAGCCTGACCCTCACCCGTCTCCTAATCCTAACCCGTACGCTAACACTAACCCGCGCCCTCACACGTACCCTCCTCCTAAACCGTTGTCGTACCCTCACCTGGACCCTAAACCGTCCCCGTCCCCTAACCCTAACCCTAGCCCAAACCCTAACCCTAACGATTCCCCGAAACCTGACACTCACCCGTCCCCTAATCCTAACCCGTACGCTAACACTAACCCGCGCCCTCACAGGTACGCTCCCCCTAAAACGTTGTCGTACCCTCACCTGGACCCTAAACCGTCCCCGTCACCTAACCCTAGCCCTAACCCTAACCCTAACTCTAAACCATCCCCGTCCCCTAACCTTAACCCTAGCCCGAACCCTAACCCTAACCCTTCCCCGAAGCCTGACCCTCACCCGTCCCCTAATCCTAACACGTAGGCTCACACTAACCCGCGCCCTCACACGCACGCTACCCCTAAAGCGTTGTCGTACCCTCACCTGGACCCTAAACCGTCCCCGTCCCCTAACCCTAACCCTAGCCCGAACCCTAACCCTAACCCTTCCCCGAAGCCTGACCCTCACCCGTCCCCTATTCCTAACCCGAACGCTAACACTAACACGCGCCCTCACACGTACGCTCCCCCTAAAGCGTTGTCGTACCCTCACCTGGACCCAAAACAGTCCCCCTCCCCTAACCCTAACCCTAGCCTGAACCCTAACCCTAACCCTTCTCCGAAGCCTGAACCTCACCCGTCCCCTAGTCCTAACCCGTACGCTTACACTAACCCGCGCCCTCACACGCACGCTCCCCCTAAAGCTTTGTCGGACCCTCACCTGGACCCTAAACCGTCCCCGTCCCCTAACCCTAACCCTAGCCCGAACCCTAACCCTAACCCTTCCCCGAAGCCTGACCCTCACCCGTCCCCTAATCCTAACCCGTAGGCTCACACTAACCCGCGCCCTCACACTCACGCTCCCCCTAAAGCGTTGTCGGACCCTCACCTGGACCCTAAACCGTCCCCGTCCCCTAACCCTAACCCTAGCCCGAAACCTAACCCTAACCCTTCCCTGAAGCCTGACCCTCACCCGTCCCCTAATCCTAACCCTTACGCTAACACTAACCCGCGCCCTCACATGCACGCTCCCCCTAAAGCGTTGTCGGACCCTCAGCTGGATCCTAAACCGTCCCCGTCCCCAACCCTAATCCTAGCCCGAACCCTAACCCTAACCCTTCCCCGAAGCCTGACCCTCACCCGTCACCTAATCCTAACCCGTACACTCACACTAACTCGCGCCCTCACACGCACGCTCCCCCTAAAGCGTTGTCAGACCCTCACCTGGACCCTAAACCGTCCCCGTCCCCTAACCCTAACCCTAGCCCGAACCCTAACCCTAACCCTTCCCCGAAGCCTGACCCTCACCCGTCCCCTAATCCTAACCCGTAGGCTCACAGTAACCCGCGCCCTCACACGCACGCTCCCCCTAAAGCATTGTCGGAACCTCACCTGGACCCTAAACCGTCCCCGTACCCTAACCCTAACCCTAGCCCGAACCCTAACCCTAACCTTTCCCCGAAGCCTGACCCTCACCCGTCCCCTAATCCTAACCCGTACGGTAACACTAACCCGCGCCCTCACACGCACGCTCCCGCTAAAGCGTTGTCGGACACTCAATTGGAGCCTAAGCCGTCCCCGTCCCCTAACCCTAACCCTAGCCCGAACCCTAACCCTAACCCTTCCCCGAAGCCTGACCCTCACCCGTCCCCTAATCCTAACCCGTACACTAACACTAACCCGCGCCCTCACACGCACGCTCCCCCTAAAGCGTTGTCGGACCCTCACCTGGACCCTAAACCGTCCCCGTCCCCTAACCCTAACCCTAGCCCGAACCTTAACCCTAACCCTTCCCCGAAGCCTGACCCTCACCCGTCACCTAATCCTAACCCGTAGGCTCACACTAACCTGCGCCCTCACACGCACGCTCCCCCTAAAGCGTTGTCGGACCCTCACCTGGACCCTAAACCGTCCCCGTCCCCTAACCCTAACCCTAGCCCGAACCCTAAACCTAACCCTTCCCCGAAGCATGACCCTCACCCGTCCCCTAATCCTAAGCCGTACGCTAACACTAACCCACGCCCTCACACGCACGCTCCCCCTAAAGCGTTGTCGGACCCTCACCTGGACCCTAAACCGTCCCCGTCCCCTAACACTAACCCTAGCCCGAACCCTAACCCTAACCCTTCCCCGAAGCCTGACCCTCACCCGTCCCCTAATCCTAACCCGTACACTAACACTAACCCGCGCCCTCACACGCACGCTCCCCCTAAAGCGTTGTCGGACCCTCACCTGGACCCTAAACCGTCCCCGTCCCCTAACCCTAACCCTAGCCCGAACCCTAACCCTAACCCTTCCCCGAAGCCTGACCCTCACCCGTCACCTAATCCTAACCCATAGGCTCACACTAACCCGCGCCCTCACACGCACGCTCCCCCTAAAGCGTTGTCGGACCCTCACCTGGACCCTAAACCGTCCCCGTACCCTAACCCTAACCCTAGCCCGAACCCTAAACCTAAACCTTCAACGAAGCCTGACCCTCACCCGTCCCCTAATCCTAACCCGTAGGCTCACACTAACCCGCGCCCTGACACGCACGATCCCCCTAAAGCATTGTCGGACCCTCACCTGGACCCTAAACCGTCCCCGTCCCCTAACCCTAACCCTAGCCCGAACCCTAACCTTAACCCTTCCCCGAAGCATGACCCTCACCCGTCCCCTAATCCTAAGCCGTACGCTAACACTAACCCGCGCCCTCACACGCACGCTCCCCCTAAAGCGTTGTCGGACCCTCACCTGGACCCTAAACCGTCCCCGTCCCCTAACCCTAACCCTAGCCCGAACCCTAACCCTAACCCTTCCCCGAAGCCTGACCCTCACCCGTCCCCTAATCCTAACCCGTACGCTAACACTAACCCGCGCCCTCACACGCACACTCCCCCTAAAGCGTTGTCAGACCCTAACCTGGACCCTAAACCGTCCCCGTCCCCTAACCCTAACCCTAGCCCGAACCCTAACCCTAACCCTTCCCCGAAGCCTGACCCTCACCCGTCCCCTAATCCTAACCCGTAGGCTCACACTAACCCGCGCACTCACACGCACGCTCCCCCTAAAGCATTGTCGGATCCTCACCTGGACCCTAAACCGTCCCCGTACCCTAACCCTAACCCTAGCCCGAACCCTAACACTAACCCTTCCCTGAAGCCTGACCCTCACCCGTCCCCTAATCCTAACCCGTACGCTAACACTAACCCGCGCCCTCACACGCACGCTCCCGCTAAAGCGTTGTCGGACCCTCAATTGGAGCCTAAGCCGTCCCCGTCCCCTAACCCTAACCCTAGCCCGAACCCTAACCCTAACACTTCCCCGAAGCCTGACGCTCACCCGTTCCCTAATCCTAACCCGTACGGTAACACTAACCCGGGCCCTCACACGCACGCTCCCCCTAAAGCGTTGTTGGACCCTCACCTGGACCCTAAACCGTCCCCGTCCCCTAACCCTAACCCTAGCCCGAACCCTAACCCTAACCCTTCCCCGAAGCCTGACCCTCACCCGTCACCTAATCCTAACCCGTACCCTCACACTAACTCGCGCCCTCACACGCACGCTCCCCCTAAAGCGTTGTCAGACCCTCACCTGGAACCAAAACCGTCCCCGTCCCCTAAACCTAACCCTAGCCCGAACCCTATCCCTAACCCTTCCCCGAAGCCTGACCCTCACCCGTCCCCTAATCCTAACCCGTAGGCTCACACTAAACCGCGCCCTCACACGCACGCTCCCGCTAAAGCGTTGTCGGACCCTCACCTGGACCCTAAACCGTCCCCGTCCCCTAACCCTAACCCTAGCCCGAACCCTAACCCTAACCCTTCCCCGAAGCCTGACCCTCAACCGTCCCCTAATCCTAACCCGTACGCTCACACTAACCCGCACCCTCACACGTACGCTCCCCCTAAAGCATTGTCGTACCCTCACCTGGACCCTAAACCGTCCCCATCCCCTAACCCTAACCCTAGCCCGAAACCTAACCCTAAACCTTCCCCGAAGCCTGACCCTCACCCGTCCCCTAATCCTAACACGTACGCTAACACTAACCCGTGCCCACACACGTACGCTCCCATAAAGCGTTGTCGTACCCTCACCTGGACCCTAAACCGTCCCCGTCCCCTAACCCTAACCCTAGCCCGAACCCTAACCCTAACCCTTCCCCGAAGCCTGACCCTCACCCGTCTCCTAATCCTAACCCGTACGCTAACACTAACCCGCGCCCTCACACGTACCCTCCTCCTAAACCGTTGTCGTACCCTCACCTGGACCCTAAACCGTCCCCGTCCCCTAACCCTAACCCTAGCCCAAACCCTAACCCTAACGATTCCCCGAAACCTGACACTCACCCGTCCCCTAATCCTAACCCGTACGCTAACACTAACCCGCGCCCTCACAGGTACGCTCCCCCTAAAACGTTGTCGTACCCTCACCTGGACCCTAAACCGTCCCCGTCACCTAACCCTAGCCCTAACCCTAACCCTAACTCTAAACCATCCCCGTCCCCTAACCTTAACCCTAGCCCGAACCCTAACCCTAACCCTTCCCCGAAGCCTGACCCTCACCCGTCCCCTAATCCTAACACGTAGGCTCACACTAACCCGCGCCCTCACACGCACGCTACCCCTAAAGCGTTGTCGTACCCTCACCTGGACCCTAAACCGTCCCCGTCCCCTAACCCTAACCCTAGCCCGAACCCTAACCCTAACCCTTCCCCGAAGCCTGACCCTCACCCGTCCCCTATTCCTAACCCGAACGCTAACACTAACACGCGCCCTCACACGTACGCTCCCCCTAAAGCGTTGTCGTACCCTCACCTGGACCCAAAACAGTCCCCCTCCCCTAACCCTAACCCTAGCCTGAACCCTAACCCTAACCCTTCTCCGAAGCCTGAACCTCACCCGTCCCCTAGTCCTAACCCGTACGCTTACACTAACCCGCGCCCTCACACGCACGCTCCCCCTAAAGCGTTGTCGGACCCTCACCTGGACCCTAAACCGTCCCCGTCCCCTAACCATAACCCTAGCCCGAACCCTAACCCTAACCCTTCCCCGAAGCCTGACCCTCACCCGTCCCCTAATCCTAACCCGTACGCTCACACTAACCCGCGCCCTCACAGGCACGCTCCCCCTAAAGCGTTGTCGGACCCTCACCTGGACCCTAAACCGTCCCCGTCCCCTAACCATAACCCTAGCCCGAACCCTAACCCTAACCCTTCCCCGAAGACTGACCCTCACCCATTCCCTAATCCTAACCCGTATGCTCACACTAACCCGCGCCCTCACAGGCACGCTCCCCCTAAAGCGTTGTCGGACCCTCACCTGGACCCTAAACCGTCCCCGTCCCCTAATCCTAACCCTAACCCGAACCCTAACCCTAACCCTTCCCCGAAGCCTGACTCT